>NC_137463.1:266652400-267112400 GCF_964235325.1 Thermobia domestica
CTTACACTCGGCCCTCTTAAAGTCAATCTGTACCCATTAATGCAATTCAACTCTTAAGAAACACTTTCTAAGGCAGAATGCATGTCATGCTAAAAGAAGTGAATATTCATAAACGTAAGTATGCCCTCCTAAAATAGAATACTACGTAGAGAAGCTTCGACATGTGGTGTTGGAGGAAGAACAAACGAAGATGTTTTAAAACGGATAGGAGAGAAGAGGACGCTTTTACCCAGCATTCTTCGTAGGAAGACCAATTGGATTGGACAAATCTTGTGAAGAAATTGTCTTCTTCATATCGCCATAGAAGGAAGGATGGAAGGAAAGCGAAGAATAGGAAGAAGAAGAACACAACTGAACGATTATTAGAAAAGTGGAAGAAAATCAAGGATGTAATAAAATAGAGGATCTGCCTATATGTATCTTCATCCTATTAAATTAGTGAAGCCAAGAAACAACCGAGCATCGATAAGCCTGATTGGCTACTCTCGTTTTCGCCATCGTCTGATTGGCTACTTTCGTCTCCGCCATGATTGTTGGCTCAAAACACTGCGATCTTATTGGGCGGAGTGGGCAGAATAGGGGTGGCGAAACCTTGATGTATGGCTTCAAGATTTTGTTGTAAGGGCAGATCCACTATTTTATAAGATCCTTGAAGAACATATTTGGAGTTAAAAGAGTAAGATGAATATCGAGAAACGTGGAGGAAACATTTCAGTGTCCAAACCTATAATAATAATAATAATAATAATAATAATAATAATAATAATAATAATAATAATAATAATAATAATAATAATAATAATAATAACAATAATAATAATAATAATAATAATAATAATAATAATAATAATAATAATAATAATAGAGCCTTTTTAATCCCAGGACCTTCCAAAAGGCAGAATACTTAATAATAATACACAGAAAACCAGCCAAGGCATAATCTAGTAACTTTATTTCAGCAATTTACTTATTTATGCTTTGCTATCGAAGTGGCAAGAGATGGATAATATGAATTTAAAAAGAGAAAAAGAAGTTATAAGAATAGAATACGAACACAAGTGACAGTAGAACTAGACTTAGCGTGTAACATTGACCTATTTGGTTCGACTCCGGAAATTTGTTTGCATAACATCTGTTGTCATTTGTCTCCAAGGTCCTTTGACATTATGTAAGTGCAGACGAAGATGAAAAAAAAAGAGTTTTGGTTCCGCCTTTGTCGCATCCTAATAACTCACTCGAGGTCACTGAGCTACCGGAGGTCAACTGTGGTAGTGTTAGTGAGCCCCTGCAAACACTTATTGAAAAGCAACCAAATATCTTTTGATTATATTTAAACAAAAAAGTTTTTTTTTCTTTCTTAAATATGAGATGTTCAGAGCACAAGGGAATCAAGTCCAATTATTACCGAAGTTAAGAAAAAGAGAGAAAACGTTTAAGTACATGGAAAGACTCTTTTTTCTTTTTTCCTTTTATTTTTATTTTTATTTATTTATTTATTTATTTATTTATTTATTTATTACATTATAAGAGTTATTCACAATATCTGGACATTAATATTTTAAGTCCTGAAAGGAAAAGAAGAGCTTCAGGTAATTTTAAAGATAAAATGTGTCGAAAATGCCCGAAAGTGGATTTGGTTCCCTTGTGTACTGAATACGCCATATATATATATATTTCTAAATTAATTTTTGTTATTTGTCGTATCATATTGTACGCAATAGACAAGAAATAAAAACTAAATAAAGTGGACCCACGGTTCACCAATCCCTTCATTCGTGAGCAAATCGGTTTACGTTCAAATTTGGTGAACAATTTTCCCCTTGGTCTGCGAATGATGTTTCAGCGTACGAACTCATACATTTACTTAGTTACTATATACAGGGCCATCACGTGGGTTGTAAGCGCCCGAGGCGAGAATTTCTACCCCCCAGTGTGTTATGAAAAAAAAAAACAGAGCTTATTCTGTACTCCTAGATCTAAATATGGACTGTAAGATCATAATGTTAGAAAAAAGAAGTTGGTATTATGTAAAATTTTTAAAGTAAATGGCTTTTGTAGTTGAAACATAAAATTTAATGAAAACATGCTTTATGAATGATTGAAATCGAGTGATATTCTTGTTTATTTTGAACTTGATACACATCAACATAGTAATAGCATAGAATATACAAATATTAAAGCCCTCTGAACACAGGAGGTACAACAATACCCCCATCGAAACTTTTTGTAAAAATTAAGCCTTAAAATTGCATTGTAAAGCCTTTTTAAATGTTTTCAGTTTAGATCAATATAAGATAAGAATTTCATTAAGATTTCTTTTTCCATTTTAGTGGGGGGTGAGACCCTTCAGTCCCTTCAATGGCTACTTTTCTGATAGTTAATAAACACAGTTATTGCATGAGGTTAGCAGGGAATTGAAGGACTGA
This sequence comes from Thermobia domestica, assembly GCF_964235325.1. Taxonomy (NCBI): domain Eukaryota; kingdom Metazoa; phylum Arthropoda; class Insecta; order Zygentoma; family Lepismatidae; genus Thermobia; species Thermobia domestica. The sequence continues at coordinate 266,654,827 of NC_137463.1, forward strand.
AAAGATATTTATTCTGTTATTGATTGGAAAGTACATACGAAGTTGTAGACCTATTTGTGATGCTAACCGGTTATTGTCAAGTGGTGTGAAAATAAACAGATAATTGTAGTATTGCAGTTATTGTGGTATTACTTGAGCATTTCTTGGACGGAATAGGAATAAAGAAATGTTATTGAATTCTACACGGATAAGAAGTTAAGTAGTAGCAGATTTCGGTCAGTTTTCCAAGATAAAAGTCTTCTCACAGAGGGCTGGAGAGAATTCCAGTTGAATAATCTTAGATGATGTTTTAGATTACAAGTAATTTTACTTAACCGTGGCCTGATCATTATTAAAATATCTGAATTAACATTAATTTTTTTAAAAAAATAATTTACCAACATAATCTGAATTTCTTGGCCCTATAATTCTGATTCCCTATAACCTGGGAATTTCTGACCCTATAACCTGGCAAGTAATCCCTATGTTCCTTTGGGGAATCCCTCGCACACATCTTGCGGAGGTTTCAAACATACATTTTTCAATCGAGCAGGTATGACTTCGAGTGTCATGTTCTAAACCGCACTCTCTACATTGCGTTGTTTTTGAATTACAGCCCTCTAAAGTTCATTTTCCCCAGATTTTGGCATCTTATATCGCCGAAACTATCCATCACTGACCAAAGTTTCAGAGGACCTTTTTGTTAGTTTCGGTGTCGGGAATCAGCTCCCGAAGTTTGTTCAAATACTTTCTTACCACACTATCTATATCTATATCTATATCTATATCTATATCTATATCTATATCTACATCTACATCTACATCTACATCTATATCTATATCTATATCTATATCTACATCTACATCTATATCTATATCTATATCTATATCTATATCTATATCTACATCTACATTTATATCTATATCATATCTATATCTATATCTATATCTACATCTACATCTATATCTACATCTACATCTATATCTATATCTGTATCTATATCTATATCTACATCTACATCTATATCTACATCTACATCTATATCTATATCTATATCTATATCTATATCTATATCTATATCTACATCTATATCTATATCTATATCTATATCTACATCTATATCTATATCTATATCTACATCTACATCTATATCTATATCTATATCTACATCTATATCTATATCTATATCTATATCTATATCTACATCTATATCTATATCTATATCTACATCTACATCTATATCTATATCTATATCTACATCTACATCTATATCTATATCTATATCTATATCTATATCTATATCTACATCTATATCTACATCTATATCTATATCTATATCTACATCTACATCTACATCTACATCTACATCTATATCTATATCTATATCTACATCTACATCTATATCTATATCTATATCTATATCTATATCTATATCTATATCTACATCTACATTTATATCTATATCATATCTATATCTATATCTACATCTACATCTATATCTACATCTACATCTATATCTATATCTGTATCTATATCTATATCTACATCTACATCTATATCTACATCTACATCTATATCTATATCTATATCTATATCTATATCTATATCTATATCTACATCTACATCTATATCTACATCTACATCTATATCTATATCTATATCTATATCTATATCTATATCTATATCTATATCTATATCTACATCTATATCTATATCTATATCTACATCTACATCTATATCTACATCTATATCTATATCTATATCTATATCTACATCTATATCTATATCTATATCTACATCTATATCTACATCTCTCTCTCTCTCTCTCTCTCTCTCTATATATATATATATATATATATATATATATATATATATATATATATATATTTACTCTATCAATTCATACACTCATGCACTTACTTACTATACATTTAGGGGAAAGTGGGGTACAGTGAGACACATTTTTTCGTAGGTATTAACTCTTGTATTATACAAGATATTAAAAATGAAACAAAAACTAAACAGAAGATTGGAGTGTAGGCTCTCATGCAATATTGGTTATTTTGGTTTAATGGTAATTACTTCTGGCCTACTTACTTATAAACAAAATATTACAATTTGTCTCACTATATCCCACTATTGAGATAAAGTGAGACATTACAGTTGCAATGTTCTTAACAACTGGAAAAATAAATTTTCAGTGCATTTTCCTACTTTTTCGCAGAAAGCTAAGTATATAAATATTATTATCACTATTCAGTTTCAGGATCTTCCCTATATATATTCGTGAAATTCTACCAGAACATAATCATCTACATTTATGTTTCTGTGGTGGTCTTCAAAATAATCTGGACCAATTTCGGGTAATAATTCAATTTCTTCACCTGATGAGAATTCGACAAATTCTTCCTCTTCATCTGGATCGACTTCATAGTTCAAAAGTTGTCTTTTTTTTTTCTTGTTGTATTCGTTTCCTTTTTGTTGTTTCCTTGATTTTCTTTTTCCACAGCCAATAACTTCTTCTGTTGCTATTAAATTTCTCCCTTTCTGTCTCTTAAATTACGCGTTTTGATCTTTTTTAGACTTCGGATAAGGACGAGATTCTTCTAAGGTAAGCACTTTTGAAGATATTAGGCTATGTTGTGACGAATTGGTTTGATTGCAGGCCTCAGATTCAATTTGCTCTCTTCTTCTGTTGGAAGTCATTTGTTCATTGCTTACACTTGAAGCATCGATTTATTTTGAACTCGTCTCCATTGCTACCAAACCTGGAAAGAAATTGTCATCTATCAAAAGGGTAAATATCAGTTTTTCGAAACACTGTCATTATATTTCCAATAATCATAGCCTTTTGATAAGCAATGCCAACGCAGGAAGCGACCTTATAAATGAAAAAAAAAAAAACTTTGAAAAGGACGTTGTATCATCCAAGAAACTACGACATAACTGTAAAATATTTGAAATGACTTTTTAAAACTCCAACATTTAACGGTTGTAAATGATGAGATGTGTATGTGGGAAGGAAAGATTATAATGACAGTTACTCGAGAAGCTTTGGCTAATTCCAACTTACAAAGAAAAGCTGATAAGCTAAAACTGCAAAATATCCTAAATCGACATCCATCAAACTTTCAATTAGGCTTATAGTTAAACGGGAATATGCCTAGGCCAACTAGATGAATTGTAGATCTCATGCAATTAATAATCAAATAAAGGTTGAACGAAAGCTACCAATATTTATAAACACAAAGCAACTTCAAAATTATAATAATATATACAATAAGAACTCAGAAGAGAAGTATGTTTTCATCAAACAACAATTAGGGTATACTGAGACAAATCTCTATTTTGTTTGAGGGAAGCGTCTCACTGTACCCCAATAGCATATTATCAACGCCAATCGTATTTCCTCGGAATCACAAAAAAGTTTAACTATTAATAATATTGTGATAAAAATAATAAAGCATCTCATGCTCTGAAATTAATCTCCAATTATTTAATTTACTTTAATTTCTTCCAGTGGCGGATCCAGGGAGGCAATTGCCCCCCCCCCAAGAAAATGAAACTTTTCTTTTCTGTTATATATAAATAAAACCCATCCCAGAGTTCGGAGCTTTTAAAAGTAGCTCTAAGTAGCAGTATTACAACTTACCGCCCCCCCCCAGAAGTCCGTCCTGGATCCGCCCCTGATTTCTTCAGACGTATAAGAAATGTATCCCACTTTTCCCAACTTACTCTATGAACTTATACCTTACTTGCTTCCTATACATATACTTATTCTATGAACTCATACATATGCGTGTACCCACAATTCCGCGCGTCCAATAATGTTTTGGTACGTTTTGCGCAAACATCTGTCAGAATGTTATATTCAAAAACTACTTTTTTTTTTTTTTTTTTTTTTTGAAACTGAATTTTTGGGTCGTTTTTAGAATTATTTTCCCCTCCTAATATTGTAGAATTTGTTTGTTTGTATAGACCTAGTTCTGGATATAATACATTTGGGACTTTGCGGTGAAACATAATCGTAATTCTCCAAATTTTTAATGGGGGAAAAATTGTCCAAAGATGGGGCGTATAACAATCGATAGTTATCATTAAAGCGAACAAAATTACTTGAGTGAATTTAAAACCTCATGCTTAGTTCTTAAGAAAAGTCGAGAAAAAACGAATTTTTGTAAACGTAAAAATGATGCTATACGATTAGCACGCCATCTATTAAGATAAAAGTGAAGCAGCCTCTTCATTATGATACAAACAAGATAGTAGCACATAGTGTGATCTCATAATTTAAAATTATCGGTAATTCTAGAACTTTTGTTTCTGTTTAACTAAAATAATATTGAAACTTTATATATATATATATATATATATATATATATATATATCAGTCGATAGATGAACAGAAAATGACAAGCCTAACGGTAAATTCCTATGCGTAGTTTTTGAAAAAATAAATAAAAATGTAGCGTTCAAAGTTTATTTTTCGATACAGTTACACACATACATACTTCTAACAGTTACACACCAGAAGTATTCATCCTCACGAGGACATCCTCACCTGCAAATTTCCTCTCCCACAATGACGCAAAGGCAAGGACAAATTCCCAACATGAGGGCGAGGGCGTGCGAGGGCGATGGACAACTTCCTTCAGGAGGACGAGGGTAAACAAGGGCGAGGACCAACTGCCACTGTGAGGGCGAGGATGCGCGAGAGCTAAGGCGAGCGAGGGCAATGGGTAACTCCCTTTGCGAGGGCCAACTGTCACTGCGAGGCCGAGGATACGCGAGGGCGAAGGCAAGTTTCCAGCACGAGGGCGAGGGCAAGCGAGAGCGATGGGCAACTTCCTTCGCGAAGGCGAACGAGGGCAAACTACCATTGTGAGGGCGAGGGTGAGTGAGGTCGGAGCAAAATGAACACCTACACACACATATTCCTAAGAGTTACACACATACTCCTAACAGGTATACACACATACTTGTACCAAATTCACACACATACTTCTAACAGTTATACACATATACTTCTAACAACTATACACATACTCCTAGCAGTTACATACATAAGCAAAATAGATTTTTAAAAAATCCATGGTTTAAGCCTAACTTTATTTGTGTCTAGTATAATTAATGAAAGCAAAGTGTGAACATGAAATAAAAAGAAAGGATACAGATGACAAGAGAAGTATTTATGAGGAGAAAAATTTCTATTATGGGTGTTTAAATAAAAGTGAAAAGAATCCCATGGACACTACGTGAAAACGATTAGAAGCTTTCTAAATGTGGGTGTCGAGAAGAATGAAGAAATTTATCTGGGTCGTGAGCAATAATAATAAAGAGTTAGAAATAGTAAAGAGGAAAACAGTAATTTTGGATGTAATTAGAAAGAGGAAACGAAATTGGTTGATATATTGGCTGAGAAGGAACTGTATCATAAGGGACGTGATAGAAGGTATGGTGGCAAGAAAAAGAGGAAGGTGGTGAAAGATTACAGTTCATGGACGGTTTTAAAACAGAAAAGTTCTTCGTCAACATGAAGGGGTTAGTTGGTGACCGGGAACCTTCTCAGTTTGCGGAAAGTAACATACCAATAATGGCAGAATACCTATGAAGAATTTTATATTGTCACTATCCTCCGCTCCTGAGCGAAAATCTCCTTTGGTGTTTGTTCGTACTGCAAAATGGAATAATTAGTTGATGTGTATCGTTCCCACAGAATCCTTGTAAACCCTCGGTGGTCCTTCGCTCGCTGGTATATTAAGAGTACTAATTGCATACGAAGGTTCTACTGGTGGCAACAGTCATTTGACATTTGTAAGCGTTAGTGTTGCTGCATTCCTTCGTGGCTTTTGTGGAATGCCCCGTTGTGGCTCGAGGCGATACTTCTTTCGCTTCTCACGTAAGACATCCACAAGTAGACTCACTCCAACAACAGGATGACCAGCACTTACATAATTTACTGTCTCTGAGTTTTCTCCTAATGTTTCATTTGGATTTCTTAGGATATAACTACAAACTGGGAGGGTTTCGGTAAACCTTAAACCATCACCTGCAACATGGAGTAGAAATACCTCAACCTTAATACTAACACGCACTAATAATATTTTGCATATTAGTCTGTCTTTACCTGTAGAAGTCCCCCCCAAGAAGGTTATTTTCTTAAGTTTATAACATTAGCAAGGGCGCCCATGTTGTGGTTTCCAAGGGGGGGCAAGTATAAGCGACGTTTCAAAAATAGTTTCAAATTTTGCTGTAACTAATGTAAAAATTCTATTGCATTTTCGATATTCTGAAGTACATTTTCCTCTAGGGGGGGCAAGCGCCCCCTTGCTCCCCCTGATGGGTGCTCTTGAACATTAGAATGGAATTATGAATTTAATCAAAGTTAATTTTATAGAAATAACTAAAGTTGTCTGCAGAAATCAGAAATTTATCATTTCGTCTCAAAAACAATACGAGATTCGAGACGAAAAATACATTTTTCATTCGAGACGAAACAAAAAGCATGACAATTCAAGTATTTTTTTTAGGATGAGACGAGAAATTTGTCATCTCGTCTCGAAAACAATACGGAATTCGAAAAGAGAAGTACATTTTTAATTCGAGTTTCGAGACGAGACAAAACATGTCAGTTCTCGTCTCTTTATCAAGATAAGACGAGAAATTTGTCATCATGTAAAAACTATAAATAGATAAAGAGATTGTAAGAACACAGTGAAGAATCGTACAACATTCAGCAGAGTATTCAGCATTCAAACATACGCTACCCAATAGCATTTTGGGTTGGCAAATGGTTAGGCCAATCGACCATAGTTGGTTGGCCAACGGTGAGTTTGGCGGTACTGAAAATCGTTATGCCAACAATTATTTGCAACGTTCGGTCAACAGAAGATTCTGTACAGTTGGCCAACCAACCAATGGACGACAGTGTGCCAATCATGGAGGAGTTTGGCCAACGAAATTCCAACTAGAAAATCACAGTTGGCCAACGATCGTTATCCTACAATCTACCAACCATGGTGTGGTTGGGCCAATGGAATTCCAACAAAACATCAACGTGAAAAAAAAACAGTTGGCCAACGATCGTTATCCTACAGAACGCCAGCATTGTGACAACAAAATAGGACATCGTGTTTCGATGCGCTACCGAAACAACGATGCGCTTACCTTGAACCACTGTTTTCTTTTCGTTTGTTGGCATCGATGGTTGATAGATTGTAGAATTTGCCGTTGGCATTTTGATAGTAGCTTTGCCAACGATGCCTACAAGTAGACAACGGTTGGCACACCGTTTGACAATGAAAATGTTACTTGGGTAGTCATTACACAATATATCCTAATAATAAGTATGGTTTAAGCTTTAATCAGACAAATCGTGGTAGGTCAGTGGAGGAGAGCCTTCACCTCTGATGTGTGGGACTCCTGGTTCGATTTCAGTTCATGCCAAGTGTTCTTTGTTGTTTTGCAAACATCGGGGGTGTTGGATTTTCTCTATTCCACTATCACTCCTTCTCGTCATCCCCGTCTCTTTTAGCATCCAAAGCATAACCCTGGGTACATAAAAGTGGTAGATTTCCTTAATAAGTCTTGATCTTCCACAAAACAAAAATTAAAAGGTAATGATAATTTTGAACCATACCTCGTTAACCATCCATCTACTCTCATCTTGCTGCTGAAAAGAAGTTAAGTCTTGAGTGAAATTAAATGAAATTAAATGAGTTTTACGTCCCACGGTTATGCCGTGTGGGCTAAAGAAGATGATGATGATGAGAAATGAATGAAATGGTGGAATGAAGAAAGTGAGAGGAAACGGGAGAACCCTAAGAAAACTCACGCACGCTGTGTTTGTCCACCACAAAGTCCGCTTAGCGCGAACTGAGACCGAACCAATGACCCCAAGCATCAAAGGTGAACGCTCTACCACTAAGCCACCGCGCCCCTACTCATATTGTAGAATTTACGTTAAAAATATTAAAATAATAATATTAATTCGTTATTTTTGAGAATAAGATAAATTTGATCGTAGATTCTCAAAGTGATGTTCTTTAATAATAATAATAATAATAATAATAATAATAATAATAATAATAATAATAATAATAATAATAATAATAATAATAATAATAATAATAATATAGGATAACACAAAATCTACCTACCAACAACTTAAATTGTAAACAGCTACTGAAAGAAAAGATATGAAGACCTCATTTATATTTTAGTTTCAAATACATAGCCTGACGTTAATATTACATTTTCAAAGATTTTACGCAATTTACTACTAATAACAATAAAGATTGAGACGACTTTGTGAACAACATCGACTGAAATTACAGAAGTTTCGTGTTCTATAGCTGATTTTAGATTCTCCAAAGATTTGGAGTGATTTTGATAAACTGTCTGATATACGTGTACATAAGATGTTGCATATGTTTCATCAAATGTTTTAGCTTAGGTCAGTTGATGAGAAAAGTACTTGTAAACTTGGTTCCATCTGTAATTTGAATTTGAATTAGTAGTTTTACATATATTATCTTAAGAAATTACGTTTACTTTGGCTAGACTTGCCTCCAATTGATGCCCTGCAAAACTAAGCTGTTGGCGACGTCTTTTAAGTTAATTCTCATTCATTTCGAACTCATTGACAGCAATATTCTGTACGTAGGATACATCTGTACCTATGCTGCTATCTGTACTAATATGTAGGGGGCCTATCATATGAATGCCTGTTAGATTTCACAATTTAAATATTTAAGGAGGTGTGATATTAAAACGGTAGTGCACTGGCAACCCTTGTAGTACGCAGGCATTTCCTAGTCACAGTAACCTAACAGGTGAGGAAGGGAAGAACTACCTTCTTCGTAACAAACACGGCCTTTTTTCTTTCTTATTCCAAAGCAAATAATGATTTGGAGGAATCGCTTTATCCTCGAAATACTTTCATCTGGAAGAACCGTTTCATATTCAACGAAATCTCTGCACGTTCCATGACAAGGAAGCATTCAGTGCTTTTAAAACCTCTTATAATTTCATTTCAGCTTACAATTTCTCACTCTAACGTTTATTTTGATTTCGTAAATGTTTATTAAAGAATCAAGGAAGCTTTTTGTTACTCCCCCCCTCTTCCCCGTACTCAGGACTAGTTATATTATTCTATAAACTGTGTTTAATATTGATTACTTTTGAATATACGTGTAATTCTATGCTTTGGATTGTACCTTGAGTTTCATGACATTAGCCTGGTTATTTAGTTTGATTTTCGCGAATCATATTTTAAATAAATTGAGTTTTATATCTTCTACACCAGCTAATTGCATTTTGTCCGGCAAAAGAAAATGATAATACAAGTTCCAATTTCATTTGAAGGAGTTTCGTTTGAATTGTGTGATATTTTTGAATTTATTATTGAAACCGGAAGTTTAGTAGATTTCTACTACTTCCGGTTTTTTAGTAGAGAGAAATTAGAGTGGAGGTGGAATATATTCTTGAGACGCTTAAGTTATTATAGAAAACAGCTTCTTGCTACATATTACGCCAAGATAAAAATCTATGCAAGATTGTCTTGATTTACAACACGACTTAGAGAGTATTACGAACTGGTGTTCAGTTAATAAACTTGGAGTAAATATACACAAATGTAGCGTATTATCATTCATCAGAAACAAAAGTACCATTAAATATGATTGTAAGCTTAGTAATACTTCTATAAGTAGACCTAATACAGTTAAAGATTTATGTGTTACATTTGACCCTAAATTAACGTTTATTCAACACATCCGAAAATGTTACTCATGATGCGTTTAAATTATCAGAATTCGTATTTACAAGTGGTAAGGACTTCAGAAATATTGCAACATTTTTGAAAATGTATTATTCTATTCGTATGCTGGCATGATTTGGAACCCCTCACAACACAAATATCATCAACAAATTGAAAGAGTTCAATCTAAATTTCTTAGGTATTTGATTTACAAAATAACTGAAATTTATCCCTTGCTTGAAAGCCATACTACACTGATAGACAATTTTAATATTTACTCATTAGAGCAAAGGCGTAATATTGGCGATATGGTATTCCTCTAAAAATTAGTTCAAAATAAATTCGATTGTTTAAACTTTATACGTTCATTATACTTCCATGTACACTCATGTCCAAAATGATTGTCGCATATCTATAACTGTCTTCCTGTAAGAATATAATTTGATAATGATTTTGCAGGGTGCTTTTAATACTGATACTATGTGTATAATCGGGAAATGTATATTTGTGGTAAATTTCATACGAAAAGAATTATAAATATGAAAATTAGAAAGTGGAAAACAAAATGTTGCTAAATGGACAAGAAAGTTTTATTTTCGTTTTTTTGTTCTTATTTACTGCTCTTTTGACATTAAATTTGCCACGTACATGTCTTTGCCGATTATACACATACTAACATTATAAGAAATACCGGGGGAATTCGTTACCAAATTATATTCCAACAGCAACACATTTATAGACATGCGACAATAATTTTGGACATGAGTGTACTTTGAGTTATAACTAGAACTAATAATACAGATGTCTTCTATTGCAAAAGAGGTTAGGACCAACATAATGCTGAAGTCACCAATCTGGAAAACATGTTCTTTCTATAACAAATTATGTCGAAAACATGATGAAATTGATATATAAAATGTCCTGTAAAACACTGAAAAAAAAAAACTGTTGTAAAAATGAATTATAATATTTCAACACTCTAATTGGGCGTATGCCTGTTGGGTTGCTAAATAAATAAACAAAATTACCGTTTTACTTTCTAGCTTGTTTTTTTTTTTTTAAAGTTTTACGTCCCACGATTATGCCAGGTAGGTTAAAGGAGACGATGTTGATGAAAATGAGTGAAATGGTGGAATGAACAAAGTGGAAGAAAACAGGAGAATCCCGGGGAAACCCACGCATATGGTGTTTGTTCACCACAAAGCTCACTTGGCGTGAACTGGAATCGGACTCCTTGTATCAGAATTGAACGCTCTACCACTGAACCATCGCGGCCCTAACGTTAAGCTTGAAGTAGTTGAAACTGCTATTTCCGGTTTAAGTAGATAGATTAGTGTAAAGATTGAGTATATTTTTGGGATGCTTAATGAATTGAAGAAAACCACTGTTCGAAATTTATTACCATCTTTACTCTATAACGATCAACGTTAAAACCGGAAGTGGTTTATTTATGCCACTTCCGGTTTGAATAGAGAGTTAAGACAGAAGACGGTATATTTTCTCAGTCACTCGCTATCCCTGGTCGTCTTTGTTCTCTATAGATCAATATTGAAACCAGAAGTTGCAATGGATTTTTTCTTAGGACAGTTAATCGATTGTAGAAAATCACTTGCGGCTATCTTGAATATCGAGGATAAATTGTTGCTATATAGGGTATTGACAAAGTGGTCTAATTTAAATAGCATAGACTCCTTCACGATCTGAGTATTATCTTGATAAGTTGCCAGGGCTCACATTGAGCGTAAGGCAGCTACTAGTTTATTAGACCTAATTAAAACATTGAATGTAAAACGTGTCTTTTCATGTGCAGATAATATCTAGATACATTTGGTCAAAATTAAATTCTGTGATTTATTATTTAAATATTTATAAATAAAATTTACTTTAAGTTGTAATGCAAGTGGCTTTTAGGAAAACAAGGAAAATGTAACTACTCTTAAGGTGGATCACCACCTGGAAGTCAGTACACATTTTAGCTCATTCCCTTAACTATTGCGCAATGAAACGTTACATATTATAAATATTTTACTATAAGATAGAGTTATAATTCAGCTACAACATAAGACACTGATTCATTTGGTTGTGTCTCCTGATATCGAAAAATGTAACAAATAAAAGAAAATATTTAATTCGCTTTACAATGAGCACACAAGATGACACTTGCTGTAAGATCTTACTAGAAGTGCTCGTTTTTATGAAATGTTTACTTGTATGTGTAAAGTATTTTAAGGTAACAATCTTATCACCAAATAGATATAGTGTTTTACCGTTTTTCGTGTTATGTTTCATATTTTATTTAAATATTAATTTACATTTAAGGAAATAGATTTTGAGATGAAACTTGCGCAGAACGCCATAATGCACTGTTGCCAAATTTGTACGTTTACTGTAATAGTCACCATAAGAAAATTCCTGGATTCTAGCGTTGCAGTTCGAGAAGCAGAATCGCGGTAAGGGTGGAAGACTAAGTTCTCCAGTAAGTATCTAAGCAGAATTCCATGATTACTCCCTTTATTATCTGGCATCAGTAAACACTTGACACTATCTGGCAATGCCACACTATTCAAGTAACGTAGCATAGCACCGAAAACACCTAGTGATCCACCTTAAAAGTGGCATCATTTAAATCAAAATTTCAGTTCATTTCGAAGAAAAAGTCATATTTCCTCACGTAAATTAAAAGTGTTGCAACGCACGTTGTCGACATTTTAATGTACTTTTAACACGCACAAAAACATCTAAATTCAACTTTAAAAGTACGATTTTTTTTTTTGATCAAAAGATTCAGTATATTTCAATCAAAAATTTTCTTGTAGGCCTTATATCTGGATAACTACTTATAATGTAGCCAAACCCAAAATATCATTTAACTCAGTATGATGTGATTACTCCGTAGAAAATACGGAAACTCGATTTAGGGTCCATTCAAAAATAAAAAATAAAAGTAGCACCTGATTCAAAAACTAATTATTAGCTGAGATCCCAAACTTTTCATTCTTTTTTTTTTTTTTTTTTTTTTTTTTTTTTTTTTTAATCATACCTGAAATTCTTGTTAACAGTTTGTTGCCAGTTTGTGAACATTTAGTAAAACTGGAAGTATCTTCGTTTTACTGGAAGCCCGTCAGTTGTCACTTATATTACTATAAACTTTTAGGATCCCCTTTACTTTATGTGGTGGCATATCATTGTATCATTTAATTCTATTGTATAACCTAATGTTACTGATACTCCCAAGTAACAAGATAAATAATGATTCTCTCTCCCCTTCCAGCTCTCAAGTCAGAAACTGACATTTGTCATAAAGACGAATTGACTAATACTTATGAGAATATAAAAAGCATAGAAACGAGTAGGTGAGAAAATCTGTGGAAAAACTCCCGTCGTATTGCAGAAGCCAGGTCGAGTTCATTGTGCCACCTGAAAACCTGGAGAAAAAAGGAAGGAAGGTGAGATGAGCTTTTTGAGGGTGAGGAATGTCCCTCTGGAATATTTCACAATCAACACTCAATGACATTCAGCTGCATACATACTCTCTGATTCTCTTTCTTCTTCTGTTGACCTCGAAGACTTGCATTTAAGCAGAATTCCTTCGTTTCTTCTTTGTGGTATTTGTACAGTAAAATCTGTTGAATTGACCTATTCTGAAACTTTGTAATAAGCTATGGGGGTTCGTTGGTTTCCGATAGCAAAGTTTTACGTCCCACGGTTATGGTGGCTAGGCTAAAGGAGGTAGAGATGATGAGACATGAATGAAAATGTTGGAATGAAGAAAGTAGGAGGAAACGGGAGAACCCCAAGAAAACCCACCCACACGGTTTTTGTCCATCACAAAGTTCACTTGGTGCGAGCTGGGATCGAACCAAGGACCCCATGCACCAGAAGTAAACGCTCTACCACTGAGACACCGCGGCTCATGTCCGGCCTTTGGTCTCAAGGTGTAGTTAATAGTGGGCTCGAGTCCTACTGTAGAACACGAATATTTCTATCTTCAACTTTTCTGTGTTCATGTCCCTTTCGGACCAGATTACGTAGACTTCAGAATAAGACGAATTAAAAAATAATGCATAGAAAAAGTCAACCACGGTTAAGGAGAACTTTAAAATAAAATTTTAAAAAATATAAATAGTGGTATACCTCTCGTCTCTGGTGCACGAATCCCTGGTTCGATCCCAGACTGTAGAAGATTGTGATGGAACATAACATCCATGGGTTTTCTAGAGGTCCTCTCATTTCTTTGTACATTCTCATTCCACAATTTCTTTCAAAATCATCAACTTCTATCAATCATCTGTCCGCTTTAGCCTATATAGCATAGACATCTATATATTTAAATTCTAGGTTTATATGTTGGTGGTCAAGAAAAGTTTATATGTTTGTGGCCAATCTTTTCGACAATGACATCTCGAAAATCGAAGTGCTAGAAACGTGCCGTTTTCGTTAATCGATTCCAAATTTTGTATAGATTTGCCAGTTCTAACTCAAATTTTCAAAAAGAAAAAACTTGTCTTTATTTTTTCATTCCACATTTTAGGCGTCGTTTTGGCCCTATTAGTTTAATAATGCAACTAGGTTGATACCCTTGTGAAAGGCAACCAGTAGAGGAGCTATGTATAGCGGGTTGATGGACATTTCAGGCGTTTTGCTTTAACAATGACAAAACCTATTGCAAGCTGGCAACTTCAATGACTTGTGGACTCACAATGAGTCATACTCGAATATGGAAATTATAAGAAAAAAAATGTATTTGGTATCATCTATCACTTATCCAAGTATACCACAAACTCCCCCTCCCCCCAACATTCTATTAAAGTACTAAATTTATATGTTTGTCTATAGCAATTCACTCCCTTTGAGATTCTTCCTGTCCTTTACTTGAAATTAAATGAAATCTTTAAGTTTTACGTCCCACGGTTATGCCGGTGAGGCTAAAAGAAACGGTGATAATGAGAGATGAATGAAAATGGTGGAATGAAGAAAGTGGGAGGAAACGGGGGAACCCCGAGAAAACCCACGAGCACGGTGTTTGTCCACCACAAAGTTTACTTGGCGGGGGCTGGGATCGAACCCGGGACCCCAAGCACCAGAGGTGAACGCTCTACCACTGAGCCACCGCGCCCCCCTGTCCTTTACTTGAATCCGTAAAGGGACTTGCACAGATATTGTGAGCAGTGGTTCTTTCAGAAATAATGTTCCAGGGGGGCACACTTAGTATTCTGGAGAGCACTGCTGATACTATTCTTTTTATTATATTATAAACGTATTATTTTGGTCTGCTCCGAGGAGGCACTCTCAGAGCTCCGGGGAGCAGTGCCACCCAAAAAACAGGTCTGGAAGAAATACTGATAGTGAGAAGTGCTAAGGAGATTCACATTCATATTAGAGCGGTGCGCTGTCGCAGGTTTAGCTAGTAGAACGTCAAAATACAAAGCCGATTTCATTTCATTTCCAAGTTCCTCCTCAACTGGATGATTTACAATGCTGTGCAAAACACCGGAAACTCAGAGCCTCAACTGGAAATGATATCCGGGACTACGTTCATCAAATACTTGTGCCCAAATCATTATTCACCAAATAGTTAAATGGTATGGTAAGTTGTCAATGATATAGCTCTCACCTCTAATGAAAGGGATTCCTGGTTCGATCCAAAACCATTATATTCTATGGTGGACAACAACGTGCACTTGGGATCTCTTGCGATTCTACTGTTATTTCTCACATTCTCATTCTCTTAATTAGTCCATAATTATTAACTTTCGTTAATTATCCCTCTCCATAGGCTTAAATAACATACCGGTAACCGAGAAATCTATGGGAATCAATGTTTTGAGCATATATTAGATAGTAACCAACATACTTATATTTTTAAAATACCCTGTTGTTAATTAGAATTACGTTAATTTTATATATTGTTATTAATACATAAGTTTTTGAGTTGAATTGATTTTGAATTTTAATGGAAAATTACCAAGAATACTTTAACAATACATATATATAAGCTATTAAAAGTTGTATAATTTTTACTTTATTAAAATTGTATAATGTATCACTTGTATAATCTGTACCTGTTTGAAATTCTCAACTAGTATATGATTCACTATCAGTGGCGTACACAGAATGTCATCAAGGAGAAAGTTCAAGCGTCGAAAATTATATCGTTTCAAAACAACCATGATATGTGTATACATCTTAATATGGTAAATGTTAATAATATTGTTTCGTATTAGTAAAATCCCCTTTTGCCTACGCCACTGTAGAGAGTTTACTTGAATTTTCTTTTCTTTCTTTCTTCTTTGTGTGTGTGTGTCTGTGTGTATTTTCTGGCGTAATGTTCAGTCTAACCGAACTAGAAGGACAGGCTTCGAGGGCTACTTGTGGTCTGCGAATCATAGTTAGAGAAAATGAAATCTTTCAGTTAACGTTCCATGGTTATGTCAGCTACACTAAAGGAGACATTGATGATGAGAAATGAATGAAATGGTGGAATGAATAAAGTGGGAGGAAACGGCAGAACCCCGAAGAAATCCACGAAGATGGTATTTGTCCACCACAAATTCACTTGGCTTGAGCGATCGAACACGAGGTGAACGCTCTACCACTGAACCACCTTAGCTCCATAATTATAGAAACACTAGTGTAGACTATTGACCGATTCTCATAGTCTTTTGTTTCATCTTTCTACGTTCTAAAAACTGAACGGATTTAATTTAACATGAAACTTCTGAATTCTGAATAACTTAAAGTATTTAAGCATTAACACGTATGCGTATAAATTATATACAGGGTGTCCGAGAAGTCCTTCCCTGATTACAGAAATTGATGACTCAGGCTAGAAATAAGATAGAAATATGAAACTGGTGTTGAATTGTTTACAAACTATAAAAGTTTTGGTCACATCAGTACACTTTCACATGAGCACCCTTGGTAGCACGTAGCACATCTAGGCGATATTCAATTTCCATCCACACATTAGCCAACATCACTGGAGGGATCGATGCAACGACTGTGGTTATTCGTTGCTGCAGGGTTTCAAGATCTGGTACACGTGTTCGGTAGACCTCATCCTTGACATAACCCCATAAAAAGAAGTCTAATGGGGTTATGTCAGGAGAGCGTGGAGGCCAAGCTGTTGGTCCATCACGACCAATCCATCGCCCAGGAAATGTCCTATCGAGATAGGCACGGACGTCCAAACCCCAATGAGGTGGTGCACCGTCTTGCTGAAAAACGACATCGGGGCGATACTGAAGCAGCTGAGGAACAGCATACAGCTGCAACATATCCAGGTACACTGCAGATGTGATGGTATCCTCAGCGAAGAAGAATGGCCCGATAATTCGATCGTGCAATAACGCGCAGTAAACATTCACCTTTGGACTGCCTCTGGTGAACTCCCTGACCTCCCTGGGGGGTTCTGAACCCCAAATGCGTACATTATGGCGATTCACTATTCCACTGACAAAGAATGTCGCTTCGTCGGAAAAGGCAATTCGTCTGAGATAACCATTATCGTCCGCAATACGTGATAGCATTTCGACCGCAAAGTCATATCGACGTGTACCGTCGTCGGGCAACAAGGGCTGAACGCGTTGCACTTTGTAAGCACGAAACAATAAACGTTTGCGTAAAATGTCATGGATAGAGCTTTTTGGCATCTGTAATTCACGTGAGGCCCTGCGCACCGATTTCTTAGGACTTCTCAGAAAAGACTGCCGCACAGCCTCCACCATGTCTGCTGAGGTTCTTGGTCGACCAGACCTCGGAAGGTCAGCAACCGACCCTGTGTTCTTGAACTTCTCATACCAGGCTTTAATGCTCTTGACATCAGGTGGAGTCCTTCCAAATGTTGTCTGGAACTGTCTCTGCACCGTGGTTGGTGATCGTGTCTCATGGTACCACAGGACACACTGTGCCTTCTCCTGGTTGGTTGGTATGGCTTCTTGGGCTTCTTACTTACGTACTACAAACCTAAAACAAACAAAATTGAGACTTGGTAAAACAGAACAAACCTAACACAGACAAAAACTTTTATAGTTTGTAAACAATTCAACACCAGTTTCATATTTCTATCTTATTTCTAGCCTGAGTTATCAATTTCTGTAATCAGGGAAGGACTTCTCGGACACCCTGTAGAATTGTCAATGACGGATTTAGCCCTGGGCTGAGAGCATTAGGCCCCCATCCCGGTTTTCTGAATGGCAAAAATAATTTAAGGTATTATTTATGTAATTTGAAAGTTTATAATAAACTTCTAATATACCTATCATGATCTGGGCTCTGGCTGCTCCCCCCCCCCCCGAGTTTTTACCTTCTTTATCCGCCATTGAGAATTGTTAGCCTTGGTGTGGAATTACCTATCTACGTAGAGGTATTCTATTCAGTATCTACGTCTCTGACATTGCGAGTTCTGTTGGTCAGAAATAATATAATACAGAAAAACCATCTGGCTTAATGCATTGAATTTGATCCTTTTGACTGAATAGAGAGATTTTTCTTAAATTCACGAAATAAAGTTTTTTTTTCTTTTTATGGTAACGGAAGATGAAGTAAATGCATTATTATTCTGTGAAGCAAGAGATGAAAACAGTGAAAGGAATTAATAGAAGAAAAAAATGCTTGATAGAAGAATGCGCGGTGCCGTTAACTTGGACCTGTTTTGTCATGGCCTGGACAAGGAAGGACAGCATAAAGCAATGTTGCCAGATGGAAATTTACGTAATATTAATTTTATCTCATGTGTAGAAAAGATAAACTGTTCTTTGTCTAATGCAGTAACGTTTGAGCAAAGTATAGAATTTCGTTCATAATAACAAATTATAACTAAAATGGCAAAATTGGGAACATGTTTTATAATATTTACGACTTTTCTTAATGCGTATTTTATTAAATTATTAACCATGAGATATGACAACATAGCATTCGTATGGTTGCCCACATGGGTAACTGTTCTAGGCCATTGCCACGCCTATTCCACGCCTTCATAATAATATTTTTTTTCTTTCTTCTCCTAATTGTTTTTGCAAGGTTTCCATTCTGGTGCTCGATATTGCACTCGAGCATTTTTTGTTGTTTTTATTTTGTTCTGTTTTCACATGGACGCAATATGACAAAACAAAACACTTTCAAGTTGCGTATATCTCATTTCATGTTTGGTTTGCTCAGCGACCCGTATCATGATTATGCTACTCGGCGCTGTTGTCAATATGGTATAGCCTGTTGTTACGCGCAATTGCGGTGGAATTGTTTATTTAAAACAAAGATTCCGTAAATGTTACGTTCGGTCTCTGCATGTGGTGGTTTTGTACTTCCTGATTTCTGTTTGGATAAAGGGAAAGAATTCAGAACAAAATTTTACAGAAGTAGGGGAAAGTAATGCGATCAGTATACAGGACCGTTAGTTGTTCTAAAAATACTGTTTGCTTAATTTAGTTTAAAGCCCAGTGGCCATGACATATTTAATGAAATATTTCTGTTAATTGACATTAAGCAAAGGCGGAGGTCCCGGTTTAATAAGGTTCTATCTAATCGTAAAAGTTACTAAAAATGTTTCACTGGGTGGATATAAATGATCTTCATCGATTTGTTTGTAGTAATAAGTAGTGACCGAATAAATAAATAAATAAATAAATAAATAAATAATATCCTACTTTTTAAAAAAGAATTTTTTGGTTTCTAATTACTAGTAACACTGATTAGAAGGCATTTATAGTGTTGCTCCTGCTTTCTTAACATCTGAGACTTCCACTTTTTTTAGGTAAATGTTAACAGAATTTCAGTCAAGCAGCTATTGCGTCGAGACTATCATAGGATCATGGTTCATACCTCGTTTTGTTCGGAATGAAACAGTGTCCACTGTACCAAATTTCCCTAAGGTAATACAATTCCCACCCAAACTGGGAAAAAGGATTTTAAAAAAGTCCCCGTTTCCCACGAATTTCTCCCCTCTGCTACACGACACGGACATGCGAATGTCACCAAAAAATGCTTCATTTTGAACAAAACTAGGTATGAACCGTGATCCTGGAGTAAATAATCTTGGTGCTAAACTTCATTTAGTATTTTTTCCCGACTCATGTCTTCCTAATAACTACTAATCTATTGTTATTCAATAAGCTCTAGTGTCAAGACTCTATCGTAGGATCATAGTTCGTATCTCATTGTGTTCATAATGAAACAATGTTTCCAACTGTACCAATCAAATTTCTCTATTATGAACCATAAGTGGAAAAATCTCGCTCAAATTGTGATAAAGAGATTTTTTGTCAGAAAAAAATAACTTTTTCGGGAATTTGTTCCTCCAGGTACATGCTAGTGCAATGTGAGTGGTACAGTTTGAAACGTTGCTTCATTTCAAATAAAATGAGGCAAGAACCATGATCCTACAATGAACACTGTTGACGCTAGAGCTTATAGAATAACAATACATTAGTAATCATTACCCAAAAACGGGGAGGGAAATTTAATAAATCAGCTCTAGCACCAAGACTATTTATTGTAGGATTATAGTTTGTACCTAATTTTGTTCATAATGAAGCAGCATTTCCTATCGTACCACTTGCATGTACATGAGGAGAGGAATTCCCGCCCAAAATGTATAAAATAACGGGAAATTATTTTTTTTTTAATTCCCTTTTTCGAAAATTTATCTCCTCAGATACATGACAGCTCAACGGTACCGTTCGAAACGCTGCATCATTACGAACAAATGAGGTACGAACCACGATCCTACGATAAATAGGGATGACACTGTAGCTACTTTACTAAACACTTTGACTAAAAAAAAAATGTAATAGGGGAAAAATTCAGAATTGTTTTGAAAAATCTCTATTTACCCTACGATCATGGTTCGTACTTTCCTTTGTTCTGAATGATGTTAGGTTTTAAACGGTACCACTCACATGTCCCTATCATGTACCAGAGGGGGAGGAATTCCTGAAAAAGGAAAAATCTCCTGAAAAATCCCCTTTTTCCCACTTTGGGCGAAATATTCCCGCTTCTGGTACATAATAGGGAAATTTGATTGGTGCCGTTGGAAACACCTTCATTAAGAAACACAACATGGTATGGACCATGATCCTAGGATTAATAGCGATGTGTCAGGATTTTCTTAAAAAAAAAAGCTCTAAAATTTATCCTTTTCTTTTTCCTTCGTCCATGTTTGTTACGGCACTGCCCCCGGGCATCGCACGTCTGACTATAAAATGTCCATGAAACATATTCTTTGATGCTTCCCCGTTTGAATGAATGCAAAAAAACGATGTGAAAAGCTTTACTAGAGATTTATAAAGCAAATTCCAAAGATCGACGTTATGGTACAGATCTGTACCGAAAGTTCCCAAAGGGTTAATGGAAATCTTATCAAGCAAAATAATTTAAACTTATACACTTTAGTTAAATTTCATGGTGAAAAAAAAATCAGAAAATAAAATAATTATCGGTATAGAGTATTATTTCTTAAGTCATGAGTTTCAATAAGAACTAATGTTAGTCCATTGCCGCACTTCTGCAGAATTTCTTGAATACAGCGCACTAGTTCTGTAGTTCTCAACCGATGTGTCGCGACACACTGGTATGTCACGCAGTCCTCTAAGATGTGTCGTGAAATTTTAGAATTCAAAAATCAGGAAGAATTTAATAATAGTTAAAATCGAGACAGACTGTTCCAGTCAACACCTCCAGCTCAGAGCTATATGGACTCATTATTAAAACTGATGCGTGTCACTATTGTAATAGATATTATTATTATTATTATTATTATTATTATTATTATTATTATTATTATTATTATTATTATTATTATTATTAAAAATATCAAACAAGTGTGTTGCGTGTCCTGCACGTTCAGTAAAGTGTGCCGTTAGTCAAAAAAGGTTGAGAACCACTGCACTAGTTAACAAGTGCACTGCGGGACTAAAGGCCAGTATATGTGTAACAACCTATGAGTTCAGATCTAATTATTTCTGCTAGTACGTTTCGGATTAAACTAACAACAATTAGTTACTAAAAAAATGTGCATTGCTTCCTATATTGGGTTAGTGCAACTGAACTATTCGATTTTATACATCTAGCGTGAAACCACTCTCTGTGATGCAAGCAATGGATACACTGAGGTCGTGCGTACCCGGGGTGCTCGTCAGTAAAGATGTAGTGTATAATAGTTGGACAGTTGTATAATAGTTGCGAATACAAAATTGCAAGTAATTTTCTTTTACAAACGATAACTGGGACATTCTGTACATCTAATTGCGAGAAATATCAACAGTGCATTTTGGCCAGGAGTGACAAATGAATGCAGGATACACCATTGGTTTCTGAAATTTCGTTCCGGTGACACAACATTTGAAAATTGAACCTGACCAACACTCTCAATTAGCATCTTCTAATTAGCTTCTCAGGAACACCCTTGAAAAAGTGTTCATGCAATTCCAGACGAGTTAGACATATAGAATACCACGGTCGTTTGGCCGTTCTGCGGAATCTGTAAGGTGAAAATGTTGAACTCTTTTCTGTTACATTGATTACAGCTGGAGCTCAACAGAGATTGTCACTAGGAAATGTGCTTCTCTGAGTATATGGAATGTTTCTTGCATCGTACTGTCGTCTCACATAAAAAATGGAGCTGCTACAACATTCGTAAACTGTCAGGACATGGGATTCAATTGTAATCAACGTTCAGGGCGGTTTCAAAATCCACTCACAGAAGATGCCGTTGGTGTTCTATGGTAGGGCGGGTAACTTATCATGTTTTCATCAGTCGAGGTAGAACCCTTACTGTGGATCGTCGAAGTGGTTAACTCAGCAAACTTGCCCACAAGCATGGTCAACGGTCATGATAATAATCGCGTTTCCAGTTCATGGTAATCCTGGATTCTCGTGTTGAACAACATGGCTTTCCTCAATCCCGCCTCCAGAAGGGCGGAGATAAATGCCTATTATGAAGCACTGCAATCCACATTTTTAGTTAGCGAACCAAGTATAGAAAAATGTCTGAAGTTTAGTTTTCAGACCTGCGTCCCTCTCAAAAATTCCTGGATCCGCCCCGGTATCGGCTGTTGTCAATTAATTGCTAATAGTCATAGCGTACCTTGTAAAATGTTTTCAAACGTTCTTTGCATAAGGCACAATTTTCCGTATTCTTTTTTTTTCGCCCTTTTACTGTGCGCCCTGGAGCAACTGTTCCAATCGCTCCATTATAGTTACGCCACTGCTCGCACCCATCGGCTTCTCTATCACTTATTGAAAGGGAAGGTTGGGTAGTGTAACATGCAGTTGAGCACTTTCTTCTTCATGGAATCTAATCTTTGGCTGGGAAATGAAACGACAAAAGTGTGTGGCTGGAGCTAGAGCCTACTTTAAGTAACCAAGTACAATGTGGCCCAAAAGTAGGTATACAGTCCCATACTGATCAACTCATTGGTTTTTATATAATTTCTTATTGTTATCCATCAGATAGACTTAGTTTCTTTATTATTTGTTCTTAATGTCTTCTTATTTATATCTTAAGCTCGGAACTGCCGCAGCAAATAAACCTATAAGCTAGAATGTTATACTTGATCAATGCAGGGGTATATATCTATTTTGGGCCACCCTGTATTGTAGTCCCCACCCCATTGATTTTGAAAGTGACAACTCAGACATTTCAATTGTACCAACCCAATTTTAAATAAATAATAACCTTACTATAAGAATTCTATAATCTAATTCACCCTAGACCGATTTCGATATGGAAGGATAGGTTTATACTTACGGTTAGTGAGAATGAGTCTAAAAGCCATATAAGATGTGGCTAATGAAGTAATTTAGATACTAAAATTATGTGGCTTGTTATGAAATTCAATGTTTATAAGCTTATGTAAAAGCAAAATAAAGTAAAATAAAATAAAATAAGAGATAAATAAATTATCATTTGATACCTATATTTATAATACCAGCCTAACGTCTATACCGCCGAAGAAAAATGTATTGTGAGTGATGTTTGTAGCATCAAACTATGAATGATTGCAGTCTTAAAATAAGAAAGAAGAAAAACACTAGGTGGCGTTGTCATTCTATATGCCGCAGGGTAGGGATGCGCACGAGACAAGATTTGTGGCTGTCTCGTCTCGAAAATGTGCTGTAAAAGTGATGTCTCGACTCGAAAAATGTATATTTTACTATTGGAAGATCCGTGTCTCGACTCGAATTTTGTCAGGAAAATCCTGTCTCGACTCGTCTCGTGCGCATCCCTACCGCAGGCGAAACCATATAGTTATTGCCACAGAGTAACAATACCTATACGTCCATGAAAATCAGGATTCAATAATCAGGAAAAATTATTAAAAAAAAACAGGATTCAAAAATTTCTATCGTTCAAGAATTACTGTGTGGTGTAACGGACCTACGTACAAGTTCATAAGCACATACTAACGTTACAATCTTGTAAAGCTTAGTACTTGTAGTTTTACCAAGCAGATGAATGAAACTTTTAACTACATTGTGTTCCTTAAGTAAAACAAAGTTAGATTGTAAAGCAAACGTTGTAATTATCCCAGCGAAATTAAAATACCGCTAATTTTACATTAATTATGTGATATCTTCAAATAGATAGAAGATAATCGAAATGTGGTACAAGAGCGCCCTGAACAATATCATTTTACATGAGAAACCGTTATCACGACTCACTTATCTGCTTTCGATTTCGAGCCATTTTGAAAATCGGCATTTATTTTCGCGTTTCTAAACAGCTGAAAACATAAAGCCACTAGGTGATTGTGATAACGGTACCTCACGCAAAATAATATTGTCTAGGGCGCTCTTGTTCCATATTTCAATTATCTTTTATCTACTTGAAGATATCACATAATTACTTTAAAATTAGCGGTATTTTAATTTCGCCGGGATGAAGACTCTTAGGGAAAATGCTTGATTATTATAATCTTCCCGACACCACCTTTACTTTACCTACTTGATGAAACAGTATCATTCATTTCTAGTCGCTATTCATCTGGTCAAAATTAGACCATCTAGAATGTTGTCATTTGTATTTAACACGAAAAGATTTACGCAAGAACTACCAATTGTTCATGTACGCCTTCATACACCATACTGTTTTGGAAACATTTAATTATCGACTAGGTAATAATTTCTTGATGGCTTGTTTGGTTTTCTCATGCCAAAATTTTATAATAGGCAATTCTTTCTTTGACTGTAGCTTCAAACATTCGTTAATAGTACATTTGTTATTCTGTTAAAAGCCATTGAATTATGGGAATAAAGAGACTGTTTGTTATGTCTGTACTTAGGTGATCAATAGTTTTATCAGAGTAATGTGTTTTCTGGATTTCAAACGCGGTTTTCATTTCAGTGTAAAATACTTCTTTATTTGTGAAAACAGTATATCTTTTCAAAATTGCTGTGATTTACTCTCTCCCTATGTTAGATTTTTATTCTTGAACTAAGTCTATAAAACAGTTAAGTTTGAAATCTACAAAGGTTATCTCGGAAGTAGCTCTAGAAATTTAGGATTATAGGATTTAGCATTTTGATTTCTGGGCTTTCGGCATCTAAGGCCATTTAGCCCTTCACGTTTTGAGGGATGACGTCCCTCGGCGAGCACACAATCCGGGGAAAGGGAAGGAAGAAAGGATTGGGGAAGGAAGGAAGCGGCCTGGGACCTATAAGTTAAGTACCACCCCGGCATGCAACGATAATAATCAAAATATGATAAATATATCGCTGTATAGCCTTGGTTCCCAAACGTTTTAAATTAAATAAGAGCCACATCCAAATAATACACACTTCGTTCCTTTTCGGGATATCCTTCCATTTTATTTATATTCTATCTTTTTCTTCTGAATATAAAAATCAGCAAGCCTAGTATTAATATACAATGTATCATTGTACCGTTGTAGGCATTTGCCTGGTGTGAATGAGGAAAACACTTTTTCGACCGAGTGTCCCCACCGGTAATCGAACCCGGGACCGCTCGCACTGAAGGCGAGAGCGTTAGCGACTACGCCACGCGGGGGCACTAGCTCTAGAAATTTATTTGATAGTTTTTGAATAAATATTTCATTATTAAACCTAAAATATGATATAGCCTTTTTTTTTTTTTTTTTTTAAAGAACCCAGAAACATGTTCTATAGACAGGGTAGGTTGTCTTGCGACAAGTTTTCCGGAAACATCAGCATACACAGTTTTCTAATATTCCTAATTTCATTAATTCAATATATAAAATTGAAAGCGACTATGTTTTTGACTTTTAACACTTAACACTTGAACTATTCCACCGATCTCGATCAAATTTTCAACATAGACGAGGTTCGGGTCTGGGATGGTTTTTATCATTTCACTTTGAAAGTGCAACTTAGGGGACGAAGGAGATATTTAAAAAAAAAATAATCGAAAATTGACCGATATTAGTGTCGAATCCATAGTTTTCGGGTTTTCTGAGGCGAACAGTGGCACTTCGGATCCCGTTTAAATGCAAATTCAGCACTCAACTTAGGGGTGGAGGAGAGGATATATATGTATATATGGATGATCGAAAATGATCGATATTAATGTCGAATCCATAGTTTATGGGGTCACTGAGACGAACAGTGACACATCCGATGCCTTTCAAATCTAAATTCATCCCCGATTGCTCTTGATGTTCAAAATAAAAGGTGTTCTACTCATGCGAAGAACAAGAAATCTGTTAGTCTATAATATATAAATGAAATTCATCTTGTTTGTGGTCGAATCACAGGAAAACACCTTAACTGATTGAAATGATTTTTTTTGGGGGGGGGGGTATAGTTATTACCTACCTCAAACTGTTTTTCTATTACGTTACTTTCATTAAAACTGCATATCATAACGGTCAACAGAAGCGGGATAATAATTTATGCAAATAATTGAGTATCCCACAAACTCTTGACTCTAAGCATGAAACTTGGAATTTAAAGTTTCTATTTGAATTTTTACAAATATTAAGATGATTTCTGATTCACTTGATAGCAAACATAATGTAAATACCATCTATACAGACTTCGCTAAAATATTTGACAAATTAGATCATAACATATTGCTTAAAAAGTTATCAGGTTTTGGTTTATCAGGTACCCTTTTAATGTTGATTTCATCGTACTTAAAGGGCTGTAAACAATTTGTGACATTTAATCAAGTCCGTTCCTAATTGGACAAAGTTAATTCTGGCGTACCTCAAGGATCGAACCTTGGACCTCTGTTCTTTTTGTTGTTCATTAATGACCTGCCGACAATAATAAAACATTCTATATATTTGACATTTGCGGACGATATAAAATTGTATAAAGGAATAAAGATCCGCTTTGCAATTGCAGAAGGATCTGGATGAGTGTTAGGCGAAGTAGTCTAAATAACCTACATTTTAATGTGAGGAAATGCTTAGTTATCACTTTTTCTAGAAAACATAATCCAGTACTTCACACAGGGCCAGATTTCCCAATAGGTCCGTTAGGCCCAGGCCTATGGGCGCAAGCTCCCAGGGGGCACGGCCGAGAGAAAAAAATTAAAAATATCTAGAAATAAAAATAAATAGCCATAACTTAACATATAGGCCTGATATAATTTTTAATAAAGGTTTTTAGGAAATTAACTTTAACCAGGCTAGGGGGCGGAAAAAATATTGGGCCTAGGGGCGCCAAAATGCTAAATCCGGCTCTGACTTCACAGCAAATGCTTCGCAATTGAGTGTATACCTCAATAGTGAGTGGGTTTACATTTTCCAAAGCGAGTTATTTCCTAACCGTAACTTGGTCTAGCGTATTGTATTGACTAAATAAATAAATACACTAAGTATCGTAAAGATTTTAATTTGTAGTGGACATTTGGCAGTAACATCTGAGACAAGCCCTAGACTAACTATTATGAGAAGACGAATCTTCTTTGGAAATTGTGTTAAACTTTTTTTTTTTTTTTTTTAGGTTAGTGTACCTTAAAATTCACGAATAGAATTCTGCTACATAGAAGATAATATTAATTAATATGTGATTTCGTTGCACGTGCCATGCTAACATGAAATATTTATCTGGATAAAAAGTGGCACAACAGCCGATAAATCTATTGTTAATATCTTCTTCGAGCAGTGCAGAATATAAAGTTTCATTGCAGAGAACGCTGCCAAAGTTAACTTTCAATTCTGATATGTCTGATGCATCTAAATGGACTTCTTTTTTTAGTAGAAAATCCAACTTTTGTGAGCGTCTTAGTGTTGAACATACAGATAACGTACATTTTTCCTTTCAAAGCCAAAGACAAAAATATGTCAACTACTTTCTTACTTTTCCATTATTCTAATGTGTTCGTTGTAATACATATATGATGCACGATGTGAAAGGACATTAACATAAAATAAAATGCATCTTCCATTGCATCTAAGCTCTTATGTTCTAGTTGAGATTTCTTTTTCAAACTGTTTGCTCTTCTTTAGAATTCTCAAACATTTATTCAAACTAAAATGAATGAGAAAGAAATCCTAAAATGTAAGGAGAATGTTGATATTGGATCTGTGCCAGAGATGAGCATCCTCTGTCATTTTGTGCTCCTGAGGATCGTCATCACCCATTTCAGCACATGACGGTGAGGGCCTACTTGAGGATGAGGACGTCAAAAGTTCGTGACTGTTAGACGCATGTATGTCATCGTTTGGACAATCAGGGCGGGCTCTAA
Organism: Thermobia domestica; assembly: GCF_964235325.1. Lineage (NCBI taxonomy): Eukaryota > Metazoa > Arthropoda > Insecta > Zygentoma > Lepismatidae > Thermobia > Thermobia domestica. The sequence goes on from NC_137463.1 coordinate 266,683,237, forward strand.
AATACGTGCAACACGTACATTTGCCCTGGGAGGCAAAATCTATCATAACTATATTATTAAAATAAATATTTCTTGTTGGAAACAAACTTCATGATGATGGTAGTTAAATTTACTCAGTTCACCTTCTGTTTGAATACTACATTCATACTCCATGTTTGGGTCGCATAAGGTTACATGGACAGTGCTAAAGCAAATGATCAAACAAATTCCAGCATGAATTGTATTGTTGTCAAATATTCTACAATAACCCAATTCTCGAACACCTGTTCCATTTAGTTAGTTATCACAGTTTTGATATGAAAACTAGTCTTGTCTTTGCCACAAACAAGTTCCTTATCACTGTAGGTGGAAACAAGGTTTTTTAATTTCTTTTTAACAGATGTAGATGGAAAATCAAGAAATAAACATAAAAGAGCTAGTTGCACTGGAGTTGCAAACCGACATATTTATATTGAAGATCGATATTGAATTGTATAAAAATAATTACCATCTTTCCTCTGTATGTGTGTTTGCTTTATCTTTCACTAATATAATAGATTATTATCTAAAGAAAAAAAAACAGATACAACGAGATTGTAATTGTAGTGTTTACGCCTTTCTAAGTGCGAGTGCACTTTCCCATCTCTTCCATCACTTTGTTGTTCATGATGGCGTAGCATACTTGTGTCTTTCAAGATTTGCTTTTTCTGGAGAAATGGGGAGGCGACAAATTATGCAATTGTACGAGCAGGGGCGTCATTTAGGGGGGCAGGGAGGGGCAATTGGCCCTCCCCTGAGTTTGAGATTTCTATACATTTTATCAATAAAATAGTAGTAAATCAGTGAAATACGCAAAAGTTTACTTATATCAATGGTTTTGCCCCCCCCCCCCAAAGCAAAATCTGAAATGACGCTCCTGTGTACGAGGCGGCAAATTGACTAAGGCTAGCCCTGGTCTAGTCGTTACTGGAAATTCTACGCTCTTACTAGGTTCGAAACCAAGATCTTGTTAAATGCTTCAGATTGTATTATGAGAGTAAGATACACATCACAACATGTGAAAATGGATGTATTGCAATAGGATTCGAACTTGGAATTCGGCCTTAAATCTTTATTGAGTGAAGGGTAGTTGAGGGATTTGAATACATTGTAAATGGGCGTCACTTCTATTTTCATCATCATCTGCGAAATGTGATTCTAATTTTCAGTTCCTTTTTAGCCTTAAAAATGCCGTAATCGTTGCCACTTAGAAGAACATATATTCTCTACCATATTTCTTGTTTGTTTTTAACATTTGTGTGATCCGTGAGTATTCAATATTCACAATGTTTTAACCTGCAAGTGTTGATTCTCAAAGCACGTGCGAATAAGTACTTAACCGCTCGCCACTAATCCACCTTCGTTAGCACCTGAGAGTGCTCAAGAGTTTTGATTTCTTGGAGGGTAACGGGAGGCTACCGCCTTTATTTATTTATTTATTTATTTATTTATTTATTTGCCTGTTTTGCATACAAATGAGAGTATTCTCGAGCACGCATACAGTTGTCAAAATTACAAAATAATTACATATATGGTATAGAAAAAAACTTAGATAAAATAATACATACATAACTATGACTTTTATAAGCTTATACAATCATAATATAATTTACAAAGGAAAAAAAAAACATTTATACATTATCTTCAAAAAACTCATTTACCGAGTAGTAACATTTATCTACTAAGAACTCGTGAAGATCCGATTTAAACATAGAATATGATTTGTTTAGTTTTAGAAAGTCAGGTAACTTATTGAAAATTTTTGTACAGTTAATATATACACTTTTTTGAAAAAACGAGAAATTTTGGGGGATAACATGCAAATTATTAACGAATCGAGTATTGTATTTATGGACATTACTGTTTTCAATAAATAAGTGTTTGTTACTTACGGTAAACAAGATAACTTTATATAGATACGCACAAGGTAATGGTAATATTTTTTGTCCTCGAAAGATGGGCTTGCAAGAAGATTTTGGTGACAATCCAAACACAACCCTTAGTGCTTTCTTTTGTAAGCGAAACGTGCTAATACATTCAGTAGAATAACCCCAAAAAATAATACCGTAAGTTATTAAAGAATGGAATTTTGCATAGTACACCGAAACTAAGGCCTCTGTTGTGACATTACCTCTTAGTCTACGGAGGCCGAAACAAATACTACTTAATTTTTTGTTGAGTTGAGAAATATGCTCATTACTCGATGCATTGCAAGTAGGCAGCAGAATCGATGATGAAATGTTTGTTGAGCCAAAAAGGCTGTATTGGCCGCATATCAGGCATAGTTCTCTCACTGGAATTCCGTTATACGGATCCCGTGGCGCCTTGGATGGATCGGTTTCCAGGCTATGACTTCAGCAACACGTACAAGTTCATCTTGCAATGGATTCAGAGAGTTAAGCAGTGTTGCCATACTAACAACTTTGTTCACGATTAGATTTAGTACTAAATTAAAATTTTTGATTCATTCAAATTTAACATCTCTTTCAGCAGTGTAGCTACATTAGACGGGTTCTACTGCTCAAATTGAAATTTGAAATAAGACTGTATATCATGGGTACTGATCCTGGGCACCATGGGGTCCGCCCCTTAAAGTTTCCTTGAGCTCTACAAAATCTGGCTTAATTAGCTTGGATTTTTCCTTTTACAATGAAATACAAATACCTGAAAGGGACCTCTAAAAGTTTTAGAGAAATCGGCGCCGTCTCTCTAGTATATAAATCCAATATCGGGGATCAAACTAGGAAACCATAGACAGAAAACAACAGGGCAACAGAAAACACACATGTCCATAATAAGCACACTAAGAGGCCTGTTAAATCAGATGTTGCCAAGAGAGACAAAAAGAATCATTGTGCTTGTGGGAACACTAATCTAGTAGTAGTATTTCTATAATACGTAATAATATTCCTATAATTCATTAATGTATAGGGGGCGCGGTGGCTCAGTGGTAGAGCGTTCACCTCCGGTGCTTGCGGTCCCTGGTTCGATCCCAGTTCGCGCCAAGTAAACTTTGTGGTAGACAAACACCGTGCTCATGGGTTTTCTCGGGATTCTCCCATTTCCTCCCACTTTCTTCATTCCACCCTTTCATTCATTTCTCATAATCACCGTCTCCTTTAGCCTAATCGGTATAACCTTGGGACGTAAAACTCAAAATTTTCATTTTCATTAATGTAGGGTATAATAGTTTGAGGTGGAGACATTTCACTCTGAACCAATTAATTATGACATAAGAAGGGTTTAAAAATAAATTATATGGTCCACGGCACATAATTGAAAGATAATATAATAGAATTCGCCTGATGGCACTAAAAAATATAAGTTCAGGATGGCTTGCTGTGCAATTCGAACCTATAGGACGTCCCTTGGTTACGAAATGGAAATACTTACTATTAAAAACAAACTACCGAAAATATCTCAGTTTCTCATTTATTCTTTGAATTCCTACTAAACGCTATAGAAACGCGAAAGCAGAAATATCGGACCCTCCACGCTGACCTAGTGGATAGCGCGCGCGCCTTTTGTGCAAGAGGTCCCTGGCATCGATTTGAACTCATTAAATGGTTGGATTCCGCCTTAAAGTGTAGATTTACGTCTCGACGCTAAACTTCAAAAGAGCAACAAAGTAACAAACAGAGACATCGATGACAATTAAAATGCTTATGCATTTTAACTGGATGCGAACCAATGGGAGGTTTCAGTTTGATTGGTTAGACTACAGTTCAGTGTCCCATTCGGCAGTGAGGCTGTATGAGACTTGGATCGATAGCTTAATGTGGGAACCGAACCACATGAGCTCCGACTAAAAAGTGAACCCGGGTCTACCGCTCCGTGCGGAGCCACAAGGGAGATCCAAGACGAATTTCTCCTGACGATCATCAGCTTAACGTGTCTGACCACTCAGCTTCATCACATCGTCAACCATCCAGCTAGTTAAGTTGGCATTATATCTTTCCAAAATGATGTAAATGCTGTTTCCAAACGGTGTCAATTCAATGATCTGAACCTTAACGTAAATAATGTTTTATGTCATACTCGCGTAAGGACACATCTCTAAAATATAACTATTGCATTGTCAACATCAATATTAAAAGGATCGAAGAGTTTAAAGATCTCGGGATCACTTTTGACACAAACTGACATTTTCCAACCATATTTAAAAAAAAAAAAAAAAAAAAATGTGAGCGAAGCTTACAGAAACCTGAGGTATACCATAAGAAGTGGAAGGGATTACAAGAAATAAGACACATTAAAAATCATATATAACACAATAGTTAAATCGAAAGTAGAATACGCTGCCGAAATCTGGAACATGCTAGTAAAATATATAGCCGCAAAATAGTAATGATACAAGGAAACAGGCATATATCCTAAATTTTAAATATATCAATGTTTAATTACACAACTTAACATTGTATCCCTCGACAGGGGCGGATCCAGGACCGACTTCTGGAGGTGGGTTGTCATAGTGCTACTTTTAAGGGCTCCAAACTTTGAGATGGGTTATATATATATATATATATATATATATATATATATATATATATATATATATATATATATATATATATATAAGAAGGTTTCCTCTTCTGGGGGGCATTCGCCCCGATCCCCCTGGATCCGCCCTTGCCTCGACAGCAGAAGAAATGTTCAGTTACTCTGCCTCCTTTATAAAATTTTAAACAACATACTCCGAGTGTCGCAATTACTTGAACTTTTGAAATTTAAAGTTCCCAACGTTAGAAGACGTCCAAAAGATGGCTTATTCACTGTAGAACATTAAAAAACAACAGAATAAAAGCTCACCTATTTGAAGCATATGTGACCTCTACAACAAGCTTTGTGTGGTTGATCCAAATATTGATATATTCAGAATATCCTTCACTAAACTTAACCAAGCCAAATTTAATGAAATAATGGCCACGTTTTTAAAATATTCAATTAGAACTGGACAATCTACGCAAAATTTGAAATCGATCAGTGAAAACGTGATCTTTCTAGAGCCTGTAGTTTCCGAGATATCACTGTCGAAAGGATTGGCCACAAACATATAAACGTTCACAAACGTATAGCTTAAAAGAACTCCAAAGATGGCAGCACAATTCAACTGCATTGATTTTGGAGAAGGCTTATTAAAATACAAAGGCTTTGAACAATAGTTTTAAACTATATAAGAAAAGGTCTATTTAAATATTTTTTTAAAGTACACATACTTTAAAATATTGTCGCTGTTAAACGTGAAATCACAACTAACCGTAAATCAAAGGTTTGAAATCCAAAGTTAGAGGTTGGAGTTCAGGCGTTTTTATAGCTTTCGTAGCATTTTAATAGATAGATAACTTTGTCCCTTCTCTTTGTACAGTGATGTTCAAAAAGTCTTGCTTTCAAAGGCCATATGCTAGCGACTGTACGTATGAAACTCTTAAGTTTGACTCTGAACAAAGATTTTCATTGGCCAAAGAAAGTCGACATTCGTTTGTTTGGTTTGGTTTCAACGTAGGTCAGAGTACAAGGGCTTCCAAAGAGAGATGAGCGGCCGGTGATTTTTTTTCAACAAGACTGTACATACTGGTTCTTAGAAATGAAATCTCGTTCTTTTTACAATGCTTTTTCTTAGGTTACTTATTTCTTTAATTTTTAAGAGTCAAGTTTTTCAACTTAAATTTTCACGCACAGACATATATTTATTCCGGAAAAGAACAGGCAAATGCTAAATTACTATTTTCCATCATTGTATGACAATACACTTTAAAAATACACATATAATAACATAATAATACGATAGCAAAATACATGTTTTACACTTTGAAATATATATATAGCACGGTATACAGCTCATTTATTTAGAATGAAAATTTTGTCTATAACTAAAAGTGTCTGTCTCTGTGACATATTACATAATAAACAAATTTTTCTGACAGGCGATACATCCATTGCATTAGTCTTTTGCAATAAGAGATGGAATATGCCATTATAGGGTCTTGTCGCTGTATGTGGGACGTGAAGTTTGATTTCTGATAACAAATATTCAAAACCTATTGTACTATGAATTATTTTATGTAAGAAAAAAAGGTAAAATGAAATATGGAAATTTATTTTCAATATTTTCGATTAGGGATGCGCACGAGACAAGATTTGTGGCTGTCTCGTCTCGAAAATGTGCTGTAAAAGTGATGTCTCGACTCGAAAAATGTATCTCTCTGTATTGGAAGAGCTGTGTCTCGACTCGAATTTTGTCAAGATAATCCTGTCTCGACTCGTCTCGTGCGCATCCCTATTTTGGATTTTGTTTATATATTTCTTACTATCAGAACCCAATATTATTGCTGCACATTCCACCTTAGACTTTACATAGGCAATGTGTAGTGTTTTGATGATATTAGTGTTAGAAAAATCATTTCCTAATCTCACCACAAATGCCAAAGTTCCTAAATGCCTCACCAGCTACTCTGTTGACATGAATATCGAATAATAGGTTTGACTGAAGATTGACTACAAGATCAGTTAATCCACTCTCTAAACTGGCATTGGATTAGTATTACGTGCCAACTAGACCTCTCAAAGTTTGTACAGATTTGTAAATCCAATTACAATAGAATATTTTCACATAATTTTCAACGTACCTTATCGTTTCACTGTAAAATCAATTAAACTATTTTTCTATTTGTTGGTTAAATTCAAATGTTGCAACTTAAATTTCACTTACTTCGATATTAACTAAAGAGTTCAGAAAAAGACTCATAAAATGCTTCGTGTGTAGTATTGTACTGTACGGGGCAGAAACATGGACATTACGTCAATATAATGAAAATCGACTGCAAGCTTTCGAAATGTGGTTGTGGAGAAGAATGGAAATAATTGGCTGGGTCAAGCGGAAAATGAATGAGAGGGTCTTAGAAATGGCAGAAGAGAAAAGAATAATTTTAGATATTATTAAGAAGAGGAAGAGAAACTGGTTGGGACATTGGATAAGGAGCAACTGCATCATGAGAAACGTGCTAGAGGGTATGGTGGCAAGAAAGAGAGGGAGGGGCGAAGGAGACTACAATTAATATATTATATTAAAACAAAAAACTCGTACGTGAGGACGAAAAGCTTAGCGGAAGACCTTGGAGCATGGACGCTTCTCAGCTGTGGCAAACGACCTGTCAATAATGGCAGAATACCTATGATGGTGATGATAGAATATTTTCACATAATTCTTCGTCTTACTGTAAAATTAATTGAGTTACATTTCTACTTCATAGTTAGGTTCAAATCTTGCAACTTAAATTTGACACACTTCGATAATAAATAGAGGAGAGTTGGCCAAACAGTCGATCACCATCGACTGATTGATTGCCGCTGAATATCGAGTGGATAGCGAAAGTTTTACAGACTTACATTACCTCTTTAAAAAAAAATCTTACACACCAAATGCCATTTTTTTAAAGTGAATTTCAATTGAGGTAAACTAATTTCGAATAAAAGTACGAAAACATACCACTTCTATGAAGAACGGAAACTATTTCTAATTTATTATGTTAAAGTAGAAATTAATATTCCTCTAATAAACAACGGCAATTTGAAAGGGAATTTACTCTACTTTGCAAAAGAAGAAATATAACTCCGATTCCCCTTCTACGCTGAGAAAAATCCGTTCTCCGGACAGCGGTTTATTGTACAAATATACGGAATCCTCTTGCTTACTACAGAAATCAGTACGGAGCGTACTTATCCGTATACTACATAGGAACTGCTCTTAGATGTTACATCATGTCGTTGGATGATGTGTGACATCTAAAAGTCTTCCTTATACTACATACATATATGTATGTTAAATTCGTCAGCTGTGTGTTATATACGTCCTTTTGTATTTGAGATCCTGACCACCTATATTGTTTCATACGGAAAGTACGCACAGATGGAACACTTACACGGAAAGTATTATAAAATATGCGTTTACAGTTATACGTTTGCTGTACGTAAAATCCAAAAACTACAGGATTTACAAAGGTAACCTACATCTTTACGTATGCCACATACGTTTTTTTTCTCAGTGTAAAAGTGAATTATGAGGAATGAAATCGCAATGTCAGTATCAAATAAACACGACAGATCGCCAATGGACTATGGTAGATCACCAAAGATTTTCATAACCAGAAGTAAATCCTGAATCTATAAAAGTTTGGCCACTCCCTGAACTAGAGCTCTGAAACTCTGCACAAGTGTATAAACCCGAGAAGATAATATTTTAACATAAATTTTGTCCTAACTTATCGTTTCACTATACAGTCAATTAAGTTATTAGTTGTTCTGTACTATGTATCCTATTCTGTTATGCAACCAAAAGTGCTCTGTAGTTGGTAGGCATAGTATAATATTCAGGATACCTTTTTGATTTAGTTTTATTCCTCATTGTGAAACTATAATAGATTTCAAGAATTGATTGAATGTGAAAACGACTTATAATAGAAACTAATAATAATAATAACTTCAAAGTACTTTTAAAAACAATACGTAAAATGCATTAAAAAGAAAATAATTGTTTTGGTGTGGTTCATTGCAAAAATGGCAGTTAAAAAGATTAAAAGCATTGAGCCCGATTTAATGTTTAAGTGATATTCCTAATATACATAAAGCAAGATCGTGTATGAGAACATATATGTTATGCTTCAGGCTTCTAACCAAGCTCATTCTGAATTGTATCTTCCTCTCTGAACTTTCAGGATCAAGAAATTGCTAAGATAATTCCTAAATTTAATTATCCATGTTTGATCGGGCGTTAATTGCTACGTTACAAAATGGTTTGGTTGATAGTAAAATATCAAAAGAATTGTGTTTTTTTTTCGATATTTTTCAATTTATTTCCATATCATCACTCTATCAGCTACTGGCCGGGAGCACACAAGCAAGAAACTGCGTGCGCTCGTGATATAAAAAATATACCACGAGCGCACAAAATTCATTGCGGTGATGCCACATTGTTTCAAAGAGTTTTTGGCATTAGCGGACAGACTTTTTCATCACAAAAGCTCCATTAACCATCATTAAAACATAAATATTCCATTATTCAACATCTTTAGTCTTTAACTGTCAAAATCAAATAGAATAAATAATGCAAATCAGAGATAAAAAATTGTTTGATGTTCGGGGAAAGAGAAAACAATGAAACCAAGACTACTGCCAGTGGGTATTCTGTTCATTGTGTTCGCTGGGCACAAGTTGCGTCAATTTCACACTGGAAAAGAAATCGTAACTTGGAGATAAGTTAACGCATTGCGTTTTATGTCTTTGGTTTCATGTTGTTAGAGAATACTTAAAAAAGAAAAAAGATACTGCATAAGTATAATTAAACAAACTTATAAACTTATTTTAAACTTGTAAAAATCTGGTGCACACACCAAGTAGATATCTTCTCCTTGACAATACATTTTTAGCATCACTTATATTATGGGGGTACGTGTGGTGCTCACATTTTTCACATTTTGGTACAATAGTCTAAATTAATCCTAAAATTTTTCTATGCAATTATTTAATACTTAGTAAATAAGACTTCGATTACTCTGATAATAGCTTTTTATTAGGATTAGAAATTAAATTTCTGGGCATCTATGGCCATATTAGACTGTCACACACAGTGGCGTATTTAGGAGGGGGCTTCCGGGCTTAAGCCCCCCCCGAAATCTTACTATAGTAAAATATATGAAATATCTTGCAGAATTTTCACATTTTCAGGAAAAGCCCCCCCTCCAAAGTTAGCAAAGCCCTCCCCGAAACAAAATCGTAAATACGCCACTGGACTGGTCACACATATGAGGGATGATGTTCCTCAGCGATCACACTGCCGGGGAATTTAATTTAAGAGAAAGACAGGAATGGGGAAGGAAGAAAGCGGTCTGGAACTATTGTGTTGGGTGCCATTCCGGTATTTGCCCGGTGTCAAAGAGGAAAACACAGGAAAAACCCACTCAGGACGGCTGACCTGAAATAGATGTTACATCTTTTCGACTGAGTGTCCCCACCGGGAATCGAACCCCGGACCGCTTGTACCAAAGGCGAGAGTATTTGTAATTATGCTACGCGCGTGAAACAGTTTGAGTTGTCGATATATTTGACACTCTAAAAGAATAAGTCTTCCATTGTGATTTCATTGCCTTCAATAATGAACTAAACAAGAATGGAGACCATCTCAGAAACATTGATTAGTTTGCTAAGTAGCATTGAATGTTCTCTAGAAAATTACGTAAAGAAATAATAATATTATATTTTCGTTTCTGAACTACCAGAAAACGGGGAAGGGACTGGTAAATAAATGAGCTTCGAATGCATAAGTTCCTTCAAAGGCGCTAAAATCAGATTGCTTTGTGCAAACAACTTCAATGCGAGTACATTTACAATGTCGGAAGCTTTTCAATACAACATACAATTAATGTTTTGATGGTTTGGTACCATCCACTCTTGGTCTTTTGCCATAAATACACTTGATGTCAACAGAGAGCTGCTTTGTGACTCACTATATGGCTAGCACACGACTCGTGTTCGATTCTGTGTGTGTGAGGCACTGCATCACACGAAAAACGTTTTTCTACAAATATTGTTTGTTTTCCCATATCCTTTAAATAATATATTTTTTTAAAAAAATACATATTATCTCTGTTTGTGATTTATAAGGATCCAGCGTCTTATCTGAGTGTGTAAGATTAAAGGTTGGCCATTTTGTAAACGGTGCCCGCTCCCTAAAATAATGTCAATATTAGTTTTTGTTTCTTCATGGTCTTTCCAAAGATGTAAAACACTATAAACCTTGCTATTTAAAATTTTCGGGTGACTCTGGATCCCCATGATAGTAGCCATCCCAAAAATGTAGGGGGACGGTAGAGGTTAAGGGAGGCCCGATCCAACCATATTATAGTTAATTTGCAAACCTATCGTGAAAATTTCAGGGAGGTAGTAAAAATTTCGGGGGCGGCCCCCCGTGGATAGGGGCCTGATAGTGGGCCCGTGAGACAAACAGAGAGTTCTATACAATGCACGCTTTGTTTTCTTATCTAACTTTTTGTTTAATTCTTTTATATCCAACCATTTCTTTTTTATAAGAGCTGAACCTTTTATCTGAAACACCCGATATATGTTAATCAGGGCCGTGCCGTGGGAAGTCAGCGCCTGGGGCGAGAGTATACGACGGCGCCCCCATACATATATTCCAAGCAATTTTTCCTATCTTTTTTCCTTTTTTCTCCCGAATTGTTCGCCCCCCTTACTTCGGCGCCCGGGGCCGTCGCCTCGCTCGCCCCCCACGGTACGGCCCTGATGTTAATATAGTAAATGTTTAGTTTTCAATAATGTCTTGCTCAAGAAGGGTTTAAACTGCGAACCCCCTTGCATACTCCACTGACTGTGGACATTCTCCTTGCACATTGTTCCTCGAAACTCCTCTAATGTCTTTGGATTTTAAATTTAAGGCAAGCATCAATCATAAGAACTAAGATTGTGTGTGCAGTGCTTTGCAAGATTTTTTTTTTTTTTTTTCGGTCAGACATTAACATACTTCTTGGTTTGCGTTCCAGCACCGTGTCCCTTCATAAAGCTTGCAACACTGAAGCTAGTTCTGCCTTCTTGAGCAGGTTCTTTCAACCAAAATACGAAGCCAATTTCCTAGCAACCAAAGAATAAGTATTTAGAACATTTTCCTATACTTTTGGATATTACTTTGAACCTTATTCACAGTTGGCGCTTAAACTCTTCTTCCGCTGTACATTCTTCTTGAGGGAGATATTTTTCCTCTCCTTCCACGCCGCTCCGCGCACAGGTACTCAGGGAACAGGTATGAAAAGCAAAGTAAGGTGCGAGGGGAAACAAAGCTCCGACTTGTAAGAGCTACTTTCTCAGGAAAAAGAGTAAGAAATTGAACCTTATTGTACGGCAGCTGATGCCTTGCGGCTCATGTGGGTTCTTCGGCGGCCTGTCTTGCCTGGCCTTCAATGCCCCGATACCTTCGCAGTCTTGAGACGCTGGTGTTGGTGAGTGTTTGGTAACAGTGTAGTGAGTGTTTTTCTCAACAACTGAAAATAAAAATAATTCGTGTGTTATGAGAAGAAACCTCTATTTTGTGAGCTTTTAGTTCGATCTTTCGCGAAGAACTAAAAGCGATTCTCAGTTCTTTTTGGTTGTCCGAAAAACCACGCTCACAAGTTCTTTGAACTTATGTGTTCGCAGAGGATATAGTGATTCAGCCGCCACAGGTGAGTGAAGTTAACAGCTCGTTTCCACACAGCTTCACAAATGAAGAAAAAAATGTTTAAAAAATACTTGTGCATGTGATGTTATCGTCAGAGATAAGATATGGGATAACATGTCAACAATACAACATACAGTGTTTACTTGTAATTTTGTGCATAAACAAATAATAGGAGTATTTTTGGGTGGGTGCGTGGGGCAGATTATTAACAATGCTTCAGTACCTAAAGTTTGCCTCTTTTCAAAGCTCCTTTTTTTGTTTTGTTTCCTTCATATTTGATAAGTCAATATACAAGAAAAAAGATGGGGAAAGATATTTAGCGACTAAACCAGAAAAGAATTTGTTCATGGTATTTTGCCGGTATATACTTAAAGTCCTATAGCTAGCGCCAGAATCCAGAAAAGGTAGTCGAAAATGTTAAAAGTGCGTGAAGTTCTGAGGCATTTATCAATTCCATAACAATTAAAAAGTGTTCAAAATTTATCAGAGGAAATAAAACATCATAGGATGTCGAGAACTGGAAATTTCTGACCTAATTTTGCAATTAGATCCATATTCACACACGGGAAGACTTTTTCTTTTCTTTTCTTTCTTTTTTCTTTTTATCTTTCTTTCTTTTTTTGTTATCCGCGTTCCAGTTTAGGATTTTCCTTATGGACGAAAAGGAAGAACTTGGAAAACTTCAGACAATATTAGTGACCTGGCTTGAATTGTCTCGAAATTGCTGTAAACTTCAACCTTTCAAAATTTTATGTAGAAATGGACTACTTGGACACTCTTGAACAATGTTCAATTCTCGTAAAAGACAATGGCTTTTCTGTGATTGCTTAGTCTTGTAGCGCTGGAAGGAGTGACACGCAACAGAAGACGAAACTTGAAAGGTTTATTTTGTGTCTAAGGTTTAATTTTTTGTTCACCGTGTCTGTGACGCGAAAAAAAAAAAAAAAAAAACTTGATTTGCGGTGTATTGCAACTGAAATTGAAATATATATATAAGTTTTAAAATCTACGAAGGTAATGTGATTCGGGATTAAAACTCAAGAGTCAGTCGAATTCAGGTTGCTATGCGATTAGGAGGTCCGGAGTTTAGTCTTTACCTCATCCATTCCGTTAATTACCCTTGGATTACAAACCGCTTGAACTCTCCGTGACACAAAATCTAATTCTAGCTTTAGAAAAATAACTTTTCAATGATATGTATAATTTAAGATACAATTACTTGTTTCATCAGATTTATGTTAATGTAATCTTATTCAATAAATTTTTGGGTTATTTAGAGACATAGGGCTTACCGAAATGTAATGAAATCTTTCAGTTTAACGTCCCACGATTATACATGCCCGTTAGGCTGAAAGAGATACATTATTTAGGCAAGTGAATGATGATGGAAAAATTGGTGGAATGATAGTGTGGAGGAAACGGGAGTAACCCGAAGAAAACTACGGATACGTTGTTGTCCACCACAAACTTACTTGACCGGGGATCGAACCAGAGGCAAGCGCTCTACCACTGAACTACCGTGTCTTAGCAAAATATGTACAATAACGTGATCATGGGTTCGATCCTTCTTAACACAAGTGGTTCTGACTAGATTAAGCTCGAGTTCGTGCACGTCTTCAGTGCTGGAGACTAGGGTTCGTTCCTGGTGGGAACTCATATGGTTTGAATCCTACGTTAAGCTATAGGCCTACGTCTCACATAGTCTTGGTCAGTGGCGTAACTAAAGGCTTGGGGACCTCCCCGCAAACAGCGTGGAGTGGGGCCCCTTTTCTACGTCCCACTTCATGATTTGGAACCCCCTAATGACTTGAGGCCCCCCGCAATGCGGGGTCTGCGGGGCCCTTATTTACGCCCCTGGTCTTGGTGCTGAAAGAAACGTAAAACTAATCCACCCATCCATTTTACATTAAGCTTTAGCTTCACGTCTCAAGAAGCCTTGGTGTTGAGAAAAGATATCGTCTAAATTCTGTGCTACTTTTACATAAACTCTTTTTATATAAAGCATGGACCTTCCTGGTTTTGGCTTTTTTTGAAATGTGTTCAATTAAATTCTACCTTAGCTTTACGTTCTATGCTATACCATGTAAGCTAATGGATTACCTTCAGAGGAAACCAAACCAGCGCCCATGAAAAAAGCTGGTAAGCAAAATCTGACTGCACTGTTTCTTTGAGATCCTGTAGAAATTTTGAAGCTAATGGATTCCTGTTCTACCCCCTCCCCCGAAATATCTTCTGCACTTTAGAATAGACAGATGTGACTTTACGCACCGGCAATTCGTTCCCTGTAAATAGTATTTCTTCCAGGTATACTCCTGGAGAGTGGGGCAAAGCACCCGGCAAAAAATAGTGAAATTTGACAATATACTCAAAACTTTTATCACGAAACGTTGTTTGGAGGGAAATAAGCATCTCCGACGGAATGCATCATTTTTTGGAGGGGGGGGGGAATCAAAATGTGATTGATGAGAGAAAATCCCAGATCTCCTAAGTTATTCGTATTCTGATGTCACTAGGTTTTGGCCACGTTCTTTAGCAAATAATGTCCCTCACATTTTGATTTTGCTCCCTCGGACAACATTTTCTGGGCAAGGCAGTTCCCATATTTTAAAATTGTTAAATAGATCAACAAAAACCCTTATTAAGAGTCTTCATCCCGGCGAAATTAAAATACCGCTAATTTTACAATAATTATGTGATATCTTCAAATAGATAAAAGATAATTGAAATATGGAACAAGAGCGCTCTAGACAATATTATTTTGCGGGAGGTATCGTTATCATAAGTCACCTAGCGGCTTTCCGTTTTCAGCTGTTTAGAAACGCGAAAATAAATGCCGATTTTCAAAATGGCTTGAAATCGAAAGCAGATAAGTGAGTCATGATAACGGTTTCTCATGTAAAATAATATTGTCTAGGGCGCTCTTGTTCCATATTTCAATTATCTTTTATCTATTTGATGATATCACATAATTACTGTAAAATTAGCGGTATTTTAATTTTGCCGGGATGAAGACTCTTAAAAAAGACTTGAAAGTTCCACTTTATCCAACATAAACTTTTGGAAAAGATGATTTCTGATCCCCATATTCTCCTTTGTTACTAAGAAACATATTGGATTAGCCATAGCAAGAACCTGAGGGAGAGCACGGTGGTTCAATGGTAAAGCACTTACCTCTAGTACGTGGAGTCTTCGGTTCGATCTCCGTCCAAGTAAGTTTGTAGTGCACAGGACCATGTCCATGGGTTTTCTCGGGGTTCTTTTATTTACTCCCACATTCTCATTCCACGAAATTCTTCCATCACCATTCATTTGCCTTAATCATCGTCTCCCTTATCCTAACGGGCGTGCATAATCGTAGGGCGTTAAGAGGCCTCATCACTGCGAATTTAAAATACCGCTAATTTTACAGTAATTATGTGATATCTTCAAATAGATAAAAGATAATCGAAAAGTGGAACAAGACCTCCCTAGACAATATCATTCTGCTTGAGATACCGTTATCATGACTCATTTATCTGCTTTCGATTTCCAGACATTTAGAAAATCGACGTTTATTTTCGCGTTTCTAAATAACTGCAAACGGAAAGCTACTAGGTGACTAGTGATAACGGTACCTCATGCAAAATAACATCGTCTAGGGAGGTCTTGATCCACTTTTCGATTATCTTTTATCTATTTGAAGATATCACATAATTACTGTAAAATTAGCGGTATTTTAATTTCGCAGTGACAGGGAGTCTTAAACTGAAAGATTTCATTTCAACAAGAAGCTGAGATTTATGAGTTTGATGAACATGCCTATACACATAATAAAATCACAATACTTATATGCATATGATATAATAGCTTATAATATCCTATCATTCATTTCCGAATAACCAGTAAGTAAGTAAAAAAAATCATAATATATTTTATTCGTTCTACTTGCCATAACAACTGCCAATATTACTTACTTAGCTATAACGATACTAAACAATAGTTAATGCACTGGAGGTCACATATCTTTTATTTTAATTCTTACGTCCCAATTTCCACAAGTCGTTTCAGATGCATACTACATATTCTTTCAGAACAAAAGACATATATGCATAATGAGATAATTACATAATATAATTCATGACTGTGGCATAACTGTTCTCTTAACTTTTTTTTTTTTTTTTGAACTTTTGAATAAATAAATATAACCTCTTTCTTCATGGTTGTCAATAACGTTTAGATATAGAGGAAATAACAGGAAGATGCGACGATTAGTGTAATAGAATTTACAAAAAATATTGTGTACATTTAGATTTACTGTTATTAATGGACAGGGACTTTTTTTTAAAAAAATAACGAATACATGACATAGACTTATGCAATGATAGAAGAATAAATTTATGGCCCGAATTCAGACAGGCCAACGTAACCTACTAACTAACTAACTCTATGGTCTATGGAACCCGGAGGTTCAATGCCGCGTTCACAAAAACTCTCCATTGACTTCTGCCCTGAGCAAATTGGATTCACTTTCTACTTTGTATTCCTATTTCTGCTAGATCCATCTTAATATTGTCCTCTCAGCTGCACTAGGTCTTCCTAGTGGTCGTTTTCCGATTGGATTTCCAGTTAAAACTGAAACCGTTACTACTTTCTTCCATTCTGCCCACCTGAGCTTCCTAGACTTGACCCTATAACAGTGTTTGGTAAACGGTATAAACATAAACTATGCAGTTCCTTGTTATGATGTTCCCACCATTCCTCATTCCTGTTCCTCTTAGGTCCGAATATTTGTCTCAGGTTTTTATTCGCAAATACTTGTGAAGGTTTACACTTCCATTACACTGCCACTTAGAGGGGTAATCTGGTTAGCATTATGGTCCGATCATCTTTCCCTAAACAACATTTTTGACAGAAGCCTGGCAAACCGATGAGGGAGCTGCATTTGGATGAGGGTAAAACGAGATAGTAAATTCCGTCCCCAGTGGAATGAACCCAGGACATCTTGCATGGTAAACCTATCACGTTACTGCAGTTATACTAGAATAAAGTAATGAAATTTAAAAGTAAACAGATCAAAAGAGAGCAGTACTGTATAATTAGTCAACACTATCGGTTCTTTCATAATTCGATGATTAGCAGTGGCTAGGTGGTAGAGCGTTGAACCTTACTCATAGCGGTATTTTCCTACAGTATTCGGAAGCAATATTTCTTATTTTACTTTCCAGGAGTGTAGCATCCATGGAGGTTGTGAAAAAGCTGTTTTCCTAAGTAGGAAATCACACTACGCCATGCTTTTTCCTTATTCAACGATAATTCAAATTAATTAAGAAATTGTCGTTTGTAAAATGATCCCAATAGCTTAAGCCAATATAAACTCTTATTGATTGTATACTTTTTCTTCATCACAATAATTCCTTCTTACTTTTAGACCACAAAGTCTTGTAGGATAGTCGTAACTTGATCACTGCACTAATCGAACTAAGGACCACGTCTCTGAAAGCAAACATATCACCCTATTAGCTACTATATGACACTAACAATAATACATGCTTATATTTTTGTATTTATATGTTTACAAGTTTTAGATTATTGCTTGTTTTATAAATCTTTCAATAATCTACCTGCTTGCGTTTGAATTTTAGCCCCTCCTTTCCCCCCCCCCCCAAAAAAAATTAGTTTAAATCTAGATTTATGTCAATTGAATTTCCCAGTACAGTGAACTGTTTTCGTTAGCTTTGTTTCTGAGTACCCAAAGATGTATCTGCTACAGTAATACATATATGAAAACGACTTTTTTAAAACTGGTGATTTGAACGCTCATACAAAGAGTTAACCTTTCGGGAGACGACAAAATGTTTATGATAGAGTTCAAAGAATGGAGCATATTTAGAGACATCGTGTATACAATATCGGCAGACAGATTTGCAGTAGAGGACACTAATGTTTTTCTTTTATTCATATTTAGATATTAGTTCTTCAAATGATATTAGTGCGAAAACTCCCAGCTCTTGACATAATGAGATGTTAGAAAATAGGTTCTATATACATGACAAAATAATATTCAAATGCGGAGAATGTACAAAATGCATACGCAATATATGTACATATAAAGATTTTAGTTATATTTGCTAATGGATTTTATATAATCTACTAACAGGGGAAACTTGTATCATAGCCACGATTTCTTACGTGAGAGATGAATCAAATTCTATTCCATATTATGCATCGACAGAAAAGATTTTTTTTTTTTTTGAAAAAGTAAGCCCAATTTTCAATTTCTAACGATGGATATCTACTATATAATAGTATAAATAGTGTAGTAATTATAGCATAAAGTGCTCACATATTGGCACAATCGGATATTTAGGGAGTTTGAGTTTGTTACGCGTAGTCACGGGGTTGATTCTTAGTTGGGACACAGAAATGAAGTGAAATGAAATCTTTGAGTTTTACGTCCCACGGTTATGCCGGTCAGGCTAAAGGAGACGGTGATTATGAGAAATGAATGAAATGGTGGAATGAAGAAAGTGGGAGGAAACGGGAGAACCCCGAGAAAACCCACGCACACGGTGTTTGTCCACCACAAAGTTCACTTGGCGGGGGCTGGGATCGAACCCAGGGCCCCAAGCACCAGAGGTAAACGCTCTACCACTGAGCCATCGCGGATGGGACACAGAAGTTTTTCAGTGTTAGCATCATGAAGTCATTAAGAAGCTAGAACCTGTCTATTCCACCTATGCCCTCGGAAAATCTGCAAACTATACTTCGGCCTCCCTTTGCTTAGGGAAAAGAAGTGAATGACCTCCGCGGTGTTGCCAATTTGTCATTCAGTCGTTTGGTCTTGACGAGTGAAGATTGTAGACTACTTACCAGAATATACTTCGACCCCACCCGCTCCACCTTCTCTTGGAGGAAATTTTCCTTTGCTTAAGGGAAAGAAGTGAATGACCTCGGCTGTGTTGCCAATTTGTCATTCACTCGTTTGGTCTTGACGAGTGAAGATCATAGGCTACTTAGAGTGGCTAATAAGACAGACCACAGTGAAGCCGCCCTCTAATGGAGGAAACCCTCCCTTTGCTTAGGGAAAAGAAGTGAATGACCTCAGCCGTGTTGCCAATTTGTCATTCAGTCATTTGATCTTGACGAGTGAATATCATAGGCTACTTAGAGTGGCTAATAAGACAGACCACAGTGAAGCCGCCCTCTAATGGAGGAAATCCTCCCTTTGCTTAGGGAAAAGAAGTGAATGACCTCAGCTGTGTTGCCAATTTGTCATTCAGTCATTTGATCTTGACGAGTGAATATCATAGGCTACTTAGAGTGGCTAATAAGACAGACCACAGCGAAGCCGCCCTCTAATGGAGGAAATCCTCCCTTTGCTTAGGGGAAAGAAGTGAATGACCTCAGCTGTGTTGCCAATTTGTCATTCAGTCGTTTGGTCTTGACGAGTGAATATCATAGGCTACTTAGAGTGGCTAATAAGACAGACCACAGCGAAGCCGCCCTCTAATGGAGGAAATCCTCCCTTTGCTTAGGGGAAAGAAGTGAATGACCTCAGCTGTGTTGCCAATTTGTCATTCACTCGTTTGGTCTTGACGAGTGAAGATCATAGGCTACTTAGAGTGGCTAATAAGACAGACCACAGCGAAGCCGCCCTCTAATGGAGGAAATCCTCCCTTTGCTTAGGAAAAAGAAGTGAATGACCTCAGCTGTGTTGCCAATTTGTCATTCAGTCGTTTGGTCTTGACGAGTGAATATCATAGGCTACTTAGAGTGGCTAATAAGACAGACCACAGCGAAGCCGCCCTCTAATGGAGGAAACCCTCCCTTTGCTTAGGGAAAACAAATGAATGATCTCAGCTGTGTTGCCAATTTGTCATTCACTCGTTTGGTCTTGACGAGTGAATATCATAGGCTACTTAGAGTGGCTAATAAGACAGACCACAGCGAAGCCGCTCTCTAATGGAGGAAATCCTCCCTTTGCTTAGGGAAAAGAAGTGAATGACCTCAGCTGTGTTGCCAATTTGTCATTCACTCGTTTGGTCTTGACGAGTGAAGATCATAGGCTACTTAGAGTGGCTAATAAGACAGACCACAGCGAAGCCGCCCTCTAATGGAGGAAATCCTCCCTTTGCTTAGGGAAAAGAAGTGAATGACCTCAGCTGTGTTGCCAATTTGTTATTCACTCGTTTGGTCTTGACGAGTGAAGATCATAGGCTACTTAGAGTGGCTAATAAGACAGACCACAGCGAAGCCGCCCTCTAATGGAGGAAATCCTCCCTTTGCTTAGGGGAAAGAAGTGAATGACCTCAGCTGTGTTGCCAATTTGTCATTCAGTCGTTTGGTCTTGACGAGTGAATATCATAGGCTACTTAGAGTGGCTAATAAGACAGACCACAGCGAAGCCGCCCTCTAATGGAGGAAATCCTCCCTTTGCTTAGGGGAAAGAAGTGAATGACCTCGACAGTGTTGCCAATTTGTCATTCAGTCGTTTGGTCTTGACGAGTGAATATCATAGGCTACTTAGAGTGGCTAATAAGACAGACCACAGCGAAGCCGCCCTCTAATGGAGGAAATCCTCCCTTTGCTTAGGGGAAAGAAGTGAATGACCTCAGCTGTGTTGCCAATTTGTCATTCAGTCGTTTGGTCTTGACGAGTGAATATCATAGGCTACTTAGAATGGCTAATAAGACAGACCACAGCGAAGGCGCCCTCTAATGGAGGAAATCCTCCCTTTGCTTAGGGGAAAGAAGTGAATGACCTCAGCTGTGTTGCCAATTTGTCATTCAGTCGTTTGGTCTTGACGAGTGAATATCATAGGCTACTTAGAGTGGCTAATAAGACAGACCACAGCGAAGCCGCCCTCTAATGGAGGAAACCCTCCCTTTGCTTAGGGAAAACAAATGAATGATCTCAGCTGTGTTGCCAATTTGTCATTCACTCGTTTGGTCTTGACGAGTGAATATCATAGGCTACTTAGAGTGGCTAATAAGACAGACCACTGCGAAGCCGCTCTCTAATGGAGGAAATCCTCCCTTTGCTTAGGGAAAAGAAGTGAATGACCTCAGCTGTGTTGCCAATTTGTCATTCACTCGTTTGGTCTTGACGAGTGAAGATCATAGGCTACTTAGAGTGGCTAATAAGACAGACCACAGCGAAGCCGCCCTCTAATGGAGGAAATCCTCCCTTTGCTTAGGGAAAAGAAGTGAATGACCTCAGCTGTGTTGCCAATTTGTTATTCACTCGTTTGGTCTTGACGAGTGAAGATCATAGGCTACTTAGAGTGGCTAATAAGACAGACCACAGCGAAGCCGCCCTCTAATGGAGGAAATCCTCCCTTTGCTTAGGGAAAAGAAGTGAATGACCTCAGCTGTGTTGCCAATTTGTCATTCAGTCATTTGATCTTGACGAGTGAAGATCATAGGCTACTTAGAGTGGCTAATAAGACAGACCACAGCGAAGCCGCCCTCTAATGGAGGAAATCCTCCCTTTGCTTAGGGAAAAGAAGTGAATGACCTCAGCTGTGTTGCCAATTTGTCATTCACTCGTTTGATCTTAACGAGTGAAGATCATAGGCTACTTAGAGTGGCTAATAAGACAGACCACAGCGAAGCCGCCCTCTAATGGAGGAAACCCTCCCTTTGCTTAGGGAAAAGAAGTGAATGACCTCAGCTGTGTTGCCAATTTGTCATTCAGTCGTTTGATCTTAACGAGTGAAGATCATAGGCTACTTAGAGTGGCTAATAATACAGACCACAGCGAAGCCGCCCTCTAATGGAGGAAATCCTCCCTTTGCTTAGGGAAAAGAAGTGAATGACCTCAGCTGTGTTGCCAATTTGTCATTCAGTCGTTTGATCTTAACGATTGAAGATCATAGGCTACTTAGAGTGGCTAATAAGACAGACCACAGCGAAGCCGCCCTCTAATGGAGGAAATCCTCCCTTTGCTTAGGGAAAAGAAGTGAATGACCTCAGCTGTGTTGCCAATTTGTCATTCACTCGTTTGGTCTTGACGAGTGAAGATCATAGGCTACTTAGAGTGGCTAATAAGACAGACCACAGCGAAGCCGCCCTCTAATGGAGGAAATCCTCCCTTTGCTTAGGGAAAAGAAGTGAATGACCTCAGCTGTGTTGCCAATTTGTCATTCACTCGTTTGGTCTTGACGAGTGAAGATCATAGGCTACTTAGAGTGGCTAATAAGACAGACCACAGCGAAGCCGCCCTCTAATGGAGGAAATCCTCCCTTTGCTTAGGGAAAAGAAGTGAATGACCTCAGCTGTGTTGCCAATTTGTCATTCAGTCGTTTGATCTTAACGAGTGAAGATCATAGGCTACTTAGAGTGGCTAATAAGACAGACCACAGCGAAGCCGCCCTCTAATGGAGGAAACCCTCCCTTTGCTTAGGGAAAAGAAGTGAATGACCTCAGCCGTGTTGCCAATTTGTCATTCAGTCATTTGATCTTGACGAGTGAATATCATAGGCTACTTAGAGTGGCTAATAAGACAGACCACAGTGAAGCCGCCCTCTAATGGAGGAAATCCTCCCTTTGCTTAGGGAAAAGAAGTGAATGACCTCAGCTGTGTTGCCAATTTGTCATTCACTCGTTTGGTCTTGACGAGTGAAGATCATAGGCTACTTAGACTGGCTAATAAGACAGACCACAGTGAAGCCACCCTCTAATGGAGGAAACCCTCCCTTTGCTTAGGGAAAACAAATGAATGATCTCAGCTGTGTTGCCAATTTGTCATTCAGTCGTTTTGTCTTGACGAGTGAAGATTGTAAGGCTACTTAAAGTGGCTAACAAGTCAGAGCACAGTGAAGTCCGTGAAATAATTAATTGTGGCAACGCTTCCGCATCCAACATTAAAAGATTTCGACCGCAGCAACATGTCCCTCCTCTTTGAGGGAGGTACTGAAAATCGCACATCGACAACAGCGCCAGCAAGGGCACAGTTGAAATAGTCTCTAGTAAAGAGTAGCAAACTCCCTGAAGAACATCAAAAGTGATGACAATAGATTGATTGATTGATTTTTTGAGTTTAACGTCCCGTTCACCAGCGATGCTATATGAGACGTGGACCTACTGATTAACGTGGGATCCGAACCACATGAGCTCCATCCGGGAATCGAACCCGGGTCTCCCACGCCATAGGCGGTGATGACAATAGAATCCGATGTGCTGGCAACACTTCACCTGACCGTTGTGGTGGGCCTTAAATTCAGAACGTTTAATTCCAATATTAAGATGTATCATAAAAATGAACATTTTAATAATAATTTGAATACGCACATTCATGGGCGCCCGAAAAATAATTTCTAGGGGGGCTCATCTCCCTGATTGCCATATTACATTTGGTATTATTTATTTGTATTAAGAAAATCGTAAGAAATTTAATACATTTTCGTGAGTCAGGGGTCTCGGACCCCACCCTGCCCTTCCCTTCAGGCGCCCAGTGAGCACATTCTCAAAATGATAACGAAAATAGAATTGATGATATAATTATAGAAGAAACTTCCGATAGAAGGAAAATTGGTTCCATTGGCAGTGCGCAACGGAGAACATAAATTCAGAACACTCTGCAGTGACAATGCTTCACGATTCCACATAATTAAAATTCTTTGTTGATATTTCATCCGTAATAGCTACTACTGAAATAACAAAGCATAATGTAAATAGTAATTTTCGGCCATAAACTATGGAATATTGTATTATTAAAGTATTTTCATGACTGTAAACCGTATTCTGTAACACGTCCATTAGGCTGTACTTAATGGTTTGTGATCTGCTTCCATTCATTAACTAACCTCGTGCCGAAAATCCGGAAATAAACAAATCACAAGGTTGTTTAATATGTATTAATTTCAAATATTACCATATTGTTGGTATTTTAAGCGCTGAAGAATTTGTAAGTAGCTTGATTAATGCACTCAGAAACAAAAATATCGTAATTCATGCACTATGATGTTAATATTTTCACAATCTTATACGTCGATGGTATTGTATATATATATATATAACTATTTTTTATAAACTCTCAATATTGAAGGGCAGTGTTTTCCAGACATATTTTGGGGGGGACTGCCCGCCCGGAGCTCTGAGAGTGCCCCCCGGAGGAGACCAAAATAATACGTCTAGAATATAATAATAAATAGAAAAGTACCAGCAGTGCCCCTCCGGAATACTGTGTGCCCCCCGGAGCATTTTTTTCTGAAAGAACGACTGTTGAAGGGTGATACCAAAAACCGGACAAGCTCAAATCGTCACATGTACACTCATGTCCAAAATGATTGTCGCATAAGAATATAATTTGATAATGATTTTACAGGGTACTTTTAATACTGATACTATGTGTATAATCGGGAAATGTATATTTGTGGTAAATTTTGTAATAAAAAAGTTATAATAAATGAAAAATAGAGTGAGTAAATCAAAATGTTGCTAAATGGGCAAGAAAGTTTTATTTTCGTTTTATTGTTCTTATTTACTGCTCTTTTGACATGAAATTTGCCACATACATGTCTTTATCAATTATACACATACTAACATTATAACAAATACCGGGCGAATTCGTTATCAAATTATATTCCTACAACAACATATTTATAGACACGCGACAATAATTTTGGACATGAGTTTATATATTCATATTTTAAATACACGCAACTTCCAAACTAATGACTTATCGTTGGCTGTAAAACCAGTGACTTGTGCCAAGTTGATAAAGAGTTACCGCTAATATCTCCACCCATTCTGAAAAATATGCTCAAACTTACATGTAGTGTTACATTTATCGTACAAATGAAATACGAACTTGGAAAAAAAAAAAAACAATAAAATAGCCTTGAGAAAAAATAAGTAAAACTCATCTACAGCTATTTCTACAGTTTGTATAAAAACATATTACACTATTATAAGGGTTTCCTCACGAATTTTAGCCCCAAATTTTGAAAATGAAAAGGTGCTTGTATTCGAAATAGAAATGAAATGAAATATTTCAGTTTAACGTCCCACGGTTATACCCGTTAGTTTAAGGGAGACGGATGATTAAGGCAAGTGAATGATGATGGAAGAATTGGTGAAATGGGAAAGTGGGAGGAAACAGGAGTATCCCGAGTAAACTCACAGCCACGATGTTGTCCACCACAAACTTACTTGGCTGGGGATAGAACCACTGACCCCCACACACCAGAGGTAAGCGTTCTACCATTGAGGCCCCGTACTTGCATTCGAGTAGATACAATACTTCTAAATGTGTTTATTAAACATTTTAGAGTATCAACTCATGGTCTTATGCAGATTAATGTGTCAGAAACGTGTTTCCCATACAATTATACATATAACAAGGAAAAATGTTAGATTGGATTGGATTTTTTTTAAAAGTTTAGCATTCCTGTCAGCAGTGAGGCTATATATATGATGTATTGACCGACAGCTTAGCATGAGATTCAAACTACATGAACTCCCGCCGGGAATCGAGCCCAGGTCTCACGCGTACACTTACTATATAGCCACAAAGAAGCTCTATAATGATTAAATATATGTCTCTGTAAAAGAAGAACTGAGAAACGCCATGTGTAGAATATCAACATGGATGTTTGAAGTCATTGGACTGCACGCGACCATATCTCCACATGGTGTTGATGGACGCATTCTTGTTAACAATTCAGGTGTGTAAATAAAACACTTCCTATTACGTCACCAGTGATTATGCTGATTATTATAATAAAACGAAAGCAGTTAATTATGAGATAAAATAGGAACAAAATACGGTTTTCCTTTCTTTCGTTACTCAGTGCTTAATGAAGACGTTCTTCTGCATTTGCTGTATCTATTAACTTTCCATTTCTAATTGAAAACAATAGAGGCACGATTCTCTTTTTTTTTTTTTTTTTTTTTTATCTTCTAAGACAATAGTTCTGCATAATGTCAATGAGCCATATCTATACAGATGCCAAACTGCTCCCTTCTATATTTCTTGGATTCTTCTGTACTAAGTTAATATTTCTTCAGCGCTATTAACTAGTAATCAATATTGATGTACATAACCAAAATGGGAAAAAGCGTTTATTCTTGATGTTATAATAAACACAATTGTTAATTATAAATGTAAAATAAACAATTTATCAATGCAAGTTTGATGGATCATTAGCATTATGCTACACAGATAAATTTATAGCCCTATAAATTTGTAAAACTTATTTATAAATTCATGAATTTAAGATTAATTTTATAATAAAATTTACATTAAGCTTTATATTTATACATTTAATGTACTTGTCTCTATAATTGTGCATAAGTTCTTTTTTCATTTTTAATGATATAATTTGTAATATAAATTATAGTGCAATTTCTTCAGCATATATATTTAAATTCAATTAGCCCCATAATGGTAGAAAGTACAATATCTATTTTATTGTATCAAAATATCCAATATATTTCAATCAAAAATTCTCTTGTAGGCCTCATTTCTGGAGACCTACATGTAGTGTAGCCAAACCCAAACTATCACTTAACTCAGTATGATGTGCTTATTCCGTAGAAAATACGAAAACTCGGTTTACGGGCCGTTCAAAAATTTTGGGGCCCCTGATCCAAAAAAAAAAAAGTAATTATTGGCTAAAGAATCATTTTGATGCATTTTTTGATCATTCCTAAAATTCTTGGCCGAGATCGCAATCTTTTGATCCATTTCTAGGGATTATTCCTGAAATTCCTGTTTACTTATTTATTTAACGAAGTTCCAGAAATTACCCGCGAAGCGATTTACAGTCGAATTACAATTGAGTTTAGTTATAGCAACACAACGTCTATTGAGTTGATTTGATCTTGAGTTTAATGACCCGTTCAGCAGCGATGCTATATGAGACGTGGACCTACTGATTAACGTGGAATCCGAACCACATGAGCTCCCACCGGAAATCGAACCCGGATCTCCCACGCCATAGGCGCGTACGATAACCTCTTAGCCACGAAGGAGCTCTACTTCATCTATTGCGTCAGATATTCAGGAGGAACAACTAATTTCTCATAAGACACCTGAGGTGGCGTGCCGTGCCTAGTACAACATTCATAAAAGCATCTGATTCGTATATAACGCCGTCGGACTCGTATCTCTAATTTTGGATTGATCGAGTGGTCAAATGCGTGATCATTCCTAAAATTTGATGCCTTATACTGACATTACACTCATCGGTTACGACACTATTTTAAGGTTCCTTGAGTGTCATTAGAACTGAGTTCAACTATATTAGCAATTACAGCAACAATAATGAAAAGAAGAAGTTGGTGAGTGCCTATATTTTAAGAAATCATGCCAGCATTCAATTAGTGGAAGTGAGGAAAAATCTCGGAGAAACTTTAACCAGGGTGGGCCGGCTGCTAGATTCCAATTGTCAGGACCTTCCGATTGCTAAACAGTAACCAATACCTGCTATGTCATGGATATTGGTACCCATTCTCGCTGATAATTATACGTAGTTTCACATAAGTATAGTCAAATTGAGCTTGTGGAAAATTTAATGTTGGCAACTCAATAGTATTTACTGTAAAAATAGTCAATGTATGGACTACTATATCAAGCCTTTTAAATTTGCAATTTCTCTCTCTTTTTTTTTTTTTTTTTTTGGTTGCCTACTTAATTTAATTAGTATTCTGGAGCCTCTTTGCAAATAGGAAAACTGGCCTGTGTATAGCCCGCTCCCCCCAGTTCTTTGTCACCGGAACTAGTAGTCACAACAACAACAACAACAACAACAACTACTACTACTACTACTACTACCGCTACTACTACTACTACTACTACTTATACTAAAGCTTCCTTACCACAAGATTTACATCTTAAATCTTTATAACACGCGATTCCGATTCATTATGAACTAATATGAATCGTTCGAATCATTATGATTCGTTAAAAGTCACTGACGGGAACGTGCTGTACTCAATCCAGAAAACTCTTTTGTTACTTTAAGTTTCCCATTTTTCGTGAAATAAGTTATGGCCAATTACGTTAAGTTTCACTCTAATTGCATGCATCTATGTTTACATGGCAGCAAAACGTTATACGGTATAGCTAATAGCCAGATGACCAGGTTTGAGAGAGACCCAACTTAACATGTTTTACGGTCACATATGCCCAAAAATCGTGAATAGAAGCTCGTGCTAGACCGGGTTGAAGCCCGATGATTAAGCGCGTGAGAGCCAGGGGCGGATCTAGGACGGACTTCTGGAGGGGGGGGGGGTAATACTGCTACTTAGATCTATTTTTAAGAGCTCCAAACTCTGGAATGGGTTTTTATTTATATATAAAATAAGAAAGTTTCCTCGACTGGTGGGGGCCGATCGCCCCCTGGATCCGCCCCTCGTGTGAGCGCTAGATCCAATAAAGATAGTTAGCACGAGCCTGACGTAAAACTGATCTCTGCAGCTTATACGAAAGTATGCAGAAATACATTACATAGTTTATATGGTAAGTATGAGGGTCATTTCCCTCACAACACATGCTCTTACAAAACTAATCAGTTGTTACCAGTATATTGTCATTAAAATGTAACGAGGGCCTTGCAATGCATCTTGTGTTGATTTCTAGTGTGAATACATACCAGCATATTCTGCGTGGAATGTTTTTCGTGTCTCAAAGTTAGAAGAGGTGGTGCTGAGGGAAACTAACACTTGTGTTTGAACTTCTGTGGATTTCCTCCCACGCCTAAAGCACAGGGAGAATGGAAAAATTCCCAGGCTTTTTTCTCGTGTTTAAGCTATTTTGTAATAAAGTAACCGTATAGCACACAGGGTGATTCAAAAGTTATCCATGTTTTCAGCTCAAGTTCTAGTTCTTGTTGGAACTTTTCGTGAGATATCTCTTCGTTGTAATTTTTAACTTTTTGAGACTTCTGCACGGCAAGGGCAACTCTAGTAGGGATGCGCACGAGACAAGATTTGTGGCTGTCTCGTCTCGAAAACGTGCTGTAAAAGTGATGTCTCGACTCGAAAAATGTATATTTCTATATTGGAAGGAAAATCCTGTCGCATTTTGTCAGGAAAATCCTGTCTCGACTCGTCTCGTGCGCATCCCTAAACTCTAGAAAGTTACTTTGCACAAGGAAGGGTAAAATCTAGAAGAACTGGTTTGTGGTCTAAGAAAGAGCCTCTTCTTGGGATAATATACATAATTATTGATTTAATTTCAAATTATTACTATTATTATTATTCACAGACAGGGAATTCGTGTTATTATTCAGTTCAGAATCTCGTGTGATCGCGAATTCTGTCGAGGAATATGAAGTTTACAATATATAAAACGATAATCATGCCTGTTGTGCTGTATGGTTGCGAAATATTGTAGCTTACTCTGAGGGAAGAACATAGACTGAAAGTATCTGAGAACAAGATACTGAGACGTATACTCGGACCCAAAAGGAACGGGAATGGGGAATGGCGGAAACTTCAAAACGAGGAACTGCAAACTTATACCATTTACCAAACATTGTTAGGATCATCAAATCTAGGAGGCTTATGTAACCAAAATGGAGAAAATTAGGAACGCCTTGAAAGTCTTAACTGGAAGTCCAACCGGAAATTGGCCATTAGGAAGATCTAGCGCAAATGGGAGGACAATATTAAGATGAATCTCTCAGAAATAGGAATACAAAGTAGAAATTGGATCCAATTGGCTAAGAATAGAAGTCAGTCGAGAGCTTTTGTAAACACAGCATTGAACCTCCGGATTCCATAGGCCATACAGTTATTATTATTATTATTATTATTATTATTATTATTATTATTATTATTATTATTATTATTATTATTCTCTGACAAGGTAAGGAAAGGTATAGCACTGATTTGAGAACAAAACAGTTCAAAAGCACAAATCTGATTTCCTTGCATTTTAGAAATTTTGTTTGGTAATACAGAAGAGGACAAAAATGTCCGATTCCTTGCTAGTTTCCAATTACGTCTAATCATAATTTTCAACTTGAGCTCTACTATTTAATAACACATACGATGCTTTTATTTAAATACGTTCAAATGCAATTAAGATAACATTTTGTGTTTTCCTTATTGCTTCTTTGCACCTTACCTAAAACAGCTATACTCGTAGGCTGTTCGTGAGGAAAGTCACTCCCGGTAAAATTTAGAGTTTTCTCGAGCGAAACTAGAAGAAAACTCTCTAAGTGTGCTTATTGTTTTATTCAACAATTAATACATTAGATAACATTTATTCCCTTAGTGACATTCGATAAAACTGGTTTTAACCACTGTAAGAGATGGCGCTGTAAACAATAAGTATTGGGGAGCTTTGTTCTGAGTTTTTATTCAATTTTTACTATTTACATTTCAATATTTTTGACAATTTTGTTATTTGCTACAATTTTAATATACTGTTATTCAATTTCAATATGTATATACATGCGCCGCTTATCCTTCCTTATCACATTAACAGTGTGAAAAACAATTATAATTAAAACAGGCTATTTCGGCCATTTTGGCACGAGCCATCATAATACATAATCTTATTTCAAACATTTTTCATTTAAAACAACATTAGTGAAGCAGTCCGCAGGGCTCTAAGGCCGGGACTTCCTTCATATAAATCCCCCGTAAGGGAGGTACAGTAACTGGAACTGGAACCACTGTGACTTCCCTCTGCGGCAGCTATACATGTTAATACAGAACGTTCAAAAAGTTTCTATACACCTGAATTGTCACATATTCAAAGCAATGAGAAAATTATTTTACTCAAAATTTATTATATTTTATGGCATAAAAGCACTATGTACAGGGCGTAGCATATACACACACATTTTAACACACATTTACACAGCAAATGTTGGAAATGTCCCCCATGAGCCTCCAAACATGCTTGCACACGATTCAGGTGTATAGAGACTTTTTGAACGCTCTGTATAAACAATTCCTTGTCCTCTTCTAAGATTAGAAACTTTCAGTTTAAAATTTTGTACTAAATAGTGATAGACAATTTATTTTTAGTGTTGTGCTGGTGTATGATCACGTAACACATATCTATTTCTCATTAAGTCATGTCCTAAAACTCTTTTTTTTTTCCCACTGTTCGTTCACTATAAAGGGTAAAATCATATCTGGTTTGAAGATATAAGTGTTTGATAAACCTCTCTGGTATTAGTTCTAGTTGTAATACTACTACTAATAATAATATAGTCATCTGTTAGTGCCTTTGATTAGAATGTTCAATGAACAAATCGTTGACAGCAGAATTCCTAACTACAAACTTGTTATAAGGTTTACTCCACCTGTCTTATCATTTCTACATAGAAATCTTGCTTCTGGTTGTAAGAATGAGTTTATAAATTTGTAATGTTGCAGCAAATGCACATACACTCAGTATATTAAAAAAATAGCCTAGGACATAATTAATAGAAGGGAAAATAGACGTGTATGAAATGCTTGTGGCATTCCGGGAAGCATCTTGCTGGGCGTTGTATCTACAATGTGTGCGACTGTTACATATCCAGCGATATGATCTCTCAAGCATACGTTGCTCTGTCTGTACGGAAACTTGGGCTACTAAATTATTTCCGTATTCGTATCTGAACTGAAGTGTGACGAAATATTCCGCTGCGAAAGAAATGAGCCGGCTCTCAGGTAAGCACGGTCCGAGCTCTATAGACGCTAGTTGGCTTCGAGATCTTTAACGAAGTTAATGAAAGAAAGAAAATAATTAACAGTTTTATTATTAATTCTTGTCTTAAGGAAGAGATTGAGCAAGTGAACCATGGTTTCCTTTATCTCAGCTCTTGTTTTTCTTTTTCATTTTTTTTAAAACTCGGTCACCAGATTAGCATGTTAAACGGCTACACCAAAGTTAATTTCTTTCCACACCACCCAGATAAATGAGATATTAATTAATTTATAGTATTTAATGCAAAATTGGCAAGGCAGTAGCAGGTGTAGTGCAATTGTTGCGTTATAATCGGGAACTTGTAGGCTTATTTCCCAGTCATCCAACATATATTTTCCGGAATTTTCAGGCTAACATTTCCGTATTTTACCTTCTCTAATATGTTCTTTATAAAAGTGACATATTCTATTCGAAATGAAATTGTATTTTTTCATTAAATTCTTTCACGGTTGTGCATTGCAAGCTAACGGCGAAAGTGCAAAACCTCGTAACTAATCAAAATCAAATTTTTCAGGAGAGCAATAAAAACGTTTCGCTTTTACATTATCTTATATGCGATACGAGGTTTTAAAAGTTAGTTTTTCACGTTTTTTTTTTTTTTTTATATATATATATATATATTGGGTTTTCGTTTACGAGCTCTTGCCCGCACGTAGATCCAGATGTGGGGAATCGAATGCAACCAAAATCTAAAATTCCATAAATAGTGGAGAAACGAGGTTTTGCACTTTCGCCATTATTATTATTTTCAATTTTAGATTTGGGGCTGGAAACTTCTTCCATGTTTTCGATCTTCAGCTTCCTCTTTTAACTCCCAATATTTTCTTCTATTTTTCAAATTATCGATCAATTGTGTTCTTCTTCTTCCTATTCCTGGCCTTCCTTCCATCTTTCCTTCTATGGCGCTACGAAGAAGACAATTTCTTTCCAAGATGTGTCCAATTCAATTGGCTTTCCTACGAAGGATGCTGGCTAGAAGTGTCCTCTTCTCTCTTATCCGTTTTAAAATATCTTCGTTTCTTACTCTATCTCTCTGTCCATTTTATCTTCTCCATCTTCCTCCAACACCACATTTCGAAGCTTTCTAAATATTTCTTTTTTAAACTTATATATAAAATATGGCACCTACAATCTAACGTGTGCGAGCGGTCCGGGGTTCGATTCCCGGTGGAGATACTCGGTCGGAAAGGTGTAAAAGCCTTTTCAGATCAGCCATCCTAAATGAGTGTTTCCCCGGGGTTTTTCCCATTCACTCCAGACAAATGCTGGGATGGCCCTAACCTAAAGATCCCAAGACACTTCCTTCTTTCCCCACTTCCCTGAATAGTGTGATTACGTAACGGGCTAAAATGGTCATAGATGCCGAAACCCAGACGTATAATTCCTTATCCTAATCTTACAATCTAACGTGTGATCCAATTACATGAAACGGATCTAGAATGTAAAAACTGGGGGCCAGCCAGGATCCAGACTATGATAGATATAAACTATGATAGGTGAGTTTACTATAAACTTTCAAAATTATATAAATAATAGCTTAAATTATTTTTGTTACTGAAAAACTAGGGTGGTCTTACCCCCATGCTAGATTTGTCACTGAACCGTATCCACATTAGGGATGGGCAAAACCGGTTTTTATTTAAAAAACGGAAACCGGTTTCTAGAAAAAGTGAAACCCGAAAAACCAACATTTCGGTTTTCTCCAGAACCGGTTTCGGTTTTCTTCAAACCCGGTTCGGTTTTCGCCGAAACTGATTCCGATGAAAACTATTGGAAAATACAAACTATTTCTGCGGAAACTGCGGAATCGGTTTCCGGAGAACAACGAAACACTATTTTGGTCAGAAATTGAACAAATTTTGAAAAAAAAAAAAAAAACGGAACCGGTTTTGAAGAAAAGCGAAACCGGATCCGGTGGAGAACCGAACCTGTTTTTTGAAAATTTTCAATAACCAGTTTCGTTTTTTCTAAAAACCGAAGACCGAAAAACCGGTTTTTGTGCCCACCACTAATCAACATTTCCTGCATAGAAATCAACAACGCCTCAAAAAGCTCATTTCCCAGTTAGAGTTGGTGATCTCAAAGAAAATACTGTACCAAAGAATTAGAATAAAGCATAGGATCTATACATGTAGACTATTTTCCAAAGAGAGGTTAATTTTCTTCAATATAGTACAAGTTTATACCTAAAGACAAATTAAGTAGTTAGTGCTCATGCAATATACGTGTAACGCTATGCAATTGTTATTATGAGAAGAGTATTTAAATTTTAAATCTTAAACAATAGCTGCCTGCATTGTTTTATGCACGAGTTCTTTCTGGTTGTCACGCGTTCCTTTTAATAAAGTCTTCCTTGCAGCTGTGAACGTCAACCTTTGCTACGATGCAGGGTACAAGGGCTATTTCTTGATACAGTTTAGCAGCTGGCAACACTTCGGGTAAAACAGCAACAGAAAAAAAAAAGGATTAGTTTTTAACATGGAGTGGAACTATATATATATATATATATATATATATATATATATATATATATATAGATAGATAGATAGATAGATAGATAGATAGATAGATAGATAGATAACTACAAAATAACGTTTCTTGAATGTTGGATTAAGATTTTATTTAGGTGTAGGGCTTTTCGACTTTTTCAAATGAAGAAGGAACTTACCAAGGACCATTCAAGTAACATTAGATCTTCGATGAGGAATAATCTTATTTATTATATCAGAAAATATACTTCCAGTAAGCGAGTCAAGTAATTGTGTCACGTCCGCTGTTAAGGGTCTTCGCTACAGCAAAATTAAACTACCGTTAATTTTAGAGTTTTTCTGTAATATCTTCAAAACAAATAAAAATATTCGAAAAGCAGAAATGTAGTGAACTAGACAATACGATTTTGCATATGATACCGTTATCACAATTCATCTACATGCAGTATTTGCTTTCGATTTGCAACTGTAGATAGATTTAGCATTTTTTTGCGGGTTTTGTAAATAGCGATAGGTGATAACGGTACCAGCACATACCAAAAGCAGATAGGTGAATTGTGGTAAAGGTTTCACATGCAATATCATATTGTCTAGTTCACTACGTTTCTGCTTTTCGAATATTTTTATTTGGTTTGAAGATATTACAGAAAAACTCTAAAATTAGCGGTACTGTAATTTCGCTGTAGTGAAGACCCTTAAGGAAGATACAACCTTCCAAAAATTCAGTTTTCGATTCCAATTAATACAAATTCTACAAGATATGATCAAAAAGTACGGGGAATGTAGTTGCACAATCTCATCTATGGATGTTGTATCCATTTCAACTAATAAGCCCGGTAGCCTAAACCTTTGGCAGAGTCAGTGTCGATTTTGAAAGATTTGTGACGTGTTAGTTGGCTTCCAGAGGCAAAAGAGTGTGGTGTTACGTGTCTGTCGCGCGCTAACATTAAGTTTAGTTCTAAGTTGGAGAAAAAAATGTCAAAGAAGCTCAAGAAATGTCAAAATCAGTGTATGACGATGAAGCAGTGGCATTAAAGATTGCTTACAAGTGTTATGTGCGATTCAAAAGCGTCAAGGAGTCGGTTGAAAACAAGCAACGATCAAGGCGTCCTTCGACGTCGAAAACAGATGAAAGCGTGCAAAATCGGCGTAAATGATTTGTTGAAACAGGCAAATGACTATTCGAGAGCTTTTCGAAGAACCAAACATCTTGTATGGGTTCGTGAAAAGCATTTTAACCGCTGATTAAATGGGCAAATGGCTTCCATCTTCGCTAAGGAAAACGCACCGTGCGACACCTTGCTTTTGATTCGCGAGTTTTTGGCCGAAAAAATGTTCCTGCTTGTCTTTATTCGCTGTACTCTCCAGATATAGCACCATGCGACTTCTGGATCGTCCCAAAAATTAAAATCGTGCTTCCTGTATTCGGTTTTCTCTGTATTTACTTCTAAACTCATGTCCGTATAGGCGTTTAATAAGATCCCTGCATTTCTTTTTGTTGTTTTTATATCATTCCCTACCAGATTTACATCATCAGCATAAGCCATAACCTGGTGAGTGCCTCGTTGCTATCCCTCATTTTTCTTACTGCGTATTCTAGATTTATAGAACAAAATTGAATAATAAAAGAGACAACGCAACTCCTTATTTCAGGCCATTCTCGACGTGAAAGCTCTTGGATAAGAATTTTCTACTCAAACTTTACTTTGGGACTCATTTAATTACGCTAAGATTAATCTAACTAGCATTTTCGGTGTTCTAAATTCAGTAAGAGTGTTGTACAATGTTTCCCACCTAACAGTCATAATTGTTTTTGTTATCAATTAATAATTGATGTACTGAATTATTGTATTCCCATTTCTTTTTAAGTATTTGACGAATGGTACAGTCCGCAGTAAAAAAAAACCCTGCAACATGAGCATGTAAGTTTATCGTGAAACTACACCTAACAGCGCAGGGAATCAACATAACGTCTAAGTGGCACGAATCACGCCAGGAGAAACCTCGCCATCTTCCCCTGTACACTTATTTTGGAACAAAAGACTTCGTCGTTTCACAATAAACTTACATGATCATGTTGCAGGTTTTTTATTTCTGCGGACTGTACATATCTGGTCGATAGTTGATCGATTTCACCTAAATCCAAACTGATAATCTCCAATAATTTCATCTGCATTCCACCAACTCTGTCATAATTATTCACTATAACTAATCATCCGTATTCTTTAGCACAATAAACATACGAATAAATAAATATGTATGCAGAATATCAGCGCAAAATAACCATTAAGCTCTTAGTGTAGTTCTGATGATGCATATTCTTTACGTCAAATTTTAACTAAATTCTTACTATTGTGGTAACATTTTGTAAACTTTGGTCTGGTAGCTACTACTTGTACTTTGGTCCCGAGTTCGAACCCTGGTGGGAGAGCTTGGACCGCATTACAATGGTTGTGATCTCACCTTAAGCTGTACGTCTTGTCCTATACACGCTCATTTTTGACAAAGGACGTAAATATGTCAGTCGGTTAGTCAATCAATCCAATCAAAAAGCATTCTGTACAGCTCACAGATGACGAGAACCCTAAAACAGCGTTAGCGGGGAAATATCAACGACAGGGTCAAGTCCATTTTCGGTTTTTGAGGTGTGGTCTATACTTAGATGTCGCCTGCTACTCTGGGCAGTTATCTGTGTGCTATTCCGTGGTGTCATTTGAAACCCCCGTGCGAAAAGTGGTCGAGCCCATACCTACGTCACACTACTTCTGCTAGGGTTCTTCTCGTCATCTGTGAGCTGTATGTAGCTTGTCTGTATCCCTGTTGAATCCCAGTGGTAACGCACTTGTCTCGGCTTCGACGTTAATGTATGTATATCTCATCTTCTGTACCTTTGAAAGCATCTTGTATCTAAAATGCCATTAATATGACTTTTTTTATATAATGCTCATACATACCATTTTGTACCAAGTACTTTAGTAATGTGTATCCCTAGCGTACTTTCGGATCCTTGTTCGATTCCAGGTACAGTACATGATTTACTCGGCTTCGTGAAGCAATTTCAGAGCTTAAGAGATACCGAGCTTTGGTCTTGACAGCCAGAAATAACTGCAATGGGAGCATATGTACTGACTTCACATTAACGAGTAAAAAGTAATCTGATCGGCCATAGCCCACAGAGAGTTTAGCTTACAACTTTAATTCTACATCATTAAATAATATCTTCTTCATATTGAAATCCTCCAGATGAAACCACAAAAATTACTTCGAAGGTATGAAAAAGATAATGATAGTTGAAATTCATAGAAGATTTTTTTTTCGGAACAGGTAGTGATTGGTGCATTCGGATATTGTCCTTTGCTGTTCGCAAACCAATAATTTTACCTTACAAATATTGAAGGAAGAAAAAATTAAACATATCTTTTAAAGCATCATGAAAATTGCAGTACCTAAGGCAAGAAATTATCCAGCAATACATGCAACAACTAAGTACATAGACCAGATGGCGCCACTGGGCAAAATGCAAACATTTCATCGAAAGAAGTTAACATCTGTGGTTTTCTTAACAAGCTAAATTTCTCCATTTGTGGTGCGTAATAAACAGGTAGATGAAAAAGTACTTCCTGCATGGAATGTTTGCGTAGCTCTTTGGTGTCGGGGGCTCTGCTCACTCACCGGCCGAGAGAAGACAACTCGCCAGTCCGCCTTCCTCGTTTTCTACCGAAGCTAACCTTGAAACACTAACGGCATAACTAATCTTTTCGATGATGTCAACGACCCCGAATGCCTTCGCTCGCTTACATTGCTCACCGGACGTGAAAATATTGTAATTAATTTTAATTTGGCGCTTGTGGACCTTTGCGTCATGTGGGAAAATCAACATTAGTGTACTACAGGGTACTGCAAAATTAACGAAAAGCATCTTTTCTAGTTGAGCAGGTTGTTTGTACGGAACGAAAGAACAGGCAAAAATGGCACAGAGAACGTCCACATTTTTGTGTGAGGGAATCTAGAAGATTTCGAATCAGTTTTCCAACAATACTTTATTGTTGGTATGGTGTGGGGCCAAGAGAACAAACTGTTGAACCGTCACTTTTCGTTTTATTTTATTTTATTTTTATTTATTTATTTATTTATTTAGCTTTCCAGGGCGCAGTGTCGGATCTAGGAGGCAAAAGCTTGAGGGGAGGCAGTCAGAACCCAGATTTTTATAGGTATATCATGAGTTTACTATAAACTTTCAAAAAATATACAAATAATAGCTTAAATTATTTTTGCCAGTCAAAAAACTGGGGGGAGGGTGAGCAGGCCACCGGCCTCGAGCTAGATCCGCCACTGCCAGGGCGGAGAAGAAAACGAATAAGACGATTGGAAAAACCTATCGTTTTATATTTAAAATCTTATTTCCAACAACTTTCCTTCATTTCCATCCTTTTGTGTCTTTATGCATAATAAAGTAGACCTGTGACCCCGGACTTTTGATACACCTGGTATCAAATACTTTATTAAAGAACACTTCATTAAATTTTGATTTGGGCTTTTTCGTTGATGATTTTCGTACATTAAATGAAATACGTACAATATTTAATATTTCACGCTCAACGATTCTAATATATAGTTACAAAATGTGTTGGCAAAATGAAATGAAATAGGCCTATTTCAGTTTAACGTCTCACGATTATCCCCTTTTAGACTAAGAGAGACAATCGTAAAGGCAAGTGAATGATGACGGAAGAATTGGTAGGATGACAAAGTGAGAGGAATCAAGAATACCCCGAGAAAACCCACGGACACGATGTAGTCCACCAAAAAAATTCACTTGGCCGGGATTCGATCCAGGGACCCCTTGCACCAGAGGAAAGCGCTATGCCGCTGAGCTACCGTGCCCCCAAAACGTGTTGGTGACATTAAAATGAATTTTGATTAAATTATTGATATATTGAAAAATAAAATCTGAGAAGACATAAGAAGATACTGTGTGGCCAGCTTAACGAATTTACTATATTTCATTAATTATTGAATGATTAATGGGAAAGTGTTCATCCATATTCCTTACCAAGGCCGTTTGAGATGGGATCTGCTCCTCAAAGTAAGCACTACATTTTGAGATGTTTTATCCGAAGCAAGTAACCCCACCGAGTACTCAACCAGGGTTGACTTCTACAGAAAGCACGGACATTATCACTTTGCCACAAAGAGATTCATTACTGTGCTTGAGGAAATAACGAGAAAAACAGACAGGTGAAAGAGTGTCCGGGAAAGTGTCGTGTTACTCAAATAATGAGATATGTTTTACAAGATGTACCACCTTCGAAAACTACTCATAGATGTAGTACAACGAGAAAACAAGTCAAATTAAAAAGGTCTCTGTTAATAATGCATTTAGAAAGGTAGTGTTGACATTGTGTGTGCAATGGCTACGAAAGATTTCTCTTCCGGATGTAAAGCAAGCAATCTGTTGAAATATTTTAACTTCTTATCAAAAGAAAACTTTATGAACACATGTCTTATATTCATACCTAGGACAAACTTTACTTTTTTTAAAGTTATGCAATGATTGTTGTTCTCAATGTGTTTGTATGAGAAGACTTCCGTGGTCGAGGGAAAAACATTCATAAGCCACAGAACATAAATTTACTTTTATTATCATATTATACGGTGTCTTTTCTTCTCCACCATGGGTTGCTACATTCTCACGCTAAGCGCTGGTAGAGCACCTCGTGGTTTATGCCAATCTCGTGATGGTGTCGTGTTGCACCGGTTTTTGGGTGATTGTAAACCGCATGCATTTTCATACTGATTTAGTTGGAGTTGGTATCATTTCCTTAGATGCTGTATCTCAAATGCTTTCCGTAGTTTTACATTAAAAAAAAACAACCTTTACACACAATTTCTAATGTAGCATGACAGCACAAAACTATGTCTGTGCTACCTTTCACTATTTTTTTTTCAAAATTGCGTTAGTAATTTTGAATTGGATTTCACTATACAATGTTTTCACCAAAAATGTTATAGTGTACAGTAAATAATCCTTTACACTTTAATTGCATGCGGACTGCCAAAGTCATAGAGAAACATGTTAACAAAACTGTGGGAATTACAGCTGGTCTAACAGGAAAACCTTAATGTAAAACCATTTGCATATTTCAAATTAGTGCAATGTTTTCTTTATAATAAGTTGTTGTGGTTTGAGACTCATTTAAACAAGTTTCGTGTAAGGATACATGCTCACATTTAGACTTCATAAAACCTAAATATGTTTTCTTCAAAATTATACATAATAAACTATTCAATACTTTTAACTTTAAAAGAAAAAGAACACAAAGAAAGTCAAATAATTATGGTATTTTTAAAAATGTATGGAATTGGTTACTTTTTGAACACCTTTGTGTCATAGTCAATAATGACATGAAAGCAGATTTCGTAATTACTTTTAATTACGCTAAGCTTATTATTTCATATGTGAATCGGTTTGGTATTCTTTACCTATGCACTATATCTACGTATATCTACCCAGAGCCGGCCCTAGGAAATTTTTTGCCCCGTGCAATGGCATTTGCCGCCCCCTCACATTAGACAGAAATATCAAATTTTAAAAGCCGCTATTTTAAGTATGCTACACCACCATACAAATACAATCTCGTTATGTCTGTGTTTTTCTTTAAATGACAATCTATTATGTTAGTGAAAGATAAAGCAAACACACGTGCAGAGGAAAAATTATAATCCTTTTTACAGAATTCAATATCGAGCTTCAATCTCAATATATCAGTTTGCAATTCCAATGCAACTATCTTTCTTTAATCTTTATATTTTCTTGATTTTCCTTCTACTATTAAAAAAAAACTCGTTTCCACCATCAATGATAAGGAACTTGTGACAAACACAAGACAAGTTTCCATATCAAAACTGTGAAACTAACTAACTGGAACAGTTGTTCGCTACTGTTCGAGAATTGAGTTCTTGTATTTGACAACAATCAAGCAATCCATGCTGGGATTTGTTTGACCATTTGCTTTAGCACTGTCCATGTGACCTTAAACTAATGCGACCTAAACATGATTTATGAATGTAGTATTCAAATATAAGGTCAGCTTAGTAAATTTAACTACCATGATCATGAAGTATATTTCCAACAAGAAATATTTATTTTAAATAATATAGTTATGATAGATTTTGTGCCCCCTCCTCCCTGTGCAAATGCACGTGTTACACATATAGTAGACATGGCCCTGTATATGTCTTCGTTATATATTGAATAACACTTAGATTATATCTTACAAAACTTACGTAACGAAAATTTCTATGAGTTCGAACTTGTACACATAGCTCAATATTTACAGAGATTTTTTTTTCCAAATGTAAATTATTAACAGATAAATACAAATAAAATCAAGACATGACCTGCACATGATGATCAAATGTTCTTGCTTACTTCCATCCTGGCTACATGACCTGTCCACCTAAGCCTCCTAGATTTGATGACCCTAACAATGTTTGGTAAACCGTATAAATTATCTAGTTCCTCGTTATGAAGTTTCCACCATTCCCGTTCCTCTTGGGTCCGAATACTTGACCTAGGATTTTGTTCTCAAATACTTTCAGTCAGCATCCTTCCCTAAGAGTAAAAGGCTGCGACCATGTTTCGCAACCTCGTAGAACAACATGCATGATTATCGTATTATGTTTGACAAAGGAGCAAGTCTCACTGGTGTCCATTCAACTGAAAAATATCGTTGATGAAATAAGTAAATATTTTGTTGAATTTGGATCGAGTTGATCGTCAACATAATCACAAAATGTAATTATCATATGACGATTTTGTTAATGGAAATACGTCAAATAATACGTCTTTGAGCATATTTTGAATTTTAGCTGTCACTAGGGTTAACAAAGTGATCTGAATGTACAGCATCGCAACTTTTTCTTCTAGAAGTTTTGAATTTTACTGTAATATTTACTGGCTTATAGAACTCCAAAAATTGAGGCGCGGTAGATTGATTTAATTGTATCAGTTACTATAATACAGGTGGCCTTGACTAAATACTGAAAAGTCAAAATTAAATAAGAAAAATGTTCTTTTTCGGGAAGTAATGTTTTCACATGTCTAAACTTAATCGTTGGTGTGGTGATACGGAATGTAATAATTTTAACAAATGATTTGTGTTTAATCAATATGCTGAATAAGATATCCTGACTACCAAATAGGAATTCCAAGGACAAGGCAGTGCTGGTTGAAGTTGTTGTCAATTCCGTTATTCTCTACTGCATTGTCTGCATAGATTTGGTTATGCTTTTGCCATCATCTTCCGCCCGCATGCAGACACGCACCGTGCGTTCAATAATCCCGGTAGTCACTTAGTTGTCACGTCTCCGTCTTCTTCAGTAGGCAATGATTGGAGAATAGGCGATGACAAAATAAGGAAACAGGCGGTGACTTGGGTTGGGTGATCGACGACAGGGGACAAAGACCTCAGGTCATTTCTTGTTTCAAAAGGTCTTTGATATGGATTACAGTTCAATAGGAACTGTGTGGGAACAACATGATTTTGCTTGTTGGCTCATCAATAAAAATCCGAATGTTTATGTTGCATATTGTTTACTTCCTCTTCATAATTGTTCCGCCATAACTAGTGGGTCACGTACCGTCAACTGTCATGAACCCCAGCCCCAGTAAAATGGGTATCTGGGAAACTCTGAAGGAAAAGAGGTGACCACAGGGTAAAGATGAGTGACTGGAGAGCCCTCTACATCCCCCATGAGCAGGGCCGGATCCAGGATTCTCTTAGGGGGGTGCACCAATAACTACCAGTACATTTGAATTAAATTTGAGTTTTTTAAAATGCCT
The DNA here is from genome assembly GCF_964235325.1 of Thermobia domestica. Classification (NCBI taxonomy): domain Eukaryota; kingdom Metazoa; phylum Arthropoda; class Insecta; order Zygentoma; family Lepismatidae; genus Thermobia; species Thermobia domestica. The sequence goes on from NC_137463.1 coordinate 266,726,450, forward strand.
TTAGGCATCTGTGATATGAAAGAGGAATTCCTTTGGAAATGCTAAGTGTCTGCTCTCGATGAATTCTTTTCCTTCAACCTTCAGAAAATTGACTTAAACTATTGATTTTGCAAAACTCACTGCTAGCTTCCCACTTAAGTAGTATATATTTACAACGAAGAGGGGTGCACGTGCACCTTCGCACACATCCCTAAATCCGGCCCTGTTCATGAGCGGTTTAGTCCGAATTGGGAGAAAGAAATCAAAATGAAATCTATCAGTTTAACATCCCACCATTATGCCCTTGAGGCTAAGGCAGGTGGATGATTTAAGCAAGAGAATGATAATGGAACAATTGGTGGAATGAAAAGTGGGAGGAAACGGGAGCACCCCAAAAAAACGCACGGACACGATTTTGTCCACCACAATCTTACGTGGACAGGGATCAAACCAGGGATCCCACTTTCCATGCACCATTGAGCCACCGTGCACCCCCCCCCCAATTGAATGAGTACGGTCGAATCATGTACAATATACATTGTTCTTGATAGATATTTCTGTTTGTTTTATTTATTTATTTATTTTACATAAAAACCGATTGACAAAAATAAAATTAGGTCAATATGGCTGGTATGTAGCGAGCATTGCACGCGTAACCTCTGTCAGAATATGTCTGTAATGCCAAAACTGTTTCGACAGTGATACGGTTTATTGCCCTAAGCTTTACAATAGCCATTCACCGAGGGGTTGTTGGTAATTACAAGCAGGTCCACAACTAGAGGGGGCTAGGGGGACCTGCCACCCTAAACTTTTCGTGGCCCCTCCAGACTTCAATACAAAAAGCACAATTTAGATATTTGTAAGATAATGTTTAAGACTTGGTCCCGTCTAACATATCCATGCCCCCTCCCCCCCAAACCTCTGTGGTTGGTTTCTGGCCTGATTACAAGTGTTTCACTATTAGTGTATCATGCATTAACAAATTTAGTTGCCCTATAGATTTCATCTGTAAGTTAAATAAAATGTAGGGTCCCTCTTTTTTTTTTTTTTTTAACAAATTAGAATTATTCTTCTGTTGAACAAAACCAAGTGCTACGTAATATTATACCAAATGCAGCTTCCAGAATAAATACACTTCGCTAATTCCAATATCTACCTGACTTTTAAAACATAATATGTATGAATAAAAAATAATGCAATGATGTTTGCTCGCTAATTCCTTCTAGTAGACTGTTGCACTGATTTTGATTATTCTCGGTACATTAGTGCGCCCTTACCAAACTTAGTTTTCTGACCATATTTTCGGCAAGAGAGTAGAAGGAGTGAAGTTTTCTGACCATATTTTCGGCAAGAGAGTAGAAAGAGTGAAGTTTTCTGACCATATTTTCGGCAAGAGAGTAGAAGGGGTGAGAAGATGACATATAAAAATAGTCGAAAACGACCGACATTAGTATCCAATCTTTAGCTTTCGTAGTAGCTGAGATGAATAATGGTACACCCGATAACATTTAAGTCCAAATTCATCCCCTATTAGCGTGGGGTGGAGTGAACTTGATATGTAAAGTAATGGAAAACGATCGATATTAGGGTCCAATCTGTATTTTTCAGGGTTACTAAGATACCTGTAAATAACACTCTACTCCTCATGTCGTTTAAGTCCAAATTCACCATAAACCTATTCTCCCCGTGCGAAGAACGGGCATTTCAGCTAATTATCTATATAAAGAAGACTCCTAGTTTGTGGAAAGATATTTTCAAGTACAACATTTATCTAACTTAACTTTAACTACACAGCGGGACTGACGTAATTTCTGTTTACTTCCTGATGGCTGAAGTTACTCAGCATGTTTGTAAACTTGTTTTGTGCCGGGCAATCACTGGCTTTTCCAAGAGTTTTCACTCGTAAACAATCAAAAACAAACAAAAGTATCGGAAATGATTTACAGGAAATAAACTATTTGATGATCAGTGAGTTTGACCTTCCAGATGATACCGCTTTTTACTTTTTTCTACTTTCACTAGTTCATTAGATTCTAGAAAGAATATTTTGCGTCATTGGAACTAATTGTCATTTCTTACATTATTAGAAATAGAATTATTGATTTTATACTATATAAAAGTGCGTTCAGATTAAGAATACGGCATCATTTTGATACGACATTGAAACTCACATTTTTCGTAAAAAATACTCTGCTATTATCTTCTATATTTTTTTTTTTTAAATTTTTGGAGCTTTGTCACAGATACTCTATTTGGCACATGTAAAGTCGAGAAGTGCCATTAGTTAAAATTGTTGTCTTCTAATGCTTCTTATTTACTTAGCGCCTCCTCATTGAGTATGTACAGACTTATAATATGCCTGCAGACTTTATCCTTTAAGTAATATACAAAAATAAAAAAAAAATATTACGACTAATACGAGAAACAAGGGCCACGTAGCTCAGTGGTAGAGCGTCCACCTCTGGTAAGTGAGATCCCTAGTTCGATCCCTGCTCGCACCAAGTGGACTTTGTGGTGGATAAACACCGTTTGCGTGGATTTTCTTGGGGTCCTCCCGTTTCCTACCACTTTATGCATTCCACCAATTTACTTATTTCTCGTCATCGCCGTCTCCTTTAGCCTATACGGCATAAGCGTGTGACGTAAAACTGAAAGATTTCATTTCATTTTTAAATGCTACGATACACTCTCATAACCTGTGCTCTCAAAAATTTTTGAGTGCGTTCTTATTAGAGGTAGTGCTGTCAACGGGTCGAGCGGCTCGGCTCATGGCTCAGTCACCACCGGGCCGAACCGAGAAGTGAGCCGAGCCAACAGCTCACCCGACCGACGCGATGGCTCACTCGAAGCGAGTCGAACCGAACCGGTGGCTCATTGCAACCAAGCCGGCTCGAGCCGATGGCTCACTTGAGTCGAGCCGAGCCGGTTGACATCAACAATGAGAGGGTAGATGTATTACTTTTTCATCCCGATGTGTACATATGCCTATTTGTTTTCTTTTTACGTGTAATCAAACTGCATTTATTTTACATAAAAATATAAAAAAAAAGATAGCAAAGGAAAAGAAAAAAAGACAAATGTTTGTTCATTTGTTATTTTTGTAGGTTACTGTTTCTGTTGGTTAGACCCATATGTTGTTGTGTATGTATAAGAAAGTAGGTGGATAGGTTTTTATGTGTCTGTCAGTCAACGAGGCAGCCATCCTTGGAGATCTCTCCTGAAAGTACCGCAAAGTAATTCACTTCAAATGATTAACAGTCTTTGGGTCCAGCGAGACGAGAGCTTCCTCCGATGGAACAATTCCTCATTCGAAAGGCTCTTTCCGATAAAACAAAGGCAATGTTTATAGCCTGTTCGCTAACAGGAAGTCGAGGGCCATGTAGCCTAGTTTCTTTTGTACGAAAGGAAAAAACGGTACTAGTTGTAGTGTACGTGACTTATTGATACACAGGCTACAGAGAGCTTTATCTCAAGCAGTGTATTACATACATGTTCCGTCAAAATGGAGATGAGTTACTATTTCAATCAATACAGGAACTCTGTTGTTGTATTTACGGTATTTTGAATCTTGTGCTCCATATTCTTACGTAGCAAACAGAAACCTTGTTTTGTAGTGTTTCCGTTTCGTGTAAGGACTTATCATCGCTCGATTTTCGTGTAACAGAATTGTGCCACCGAACTTTTTCTTGTCTTTATACGAAGAGACAAAATAATGTCGAAAACACTTAAAAAATGCACGAATATTGTAATAATAATAATAATAATAATAATAATAATAATAATAATAATAATAATAATAATAATAATAATAATAATAATAATAATAATAATAATAATAATAATTAGTACCGGCTTTAGTGGTTAGGCCAGGTAGGCACGGGCCTATCCAAAAATTTTAAAAAATATATAAACGCTAAAAGATACAATAAAAAGTAAGTATATTTTCCACTATTTATATTAATGGTAGATAATTACTTAACAAATAGCATCAACTACTACTGTAAAAGTATTTTCTTACTGTCATTAATCAATCAAATGTGTATATGTATCCATAAGCTAGGGAGCGGGCCTACTCAAAATTAAAATCCTAAAGCCGCTGTCGTGGCTAAAATTTCGACCAAACTTTTTGCGGTGTTTTTGCAAACACCCTGTACTCCACGACAAAGTTCTCCCTTGTATAACCTACGAGAACTTGTGTAAATCAATTGCTATGTGAGTATCACCCAGATCTATTCTCAAATTTCTTCACTTACTAATCTAGAGGAACAACTTTATTTCTTAAAAACTCTTGGAAGCCGAGAGGTATTCAGAAATAGATGTCTGTCGCATTCTGCTCCAGACACCCTTCCCAACCAACTACGAGACGATAAGATTATTCTTTTTTTTTTCTCTCTCTTTTCCCCTTTAAAACAACTTCTCTGATATTAATGTTACCAAACCCTCTTAGAGTCTTAGTTCTGATATGACTCCTTATTCTATATTTAGCGCTGACTTCATACTTTCGCAGCTGCTAGATTGACCCTTGAACCGATTATTAGTAAGGGACTTGTGTCACCCTTTCCTTGTATAATGTTGTGTAATTTTAACTGGTTTTAGTTGGAACCCATATCTGTATTTTTTTTTCTTTTCTTGTGAAGGTGTGTGCGTTCTGGAAACTCTATACGATATCAGAAATGTCGCGCGCCTATCATAAGTAGTATGATATCACCTCTAGCCAATCAGAATTTACCAAGTGTTCCGAACCATTACATCATTTACATCCAACCAGATTCTAAAGAAATTTTTCTAAACGATTGCACAATCTGTGGTAACATTGAGTCATCTTAGATTGACACATAAAACCTCGAGGATGATCTTTCGGTTGGTCAATTACCGCCGAACATCCGAAGAGCACATAGTCCGTGCTTCTCTCTCTCCCCTCAGGGGGGGGGGCCGTCCTCTGCACTCTTTGTAGAGAGAAAGAGAGAGCCTCTCATTACTTTAGTGGTAACTTAATAATGTTACCTAGTGCCGTACAGTGAAGTTCATGTCTAGGAAGTTATAAAAAGCCAAACTGTGCTGCGTCTACTATCAGGCGTGCTGACCGTTTCCACGCCAACTTCTTGGAATTGATATTGTGTATTGTGAGTAAGTACTGTTTCTTTCTTAGCTCTCCAGAGAGCCATTTACCCTTACTCAAGACTTAAATTCTTCCATAGACTAAATTAACTACTTCGCCCTAATTTCGTTGAACTGTTTCCTGGACGTCGTCACACCTGTGTGTACAAATTGTGGATATGTAGAAACCTGTAACTGAATCTTGCTTAGTAAATTATAGTGATCCAATTTAATGTTTGATATTATGGTCTGTAAATAAACTGAACTCTTTCATAATAAATAACTCGCAACATAATCATACTGCTTCCATATTATTATTACTATAACAGACCATATAAAATCCTCTATCTCTCTATTCTATTGAGAGACGCCTCCGCTAAGATCACGCACTGCGATTAAGTGGTAAGACACCTTACAGTGGATCGTCGTGAGAGTAAATCTACTGATATTCTAGATCCTAGTTCTGTCTGTTCCTGGGGACCTCCGTCCCCCTTTCAAGGGACTACCAATGAGCCTGGTAAGTCAAGATCCTGTCCCGACAGAGATGCCAGATGCCGACCTCCTCTCTGAACCATCCACAGGTAAGAGTAACATCTTTTCAGCCAATCCGCTCGGGCTATCAACTACCGCTACTAGTTTGCCAACTCCAAGAGATTAATGTAGTGAAGGAGTTAATTGCGTCATCTGTGATTAGAATGTGTAATTTGATTTGCAGTAGTGTTGTGTGTCGCCAGTGCATAGTGTAAGAGGGCTTTGGTAGGAAAGTGCCTCTTAGTGTAAATCATGTGTTCCTTACTCGTTTGTTCATCTCAACGAACCGACTTCCTATCCTTGCGGCTTTTCAATATGTTCTTTGTAATGTAGTAATTCATTTAACCAAGGGGAGTCGCTTCCTCAATCGGCTTAATATTTAGTATATAAATGGATATTCTTAAGCCCTAGTAAATCACTTGATAGAATTAAAATGATCCTTGGTTCTAATCGTTTGGTCGTTCAACTAACCTAACTGCTGTAACTGCCCATTTGCTTGAACCCTGTCAATACTAACGAGGCGCACTTTTACTTTGTTGTTTAGTCCGCCCCTCGTGATGTCATCATTTATAGCGGGATGTGTTTGACCTCCCTCTCTCTTTTGATTTATAAATTTAGAAGTGTTTCTATTAGTCACTTGCGTGGCCATACCTAAATTATAGATATTATTATGTATTTCTTTAACTAATAATGTATCTGAGTAGACATCACGGCGGACAGTTTAACACTAAATATCTTTCTGTAAAATTGCAATATAACCCCTGCCGGGTTAAGGAGTTATTGCGCCTCCCTCTCTCTGTTTGATGTACTAACCTGTAAGTGATTCTTTTAGCCACTTGTGTGGCCAGACGATAATTATAGATATTCTTCTATGTATCTCATTAACTATTAAGATGTCTAAGTGAACATCCCGACGGACAGTTAAGTACTAAGTATCTCTCGGTGATATTGTAATGTAACCTCTGTCGGGTTATGGAATTATTGTGCCACTCTTGGCTTGAACGACCCTTCTCGTACTGAGACCGTCGTCTCAGACTTAATATCATAAATCACACCACTCCCTGTCCAGACCACTGCTATCGGTGTGATCAGAGAATTATTATTTATTCGTATTAATTGAGTTTATTACTTTGATACTGTCTCAAGAACCTCGTAATATTTTGTAATATTGAGGAAGCGACTGTTTGACGAGCCTTTTGCCTTTCACGCAAGGACGGGTGTAACCTTATCAAGATCAGATTGTTATTAGAAAAATCCTACCGGTGGTTCCGCTTGAGCTCGAACCCCTGACGGGTTCTTGCGGCGCTACATAAATGGTGCTCAGCAGTGAGATTCGATTATTAGCTCGTCATCTAAAAATGTGTTAATTGGTATTGTTTTATATCATCTTATGTTGCGTTTGTAAATGACAAAGCAGGAGTTATTTATATTATTACTTTCATTGTGTTATATTGTTTGCTTAGGGTCACATCTATATTCTAGATGAGTAACGTATAATTTAATGTTTAAATTGTGTTAATTGAAATGACAGGTTTCCTATTAAGTTGCTCGAAATTTAAATCTAAATGTAAACATTTTGTGTTGATGTGTTGCGTTGGGCAAATGCCCCCTTCTACCCTGAAAGTTTAGCTATCATTTTGCTTGTTCTAGAGAAGTCAATGAGGGAAGGAAAAAGAAACAGTCCATATATCAAAAGAATAGTTCGTTCCTTTTTCTTCAACACAGAGAGAAAACATCTGTTCTCTGTTAGTTTCCCCAGCTGGGCAAAACAAAAAAAAATATATATATCTATATATTTTGTGAAAAGAAAAAGCGAGAAAAAGGAAATGTGTTGGTTAGCATTCCTCGGTTGTGTACTGCCTTAGTATTCAAAAAACTGTAGGGAGAAAATATCAACACAATACCTTGAGAAGGTTTATGGCGCCAAATGCGGGACGGAGACTTTCTTCTTCACCTATCGAGATGAAAGCTATTCCGTTCTGTATTCAAAGCTTCTCAACGTATTCTGAGTTCGATTCTTGCAATGGATTTTCGCGAGATTCATTTCAAGAATCATCAGTCGTAAGGCTGGTGTAGGAACTCCAAGTACTCAAATTCTGCTTGTGTAATTAATGTACAAGTCAGTCAAAACAAACATCATTGAAATTTTGAAATTTATTTTGAAATTTTCATTCTGTGAGTCCTTATACTCACGCGTTGTTAGTTCTTTGATTGTGGGTAAATTCTTGATCTTTCCCCGACTGGCTTCTCAGCGTTAGTGGTAAATTAAATATTATGTTAGGTGCTAAAGAGATTCCTTACACGAACTATACGAACTAAAGCCTTAATATGTTTCGTTTCTCAGTAAAAGTTCATAATGAGATTCATTATTGTGATTTTGAAGTTTTCAAATTATTTTTAATTTTTCTTGGAGGCCAATTTAATTTTATTGTTTATGAATGGACGTGCTTTTTGTTAATTATGAGAGGATTAAGTATACCAAGATTGAAAGTTTAAAAGGGCAATAAATTCAGTTAGTAATTTGTTTTAAGTAGAGACCATTCTTAATAAGTTGTTGTAATATTAATCCTAACTCGTTATTTTATTATTTTAAGTCGTGTTTGAATAAAGACAACACTAATGTGGGACACCCCCGAAGTATAGTACCCTGTATTCAAAAACCGCGAGATCCCTTGTATTTTGATTGAATGATAAGAGCGTAAAGTATTAGGATATGCGTTATTGCTTTTGAAGTCCATGGCATCAAAGTTTTGTAATTTTAATAAAGCTCTTGTAAATTTTAATTGCCAGTGTAAGGCTGTTTTATTAAGGAAGAAATACGTGAACTTAATGTAGTAGAAAGATTAATCCTAATAATTCCGTTTGTGCTTAGCTATTGTTATTAATTAAGGAGACGTTTAAATAATTTATTAGTAGACATTATTAGTCAATGAATCTTTTCTTATTCATTATGTCAGAAGTTGCATTATCTATAAATTTATTACCTTCCGGTCACGACAAATTCGACCGTAGTCATTGTGTTAATAATTTCATTTGTTCAGGACGTAAAACCGTGCTCTGTAGTATTGTTATTAATTTTGCTATTCCTTGCCGAGTGCTAATGCCTCGAGTTGTGTAATTATTTTGTAAATTTTAGCGAGCTATCTAATTTTGGAACGTGTCGTTGGGAGACACCCTGTCGGAAAATATTGAGACGGTGATCATACCTCTCCCTTGTTCCAGTAATAATTCATGGAGTATAGATTAGGTTAGGATGTGTCAATTCCCTTTCCTAAAAGGAGTACCAATTCCATCAAACGTGATAATTAACTATAATTATCAGCCCCAAAGCGTACATTGGTCGTCCAGAGAATTGCCGCCTGTTTCTATCGCTTGTATTAGCTGAGAACCGCGCAATCTCTGATGATTATACTCCGTTGAATCGATCTTATTGTACCAATTCCATCAAACGTGATAATTAACTATAATTATCAGCCCCAAAGCGTAAATTGGTCGTTTCAGAAAATTGCCGCTTGTTTCTATCGCTTGTATTAGCTGAGAATCGCGCAATCTCTGATGTGGATCCTCTGTTATATCGACCTTATTGTATAATGGTGCGTCCGCGTAATTGTAAGGATGTTAAGCCGGATCTTTGAGAAGGCTTACCCCCTTAAAGGTACGGGACCCTCCTATTACATCCCAGGTCGACATGGACCCCCTAGGTCCCGAAGCTGTTTATTATCGTTCTGTTTACTAACGAACGACCAGAGAATGTTTGGTTCTTTCGGAAGGAAGCCCAGTGTTTCGTTCGAAAGACACCCTATGGTGTTAAAGTTTTAATTATGTGCTTTTCGAGATGGTAATGATATGTTTGGAAGCTAATGTTGTATTTTAATGGTCATAAATGTTCTTGCTCGCGAGTGCCTAATCTAATCAAAGGTGCGTTTGTGTAGACCTAATCCTTTTTGAGCACTCTTGCTCCCTAATGAGTCCAGACACGAGTCCTTAAAAAACCTAAGGTTGTCCGAAGAGATAATTAAATTCACTTGTCCGATGTATCAAGTATTGTTATGTTTTCTAGCTTCCGAGTAACTTAGTGATGTTATAATATCATGAGTAAAAGAAATGTTTTTGCAAGTCCAGGAATCGAGTTATTTTCTAGAATGAAATCCTTATCGGGCCTAAATGTCAGATACAGCCGCCCTGTTTAGAAAATAAGTGCATTGTTGATCATTTTGTAATTGTGTAATTGCATATAAACTCTTTCTTGTCTCCTATTTGAAATGATAAATCGTTCTTTTGTGCATCTAGATATCCCAAAAGGTCTCTAAAATTTAAATACGCGGTTAAATTCCTCAAAGTTAAAGTTATGAATAAATGCGAAGTAAATGTAAGTCCCAGGGTCATATGAGTTAATATTAGATGATAGGCTAAAAGTAATTCTTATTATACCTCTCTTGCCTCCTGCCGTCCGAGTGCCAACTTAATTTGTATCTAAGAGTCGACATCATGTCTCCTGTAAGGAATTCTCGTTGAATTGTATTAATTGTTCTTAAATGTATTTAAGTAATTATAGTCTATTCCCGTTCGATTGTATTTCTATAAGGTTGTGGCACATTCTATTTTTATCATTTGGATATATTGACTATTGTATTTACTAGGAATAGACTTGTTAAGCTGTAATTGTAATAATATTCTAACGTGAATATACATTCTAATAATTATGATAATGGCATTTGATATATTATACGTTATAATGTATATGATAATTGTATTTTGATATCTTCTATATGATATAATTAATATGAATTTTTGGTGAATATCCAGGTTGAAATTAAGATCTACCAATTGAAGGGTATCAATATTTTACTGTAAAAGGTAGTTGTTATCATAGTAAGGCAACAAGATAGTTGCCTGAAGTTATATTTAAATTTATTCACTTCTAAACGTCAGTACTTCAGTTATATTGGTTCCTTTGTTAATAGAATGACGTAAAAGCGAAGTACCTCTGTGCGAATAGTACAATTAAATATATGTTGATTTAAAGTTCTATATTGTAACTTTACCTCTTTTATCGATTAATTATTTGTAGCAGTTCATTCTATAAATTGAGATGATTTACTTGATTGATTTAATTAAGCGTTCGTTCAACTGCGTGACAATAGTCACTAAACAATAATATTGAACCACGCATTAATTGGCATATTGCTAAATGAAAATGTTGAAAGTTTAGAGAATAATTGATCTTGTGTATTGGTCGTTTGCGTCATGTTGTAATTTAGGTATTTTTTAGACGTAACTGTAGAATTGCCATCTAGTTTATGAACACCCTGTATTGAGTCGTGTTCCATATAAATGTTATTTAAAAAGGGTTCATTTTGAAACATTCATACGCTGTCCCGTACTGAATTCTAATTGTTTAAGGGATGAATGTTATAAAGTGTTTAAAAATATATATATATGTTCTAGTTATCCCTTTCGCGCTAAAAGAAATCAGCCTTCATTTCATTCGAAAGCTTGTATGAAAACGTAGAAATTCTTCTTTTGGCCGTTCTTTGTTTAAAAGAAAAACCAGACCCTTACCAGACAGGGCTGTAGTATAATTTCTTTTTTTCACACCACCCTGACCTCAGCGTGGAGTGTAGTAGTAAAAAAAAAAAAAAAGAAAACATCTGAGTGTCAATTCTCAACTACCCTCCGGTAGTGGATAACCTTCGACCTCAGGGAGTCCCAGTGACCTAATTTTGAGTAAAGACTAGAGGGACATAAAAAAAAAAAAAAAAAAACAAACTGGCTCCCTTTCTTATCGTATAATTAATGGTTTGTTTTGACAATTTTGGAGTCTGTGATAATGTGTAAATTTTAATTAAAGTATCGAAAAACAAAACGTAGATAAAAAGAAAATTTACATATAATAATAGTAAAAAAAAAATGAAATAAATCCTTCATTAACTAATGTAGTTATCTTCTGTATACGGTAATCTTGCGATTCTGTGTAGTGTTTATAATCTCTAGAATTTTTAGGTAATTGATTCTTGTACTTTTAATCATACAGAAGTCACTTAAATCTTTTTTAAATTTAGTAATTCTATATATATACCTAGTGGAAATTCCGTTTAGGAAATGTGCAGTTCCTTGAATGTCCAGATAGGTTAAAAATACAACTATCGTGAATGATTGTAGAGTTAGTAAAAAAAAAAATATATATATACGTGTAAATATTTATTATCTATATATATTCCATATGTAGTTATAATTGATTTGTATAGCATAATCGCGTGTTCCTTGGGTTTAATATCTTATTATATTAATTTAGTATGGGTCATCTATTTTCTTTACATACGTGTATATCATTTGTATATATAGGAACTCGTATCATAATAATAACTATAAAAACTGTGTAAAAAAAAATATATATATATATCTTTACAGGTGTACTGTATATAATTGAGGTCTTTTGTGTTATCCCTCGCTATAATGTTTTAATAGGTATAATGTAGTTATATGAAATCATGTTGTATTGGCCTTGTTAATCTTTGTATATCTTTATAGACAAGACTTAGTTTGTAAATATGTAGGAACAAATCGTACCAACTAGGGAATTCTTTGTATTATACGTATATAACCATTTGTAGAGTCATGTAGTAACTTCTGAAATTTGTGATTCACTCACAATCGAGATTTTATATCTAAATAATTGTTGTAGATAGTGAGTGTATATAATAATCGTAACCGATATTAATCTTGTAAAATTGCTATATTGATACTATATTATTGTAGCCATTTTAATATATGTATAATTGTCGTTTGAGGTAGTTACTAATGATAAATTTTATTGTGTATGTGTTTGTAATTGATGGGTCCAACTACACATATATATATATACATATAGTTTAAATTTTAGTTGATATTGATAATATGTGTATCGTCAGTGTGATATTATGAGTTCACTCTGACCTTTTATACATCTTTTACCTAGTATAAATTTGTATATATACTTTAGCTTAGATAAGTGTTTTAAAAGTTATTTCTATCATCATATCTATCTATGTATTAGTTACGTAAGTGTTTTTCTCGAAGTTGTAATCATGATCCTAATCTTATGTAATTTCGTATTTAGCAGTGTTGCAAACCCCTTTCAACAATTTCTTACTATTTTTACATTACTGATTATTTCAAGGTAGTGTTGCCAACCCTGCAGATAGTTTAATAGTAGTTAACAGTGTTTCCAACTCACTTAAATTTTTCTTCATTTCCAATCCAAATATGACTCTGTAACGAAATTTTGTTAACTTCACTCTAACATTAAGTACAAAATTTCTTTCCCAAGGGGCGTCGAATGTCGTGGCTAAAATTTCGACCAAACTTTTTGCGGTGTTTTTGCAAACACCCTGTACTCCACGACAAAGTTCTCCCTTGTATAACCTACGAGAACTTGTGTAAATCAATTGCTATGTGAGTATCACCCAGATCTATTCTCAAATTTCTTCACTTACTAATCTAGAGGAACAACTTTATTTCTTAAAAACTCTTGGAAGCCGAGAGGTATTCAGAAATAGATGTCTGTCGCATTCTGCTCCAGACACCCTTCCCAACCAACTACGAGACGATAAGATTATTCTTTTTTTTTCTCTCTCTTTTCCCCTTTAAAACAACTTCTCTGATATTAATGTTACCAAACCCTCTTAGAGTCTTAGTTCTGATATGACTCCTTATTCTATATTTAGCGCTGACTTCATACTTTCGCAGCTGCTAGATTGACCCTTGAACCGATTATTAGTAAGGGACTTGTGTCACCCTTTCCTTGTATAATGTTGTGTAATTTTAACTGGTTTTAGTTGGAACCCATATCTGTATTTTTTTTTCTTTTCTTGTGAAGGTGTGTGCGTTCTGGAAACTCTATACGATATCAGAAATGTCGCGCGCCTATCATAAGTAGTATGATATCACCTCTAGCCAATCAGAATTTACCAAGTGTTCCGAACCATTACATCATTTACATCCAACCAGATTCTAAAGAAATTTTTCTAAACGATTGCACAATCTGTGGTAACATTGAGTCATCTTAGATTGACACATAAAACCTCGAGGATGATCTTTCGGTTGGTCAATTACCGCCGAACATCCGAAGAGCACATAGTCCGTGCTTCTCTCTCTCCCCTCAGGGGGGGGGGCCGTCCTCTGCACTCTTTGTAGAGAGAAAGAGAGAGCCTCTCATTACTTTAGTGGTAACTTAATAATGTTACCTAGTGCCGTACAGTGAAGTTCATGTCTAGGAAGTTATAAAAAGCCAAACTGTGCTGCGTCTACTATCAGGCGTGCTGACCGTTTCCACGCCAACTTCTTGGAATTGATATTGTGTATTGTGAGTAAGTACTGTTTCTTTCTTAGCTCTCCAGAGAGCCATTTACCCTTACTCAAGACTTAAATTCTTCCATAGACTAAATTAACTACTTCGCCCTAATTTCGTTGAACTGTTTCCTGGACGTCGTCACACCTGTGTGTACAAATTGTGGATATGTAGAAACCTGTAACTGAATCTTGCTTAGTAAATTATAGTGATCCAATTTAATGTTTGATATTATGGTCTGTAAATAAACTGAACTCTTTCATAATAAATAACTCGCAACATAATCATACTGCTTCCATATTATTATTACTATAACAGACCATATAAAATCCTCTATCTCTCTATTCTATTGAGAGACGCCTCCGCTAAGATCACGCACTGCGATTAAGTGGTAAGACACCTTACAGTGGATCGTCGTGAGAGTAAATCTACTGATATTCTAGATCCTAGTTCTGTCTGTTCCTGGGGACCTCCGTCCCCCTTTCAAGGGACTACCAATGAGCCTGGTAAGTCAAGATCCTGTCCCGACAGAGATGCCAGATGCCGACCTCCTCTCTGAACCATCCACAGGTAAGAGTAACATCTTTTCAGCCAATCCGCTCGGGCTATCAACTACCGCTACTAGTTTGCCAACTCCAAGAGATTAATGTAGTGAAGGAGTTAATTGCGTCATCTGTGATTAGAATGTGTAATTTGATTTGCAGTAGTGTTGTGTGTCGCCAGTGCATAGTGTAAGAGGGCTTTGGTAGGAAAGTGCCTCTTAGTGTAAATCATGTGTTCCTTACTCGTTTGTTCATCTCAACGAACCGACTTCCTATCCTTGCGGCTTTTCAATATGTTCTTTGTAATGTAGTAATTCATTTAACCAAGGGGAGTCGCTTCCTCAATCGGCTTAATATTTAGTATATAAATGGATATTCTTAAGCCCTAGTAAATCACTTGATAGAATTAAAATGATCCTTGGTTCTAATCGTTTGGTCGTTCAACTAACCTAACTGCTGTAACTGCCCATTTGCTTGAACCCTGTCAATACTAACGAGGCGCACTTTTACTTTGTTGTTTAGTCCGCCCCTCGTGATGTCATCATTTATAGCGGGATGTGTTTGACCTCCCTCTCTCTTTTGATTTATAAATTTAGAAGTGTTTCTATTAGTCACTTGCGTGGCCATACCTAAATTATAGATATTATTATGTATTTCTTTAACTAATAATGTATCTGAGTAGACATCACGGCGGACAGTTTAACACTAAATATCTTTCTGTAAAATTGCAATATAACCCCTGCCGGGTTAAGGAGTTATTGCGCCTCCCTCTCTCTGTTTGATGTACTAACCTGTAAGTGATTCTTTTAGCCACTTGTGTGGCCAGACGATAATTATAGATATTCTTCTATGTATCTCATTAACTATTAAGATGTCTAAGTGAACATCCCGACGGACAGTTAAGTACTAAGTATCTCTCGGTGATATTGTAATGTAACCTCTGTCGGGTTATGGAATTATTGTGCCACTCTTGGCTTGAACGACCCTTCTCGTACTGAGACCGTCGTCTCAGACTTAATATCATAAATCACACCACTCCCTGTCCAGACCACTGCTATCGGTGTGATCAGAGAATTATTATTTATTCGTATTAATTGAGTTTATTACTTTGATACTGTCTCAAGAACCTCGTAATATTTTGTAATATTGAGGAAGCGACTGTTTGACGAGCCTTTTGCCTTTCACGCAAGGACGGGTGTAACCTTATCAAGATCAGATTGTTATTAGAAAAATCCTACCGGTGGTTCCGCTTGAGCTCGAACCCCTGACGGGTTCTTGCGGCGCTACACCGCCTCTGATAATAATAAATAGTAAGTCTTTTCTGAAATAGTAGAATTTATGATGGCCATCCAGGATCAAGTGATACCAACCCGAAACTACTGTAAATACATACTGAAACAAGAAATACCGGATAAAAAATTCAGAAAATGCGGAGACACATCAGGATGAACACATTACAGGCTCATGCCGTATAATGGATCCGCAGACTATCTGAAAAGACACAACAATGTAGCAAAGAGTATTCACCAGTTTTTGGTACATAATGTGTAACTAACCACTGGTACTAAGCCATACTACAAATACCAGCCAAATCCAGTCAGAGGCGGATCTAGAAATTGAAAACTGGGGAGGGGGGCACCCAGACCCCAGACTACGATAAGTATATCATGACTTTACTATACATTGTCAAAAATATATAAATAATAAGTTAAATTATTTTTGTCAACTAAAAACTGGGGGGATTAGGCTCCCCGGCCCCAGGTTATATCCGCCACTGAGTCCAGTACTTGAAAATTATAAATACAAACTCGAGAAATTAGAATGGATGTAACGATATCTCCAAACATACCCGACGTCACTATTATCAATAAAACGGCCCAAGAAGTAGCTTTCATAGGTGTACCAGTATATATATAACATTCAGTATGAAAAAGTAAGAATTGTGAAAAATGTATAATCAAAATTAAAAGAATTCAGATGAATCAAAAAGAAACTCTACAACAAGGTCACCTACTTTGCAGGTTTTTTTTTTTTTTTTTTTTTTTTTTTTTACAAAGCTTTGCTTCGTTATCTTCAACGAAGTATTAATTGATATGATTTGCTTTTAAGTAGAAATTATTTAAGTAATCTAATCTCTGTCTGTTTGAAAAGCTTACTCACTTATCATTGATGGCAGTGGGAAGAGATTCCCATTGTTGCATCTGGCAACAATCAACAAATTAAAAAAAAGGAGGGAAAAGCGTGAGAAGAGAAGACCGACAGCCATTTTGTTGATTAAGATGGAAGTGCACACAACGTCACCTGTTGAAGCATCCCAAAGAGAGTATGGAGTGTGCCCGTGAACATTTCACTTTTCTTTCTTCTCTTTTTTTGAAGGGAGGGGACGCATACAATGTAAATGGAAGCTGGCTGGACCAGATGCGTCGGTATTTCATTAGCCTACATCCCACGGGACTGTTACAAACGCTTTCTTGCATGTCTTGTGCGTTATTAGTTTATAGCTTGGGATAATGAATTCTGGTTCGTCAACATTTATTGAGTATGTTGTAAAAATTCACAGTAATGTTTTAATGCCATATGAAATAAATCTCAAAAGACAATTGTTTTTCTTTTTCTTTTCTTTTTCTTTTTTTTTAATACTACATGAAGATATTGAGACACTTCCAGATGAGTCTAGATTTGTAGATGAAGTTGCAGTTGAATTTTAATGTATATGCATATGTATGAAGAGGGAGAAACAAATTAAACCGTGTCTAAGCGATCGGTGTCAAACATAGAAGTAGGAGGGGAGAAAATAGAACAGGTGTTTACTTTTCAATACCTGGGTAGTATTGTTAGTGATGATATGAAGTGTGAAGATGAAATAAAACCAAGGATAGGAATGGCGAAAGAAGCCTTTAAGAAGGAAGAAAATAATATTTTATGGGACTTTGAATATGGAGTTGAGAAAAAAAAACACATAAAATGTATCGTGTGGAGTATGGTACTGTATGGTGTCAGAAACATGACATTACATAAAAATGATTACAAATGACTGGAGGCTTTCGAAATGTGAGTGTGAAGAAGAATGGAGAGAATTAGCTGGATCGAGCAGAAAACGAATGAGAGCATGTTAGAAATGGTGGAGGAGACAAAAGTAATATTAGATATTATGAAGAAGAAGAGAAACTGGTTGGGACATTGGCTAAGAAGGGACTGTATCATGAGGGACGTGCTAGAGGGTCTGGTGGCAGGAGAGAGAAGGAGAGGGCGAAGAAGACTACCATTAATGGACGATATCAAAACAGAAAATTCATACGCGAAAACGAAGAGGTTAGCGGAAGACCGTGGAGCATGGAAGCTTGTCAATTGTGACAAATGACCTGCCAATAATGACAGAATACCTATGATGATGATGATTATTATTATATTTGATGAATTCGAATATATTCGCCCTGTCCTAAAATTCGTCGGTGAAACAAGTTACGAACGTTAATGTACTCGGTTTGGCTCAGCCCACTTCTTGCTAATCGTCGAATTTCGAGTGTGCTCGTGCTAGCAAATTGAAGGAGCTACTTTAGTAACGGAGCTGGAGCTACACATGTTCCTATCCTTTTCTCAATAGATACCATGTTACTATTAACTAAAACATTGAAATATGTAAAACGGATTTGATAACTATTTTGTGTTATCCAATTTTTATTGGATAGCTACACTGTTTGCTTCAATACAATTTCAGAATTTACTTCATGGTGCTATTTAATTTCATCCAGACTTGTAAAATCGAAACTAAATGGCTTATTTTACTCTGCAAAGTGTGTACATATAGAAATCACTATTAAATATACGTATATAATCTCTGACCTATTTCTAACCAAATATTTTGCATCAATTCACATTCTGTTAACGTCTTTAGATGTTTTTTTTATTCCTGCTGTATCTAACATTTGGTTCATAATTGAAGAAGAGAAAATCAATTGGAAAGATGTTTTAATTATGTAGGTCTTGTTTTGTTTTTCTGTACGAGCGAAAAACTGGATCTTTGTTCTTTCGAGAATGAAATAACGCGTAGGTATCAATGGTCAACGTGTTTTTCGCTGTATCATTCAAGAGTAGAAAAAAAATCCATGTCCAATTTGCTTCGCTCTCATTCCCATTGTCTTTATTTCTTTCATTCGTGTGATTTTTTTATCTTCTTTCTGTTTGTATCTGTTCCTATTTCCATTTTCTTAGCTGCAATATTCACACCGGTGCATCTTCATTTTCCTGGGTCCAAGGTCGTTCCACCGCAAAGACTTACAGTTGTTCATAGAAGTCAGCGGGCTGCGCTGCGTTGACCGGATAGTGTTACCTAAAAAAAAGTTCTTACATCCTTTTCTCCGCCCAGTTTTTCATAATTTTTACTTGAGATATGGCGTTTCTTCTATAATCAGAATTGTTGACCATTTATTTTATTTTGCGAGAGGTCTGATGTTTACCAAACAGGTGAGAACGCTCTGCCAGTTACACTGGTATTTTAGAGAAATATTGTGAAACAGCAGCGAAGGTTGCGTGGCTTGTTTTTTTTTTTTTTTTTTTTTTTTTTTTTTAATAAATATCTTTAATGGAGTATGCATTATATTACCACTGTCTTCGGAGTGAAAAATAGGGAGACCAATGGCCCTGGCCTAATTTCAACTTTCGTTTGACGTAAATGATGGAAAATACTGCTCGCGTTTGCTGGCACTTCTGTTGGGCGTATAAATTTCTCGATATGCAAGTATTTCATTTATTTCAAATGGCGATTATTACATTTATTGACAAACTACCAGCCATGACAAAAAAAAAAAAAAATCTTACATTTTTTACCTTAAGTCAGAGGATTTTAAATTCAATTTTCAAAGTGAAATTTCCGTCGGATTTCCTCTTCGTCCCACTACCCAAATTCCTAGATTGGAGAGCTCCTTTGTGGTCAAGTGGTTAGCGCACGCGCCTTTGACGTGAGAAATCCGGGTGCGGTTCCCGGTGGGACCTCATATGGTTTGCATTCCCAACAGGTCAAAAGGTCCACAACTCATGTAGACTCGCTGCTGAACGTGACGTCAACTAGATGATAGTTTATTTAAGGTCAGAACATTTTAAAATCTTTCATCCTTTGCGTTTTCTACTAGAATGCTCACCTTTGATGCGAGAGGTCTCTAGTTCGATTTGAGGCTAAAGAAGTTTGTGGTAGACAACATCGGATTAGTTGGTTTCCTGTTGGCTCTATCGTTTCCTCCCATAATCTCAATTTAGCCTAAGGGCATACATGTGGAATGTAAAACTAGATTTAATTTAATTCCTTTGCTTCTTCCTTTATCTCTAGATATTTTCCATGTGTTTTCAGAATCCGACTGTGTTGTCAGTAATTCAAAAGGTTCAGCTGTTGCTAAGCGAGAAAGCCCTAGCGAAAGAGAGAGGAATTCCTTCACCCGATAGCAGAGCTTGGAATGGAAGACTAGGTATCAAGTCAATGTGGTATATCTTTAACTAACTCACTCTATGGTCTATGGAACCCGGAGGTTCAATGCCGCGTTCACAAAATATCTCCACTGACTTCTATCCTTAGACAACTGGATCGAGTTTCTACTTTGTATTCCTACTTCTGCGAGATCCATCTTCTTTTTCATACTCATAACATTATTTGAAATCTTCATTTAAATTATCTATTTCTTTAACAAACTTCTAGGTGAAGACCACAAAAATCAATTTATTGGGAAAGGAGTGGAAGGAAAACCATATAGGCCTATTATTAAAGGTAATCTCGGCATTCATCTGGTAAAATAAAGAAATTCTCTAACCAGCATGACTGGTAGCACAGTTTGAAGCCAGTACCTCCTAATTCCAAAGCAATAACACTACGCACCAACCTACATCCGCTTGATTAAATTATTCTCGCTTATAGGCTCTAAAATATTATTCTGTAGAGTAACAAGAACTCTGTGTATGCCGAGAATCAAACCCAGGCCAGGACAAATCGAATCGGACGTCAGGGCAGAGCAACGATTCAAAGGCAAGCGTCTAGAGGCAATGAATCACGATTTCTTTACTGCTACTTTAGCTGAAAATGAATCCTGATATTATAGTAAAAGAAATATAAGTTAAATTGGCCATCTATTTACTTTGGCGTCATATACAGTATGTGAAACCATGACTACGAAGTGGGTCCACGGAAAGAAGTCAATATGCAAATTGGTAGTAACATATATTTTGTATCGTCAAGATTTCACAGTTGTTTGGCCGAATTAGCAGGTGGCCAATTTAACAAGCTTTAAGCTGTTAAGCAAGTTGTATATTGGAAGACCAAGGAAACTAGAAGAAAGACCAAAGTCAAGGGCGCCGATTTCTTTGTAAATTTGGAGGAGCACATTCAGATGTAGAAGGCATAAATATGAGGATTTTAAGAAAAATTGCATTCAAATTATGCCAAATATTGTATATTCATAAATACAAGGCGGGGGCCTACATGAGTTTTTTGGGGGGGCTCGGCCCCCCAAGGATCGGCTCTCTTGGCCAAAGTAAGAATTTGATCAAGCACAGTATTTCCCTTCCATCAATACTGAGATTACGCACACCGAAGTCAAATAAGTAGAGATTCCTAGAAGACAAGAGTTTAGACTATTTCCGTAAAGGTGTCGTAACATTTGATATCTTGTCTCGAAGATTGTATTTGTTGCTGTTGGAATGGCTTTATTTCGTTACAGGATCGTTTCGTTTTTTTCTCGGTAACCTTAAATCAAATTTTGCTAATAATAGAGTTACTGAATGTTAATATACAATATTTCTGGCGTGCGTGAGTATTCACATTTAGTGATTAAATATCTTTATTTAAAACGACAGATTTGTGTCAGGAAAGTTTGAAAATACTGGTAAAATATCTCTAAAACGTATACTAATACTAAATCCATTAGATATAACTTCATATTTTTCATTTTTCTATATAGTGTATATAATAATGGCAAGAAAAAATTGCACTGCTGAGAAATTTCTCATTGTTGTACTAACAGGGAGGTTGGAAATAATATCTCCAGGATCCTAACCCATTAACACGCACCTTAAAACATGTGTAGTTGTGCACAAGACATAACGAGGTTGGTCGCTGTGACTGCTATTAGGTTTTGAGTACCGTTGTCTGAAACGCTGCTGTCCAATGCTATCACAGCCACGAACGAAACCTTCCCAGGAAATTGTATGCCAACGACCTTTTCCAAGATATTCACAGAATCTACGAGATTTTTCAACAATTTGCATAAAGATGAGTGAAAAGTCGCAGCTGTAGATTGTGTCGTGCACTATATAACGGTACACTGGAGAAGCTCCAATTATGGCGGAACTACCTTTCTTCTTTTATACAATATTTATCTAATGAAAGTAGAGCATCTGTTTATCCATTTGCTGTGATCATTTAGCATTCCTCTTCGAAAGATACACAGATGACACAAATTTATTTGAAGAAATGTTAAAATTGACTATTATGGCTTTCTTTTAAAGTATTTGGGGTCGTCTGGTTCTACATTAGATATTGTTTTGGGTTTGTTTCTAAATTTTTGCTGTTGTTTTACCGTTTCTTTAATTTCTTAAAGACGTAAGATGTAAAGACCACAAGGGAAACTAAAGGGCTACGTGGAAGTAAGGTTCTTTGCCGATGCCAAAGATACCTGAACTTATGAGGTCGCCGTTCACGAGTATGGACCTCACATTCAGATTACCTCATCCTCAACGAGTGAGAGTGAGGTTGAGTGAGTGTGAGTTCAAATTCATGATGTGTAAGTTCCAATTCATCTTCCAATTCATCTTCCAATTCGTGAGTGAGTGTGAGTGAGTTCAAGTGAGTGTGATATCGAAATATAAGCCTGATATAACGTTCTTAATATAATCGTGAGATCAAGTGAGTGTGATGTTGGTATTGCCTGTTTATTGTCTCTTTTCAGCACAGAGGCTATAGGAAACGTGCACCTACAATTTAAAATGGGATCCGAACTCCGTAAAGAGCTCCATCGTGGCTAAGCTGTTTGTGTATTCACCTTTGGCGTGGGAGACCACCTGGGTTCATATCCCGGTGGTAGTCATGTTGTTAGAATTCCACATTAAACTGTAGGTCCACGTCTTATATAGCCTCACTGCTGAAAGAGACGCAAAACTGAAAATTGAATAAAATTAAATCGTAATGCGTTCAAACTTTCTAATACTCTCCCGCCGGGAATCGAACCCCTAGTACCATATACATCAAAGATGCACACAGTAGCCACTAGACTAGTGGGGAAGGGTGAGTACAGGCCTCATAACGAGTCATTTTTTTAAAACTAAAAGTTACTTTTTTCAAGTTGGTCACTAAAAGTTACTTTTTTTCTTCAAATTTGTCACTAAAAGTTACTTTTTTGGGAGGTAAAGTAACTTTTTCAGGTGATTTATGTTTTGCATTGGCAGTTTTCTAAGAAAAATATAAAAATAAATGGAAAAAGGCAGAAACTTGTTACTCATTACTCTTTTGAAAGTTTCAGTACTTGCTGCCACATGTGAAACAGTCAGCTTTATTCTCACATTAGCTTTTCTTCTCTCTAATGCACAGTGGTGGATACTTAAGCTCTCAAGGTGGGGTTGGGAACTCTTCTCTGTTTATTCTTTCTTCTATCATAATAGTCTTTTAGTTTTCTCTCGTAATAGTTAATGCTCCGCTCAACGTTGTGTGTGTTGTTTGTGTGGTTCATCAGGTTCGTCTTGTGTTATGCTTCTTATATGTTCTTAAGAGTAGGTGATGAATTTGAATATTTCATGGTTTTGTGAACTCTCAATGCTAAGTTATAGGGATGAAGAAATTCGGAAATAGGCCAGAAGTGGTTCCACTTATTCAGAAGCTTCTTACATCTGCTAAGTCTGCCTACCGTAACTACAAAGCATACATAGAAAACCTAAGAAAGGAGGAAGCTCAAAAAGAAGTAAAGAAGAAAAGATGAAACAAAACAACAAACAAAGAGAGAGGTGATGGAGAAATTGACAAAGAAAAAAGGGGCATGATGAGATTTTGGTCTCTTTTTGGTCACTTTTTCGTGTGCTCTTGGTCACTTTTCAACTATTTACAAGAGACCAGACCACTATTAGCCCTGTGAGTATAATGTTGAGTTGATTATGTGAGTATGAAGTCGAATGAGGTTGCCGAAATAATAACGTGACTCAGAGTATCTGTGATGTCGAATTAAGAGTCTTCATCCCTGCGAAATTAAAATACCACTAATTTTACAGTAATTATGTGATATTTTCTAGTAGATAAAAGATAATTGAAATATGGAACAAGAGCGCCCTAGACAATATTATTTTGCGTGAGGTACCGTTATCACAAGTCACCTAGTGGCTTTATGTTTTCAGCTATTTAGAAACGCGAAAATAAATGCCGATTTTCAAAATGGCTCGAAATCGAAAGCAGACAAGTGAGTCGTGACTATCAAATCACGATGGAAGTGTAAGGTTGAATGAGTGTGCTGTTAGACTCATGATCTGTTCCAGGCGTGCACTCAGAAATTTTTGTTGAGAGGGGTCCAACACTATAAGCCACTACGTCTATGTAGTATTGAAAGGGTATGATTCTGTTCCCGAATAGACGTTAAGTAATTGTAAAATACTTCCATCTATATTTTCAGGAAAAACTATAAAACTAGATTGTTTTTATAAGAGAAAGAGTACATTGTGAAGTGTAGGATCAAATGTTCATGCCACATCAATCATTTCCCTGTTAAACAAGTAGGCCTATAGTTTTATTGAGAAAGTGTACAAATGTATATTGAGTTAGGAAGGTTTGGTTGGAGATCTGGACCTGATGCACTTCCCTCAACGTATCTGCGCCTATGCATGTATTTAAAGATACTTCTTCGAATTTCACTTAGTTAAACTGAAGGAAAACCCTGAATAAATTTCAATCAATATGATTGGCCACTGAATTGGAGCTCGTAATCTCCGGATTGTGAGGAATAAACGATACATTTATCCTATATGTGCTTATTAGAACTTGGATTTTATTGTAGTACAAAGTGTAAGTTCTTACTAAGGGAGCTAAGACCATTTCTGACTTGGGACCTGCTATATTTGTACGATTACTGATTATTAGAATTTAGGATTTAAATTTCCGGGCTTTCGGCATCTATGGCCATGTTAGCCCGTCACGTATGAGGGATGGCGCAGACTCGTATCGAGGGGGATCTAGGGGGCCGGGCCCCCATAAATTTTTGCTGGTCTCCTAATATTTTCACGGTGGACTTGCAAATGAACTATAATATGATTGGATCGCCTCCCTAACTTCAGCAGCTCCCCCCCCTACATTTTTGGGCTGGCTACCGGCCTGGGATGGCGTCCCTTGGCGATAATACTATCCGGGGAAAGGGAAGGAAGAAAGGATTGGGGAAGAAAGGAAGTGGCCAGGGACCTATATGTTAGGTACCACCCCGGCATTTGTCCGGTGTGAATGGCGAAAACCCAGAAAAACCTCATTCAGGATGGCTGGCCGAAAAAAGCTTTTCACACTTTTTCGACCGAGGAATCGAACCCGAGACCACTCTAACTGAAGACAAGAGCGTTACCGACTACGCTACACGGGAGCATGATTAGTGATTATTAGAGACACGATTTTGTGGTGAATAAGAATTCGTAATTTCGTTATAGAAATATGTGTAAAGTGGGATAAAATGGCTGAATAAAAATTCGATATAAGAACACTATTTTCCTTGACAATTACATTTGACCTTAAGGGTCTTCACTACAGCGAAATTAAACTACCGCTAATTTTAGAGTTTTTCTGTAATATCTTCAAAACAAATAAAAATATTCGAAAAGCAGAAACGTAGTGAACTAGACAATACGATTTTGTATGTGATGCCGTTATCACAACTCATCTATCTGCTTTCGATTTGCAGGTATAGATAGATTTAGCATTTTTTGCGGGTTCTGTAAATAGCTGCATACCAAAAGCAGATAGGTGAATTGCGGTAAAGGTATCACATGCAAAAACGTATTGTCTAGTTCACTACGTTTCTGCTTTTCGAATATTTTTATTTCTTTGGAAGATATTACAGAAAAACTCTAAAATTAGTGGTAGTTTAATTTCGCTGTAGTGAAGACCCTTAATCTCCACTCATCAATTATAATGAGATGAACTCATGTATGAAATTTGTAAGGTTTTAGCTAACTGGCCCACCACATGAAGTACAAGGAACAAAATTTTAAAAGTACTATTTGCAGCATGAAAAATTCTGTTGTGATAATTTGTGAGATGCAGAACGCTGAAATAATGTGAGTTGGGCAATGATGAAAATACAACCGTAATCAAAACGTTTGAATTGAAATACATTTTGATTGATTTGTTTCATTAGATTTTGATGTCCTTTGTCAGCAACGTGGCTATATAGGATGGGGCCTACTGTTTAAAGCGGGCTTCGAACTACTACTTGGGTTTGTAATCTAGGCTTAAGCTCCCAGCAGGGTTTGAGCTTGCGATCACGCACGCCAAAACGAAAAAAGCTTTAAGTTTTACGTCCCACGGTTATGCCGGTTAGGCTAAAGGAGACGGTGATAATGAGAGATGAGTGAAATGGTGGAATGAAGAAAGTGGGAGGAAACGGGAGAACCCCGAGAAAACCCACGAGCACGGTGTTTGTCCACCACAAAGTTCACTTGGCGGGAGCAGGGTTTGAACCCGTGACCCCAAGCACCAGAGGTGAACGCTCTACCACTGAGCCACCGCGCCCTCGCACGCCAAAACGAGTTCTAGCCATGTGTCCATGAAGGATCTATGAATGCAAGTACATATCATGTGATTTTCACACATTTTCGCGCTAAACAAAATCAGTGCGTACAAACAAAAAACCTGTAAGTTCACTAAGCGTTTACTAACGGTCAAATATAAAGAAAGGAGAAATAATTGTAATGAATAATTCGTAAAAACATCGAAAAATTGTAACTTGCGTAAATTTCGTGGAATATCGACACTTGTTGCAAATTTCGTTAACTCGACAAAATTTCGCGTTTAATCGCGAGCGTTATATGGCCTAACAAATAGTGAAAAAAATATATATTTTAGATACACAACATTTTTATAAAAAACTAATACATTTCGCGTTTTCTCGTGTCACCAAAGAAATTGTGTCTCTAGTGATTGTTGTATGGATTTTCCATGTGCACACTTGCGCTGTGTTTCACGTGTGCTGTGTGCCCACTTGTTAAACAAGAAAAAAAAAAAAGTAGAATGTAGTAGAAACCCCTTATTTCACCACACAGCTAGATAAACAGCTGTAGTTGACATTCTTTTTAAAATTTCAGTTTGATAAATTCGAAATGTCCAGGCAATTTTTCGTTTGTCATAATTTTGCCCGTTTTCCTCTACGGAGGTAATTTAAATTCACTAGTAAAGCACGTAAATGCTTCGAAAATAAAGAAAGGAAGCAAAAAAAGAAAAGAAAGAAAGAAAGAAAGAAAAAGCACCTGCTTACCGGACAGAATTTTAAATCATACGAAAGGAGAATGGCGTGCCCATAAAGACGTTGGCAGGTAATATATTTCAGCGTATAAAAGAGTACTGGTAGCCTCAATTCTCGGCTGTTCTTAATTTGGCCCACTTTTTGACAAAAAAAAAAAAAAAAAAAACCTCCAACATAACACACTAAGCGTGTGTAACTAGCTTCTCCCTTCTTGTGTTGTTTAGCGGATCATCACTGCTATTAAATATACAATAAATTCTTGTTTTCCTTTGTTTCTGAAAACTTTGTTGACTTAAAAAGTTCGTTACTGATTTCTGTCTCTCTCTCTCTCTCTCTTTCTCTCTCTCTCTGTGTGTGTGTCTGTTATTTGCGAATTTTTCGATCTTGGCCCTCCATTCGATAGAGCATCAAAAACTATTTGAGAAACTGATGGAATTGTTTCGTGTCACTTTTATCGTTCCTCAGATATTAATGGCCCCAAAAGTTCTGATTTCGGTAGATTTAAGGAGCTATATCCCGGGAACTGTAAGTCATAGAGAGATGATATTTTTCAATTTTGAGCCCTCCATTTTGAGCATGTGTCTTCATAAAACAACATATGCTAGAACGTTTTAGCTGAACCTTTAAATAAAACATGTGGAAAAAATGTAGTATAAGGAAATTATAAATGGATATATATATATAGTGGCGAATCCAAGGGGGCTATAGGGGCTATAGCCCCCCTTGACGCTCAGGTGTACACTGGATAAAATGGACTTCGATCCTGCTTTACACTGGATAAAACGGCAAAATATGGTTTAGCCTCTCCCATCCTGGATCCGCCCCTGTATATATATATATATAGTGTATATTACAAGAATTGTTTAATGAGTATAATAATAAAGTACATAGAACAATTGGTATAAAGCCTGTAGAAGTTAATAAAAAAATTATTTTTTGAAAAATTCGTTCTGGTAATGTTCTTGGAGCATTCTTAACTGGTTAATATTGTAAATCAAAAGTGACGTCATACCTGATGTATTTCTTAATAAGAAATAAATAAAATATTTCGCACGACTTAATTTTATTTTGAGATTGAACATTATTAACACACTACTAGACTTGAAGAGCAACTCCAAAGAAAATGGAGTAGCTTGTTCGCTCAGCAGGGAAAGAGAACAAAATCCAAGGTAAACCTTTGAATATTATGATCTTGTTCTGTGGAAAGCCGCTCCCATACATAATGCACAGAGAATCTGGAAAAAAATCTGAAGGAAGGAAAAAGAGACCTAGAAGCAGGAATCCTGTGCGTCACTCATGATGACGTGAATGAGGACATACAATCCAAAAGGTGGGTGGGTGCCCTCAAAGTGAGGGACACACCCTGTCATGATCTTTTTTTCTTTCATTTCAAAAGAATACAATTCATTTCTTTTTTCTACATTCTTTTCCCGTTAATCTACTCGCTTTGCAGGCAACACTTATGACCACTGCTTACATGTTTCATGCACACACTTCTTTGTATATATTTAAAAAAAAGAAAGGGAGAGAATGGAAGTAGACGTAGAGAGTATGGTGAATACAGAAAGTTTATGAAGTTGTCTGGGTTTTCAATTAGACAGGGAAAGCGCTGACCTTGTACAGACTGACCACAAAACAAATTTAGAACGAAACGTGCCTCCATATATTGTTCATATTCTGTCTTGTATCATACTTTAGTACGATCTCATCGTGACTGTATAGTTTGCCTGGTTCCGGGTTTGGTTCTACGTAACAGCTCCGCGACCATAAATTCATTTAAAGAAAAGTTAACTCAGTAAATGTGCAGAAAACTGTGGGTCAAATAACCCAAAAGTAATGGCGCGATCACATGCGCTCACTTCTGTTACAACGGAGCTCTGATTTGACCCTAGGCCATGCGAGTTTGTGTTGGATAAGTTTGCTAGACGTTCCGGTTTGACCGGGACAGATCCAATTTTGAGGGGTCATCCAGACATCCCGACCGTTTGGTGTTTTGTTTCGGTCAGACGAAGAAATTTAGTTTCTAGTCGCAAAGTTATTTAACAACTTCTAGTATTTTTTTTCTTTTTATTGTGTCGTAGTGATATTTTAGGTCTACGATCTGGCAACCTTTTAAAGTTCTATAAGTTGGCATCTATGATCGTATATCGAGTCGTCGTGTTGTATTTAATCTAGTTAGTTCTTAAATTTTTTTCTTGCTATTTCTCTCTCTCTCTCTCTCATTATATATATATATATATATATATATATATATATATATATATATATATATATATATATATATATATACGAAAACGAATCTTGAAAGAAATTAAATTACTTGAAAAATTGGAACAGCAAATTTTACTACTAAGGAGCAAATTTTGAGATTTTAATATCGCCGACTGATTTCTGCATTATTATTTTTATTTATTTATTTATTTTTTGTTTTTGGTACTACAAATCAAAGTACTGTCTTTGTGCATATTAATATTTATATAGCGTAAGTTTATTTGAATTCTGGGTGGTGTTAAGAATAAATTACAATTTTGAAAAATGTGAGCTATATATTTCCATTGTGCATGTGTCTCTTTAAGTTGAGAATTTATCACGAGAACTTTTGATAAAATTTTGGCATTAAGAATGTCCGGTTTGGAGCTTCAGAAATCTGACAAGTCTAGTGTTGGGCAATATCGAGTCCGTAGATTTTCTCGGGGCTCCCTCGTTTCCTCCTACACCTTTATTCCGCCATTTTTTCATAATCATTCACTTTAATTGCTTGTCCATCTTCTTAAGCCTACTGAGCATGACCGCGGAAATTTGAATTAAAAGTTTCACTTCGTTTTCAAATATATTTGTAGTCGATGCAGTGACCACACACCTCGGTGGTAGTATTTTATGGTCTGCAGCACCAACTATAAATAACTGACTTCAACATGCAGCAACAACAAGTATTTCTGTACCGGCAGGTGTGAGAGCTTTTATACATAATAATAATAATAATAATAATAATAATAATAATAATAATAATAATAATAATAATAATAATAATCTCTATATAGAAAAGTAGATGCCAATTCGAATTCTTTAGTTCTGAAATGGAAAAATAAGTTAATCATCGGTATATAATAAATCAAATATGTTTATATACAGGGTGTTGTTACAAAACACACAGACAACATTCAGGATGTGATTCCTGAGTCCAGGATAAGACAAAACGTGTAGACCAACCTGTGTGTAGAAATGCTTTCTTTCGGTGTTATGGCCAGCCAAAAATTTGTCGAAAATGGAAAATTCAGCACAAATCCCAAATCAAAATCAGATGTTAATGTTTACATTTTATCAGATATGAGTTGAAGTTTCTGTTTCTTGAATAGTTACTATACCTTGCCACCATAACACGTTTTTGCCAATTGTCTATGAGCTTCTTTACTTTACTTCGTTCGATCCATTTTGTTATCGAGTTATGGCTGTTTTTTAATATTTTTTTTTTCGAAAAATTTTCGGCTGGTCATAGCTCCGAAAGGAAGCATTTCTACACCCAAGTTGGTCTATCTTTTTGTCTTATTTTGGTGTTAGGAATTACCTCGCAAGCGTTGTCGCTTGTTTTGGAATACCTTGTATATTAAAGCGTATTATGAACTGATCATGGGCCCAATCTTTTGCAATACCCTGTAGGTTAATATTCCATGTAGGGCTGCATTAACTCTGGGGGCCCGGGGCTGGAAAAACTATATGGCCCCTGCTGATTTCTCCAACTACATTTCTGTGAAAAGAACAGTAGGAAAGTTAAGGGAATTTGTTTCAAATTTTTATGATTCTTTGGTTGTATATTTATGATTCTTTTCAGATATCTAGTTTAGATTTTGATCAGAGTGGAGGGCCCTGTCTGCCTGGAGGCACGGAGCTACAGTTTCCTAAGCCCCCCCTAATACGGCCCTGGCTCTATGTTAAAGTACTGTTGACAAAGAATGATCAAAAACTTCTAAATTTTCGCAAATCTGTAGCACATTTACTTAAATTATAAAAGAATACTTTGAACTCTGTAGATAATTACATATTTGAAATAGTGCTCGCAAATGGATAGAAAATTACGAGTAACTTAAAATAAAAGCAGTATTCAAGATTTCAACGCAAAACTGAAGAAAATTTACTTACGATACGAAGCAGTAGTCATTAATCTAAAGCCAAATTATTCAGTTTGAAACACTTTCTATGTTTTTTACATTTGAAGCGTATTTAGTGATAGTCAAATTGGGACAAATTTTCTCTTGGAATTTTTGTATCAAAAGATCCAATATATTTAAATCAAAAATATTCTTGTAGGCCTTATATCTGGAGAAGTGCATATAGTGTGGTCAAACCCAAACTATCACTTAACTCAGTATGATGTGCTTATTCTGTAGAAAATAGGGACCGTTCAAAAATTGTGCGGCTTCTGATCCAAAAACTAATTATTAGCTAAGATCGCAATCCAGTGGCGTATTTAGAGGGGGGATTCCGGGTTTAAGCCCCCCGAAATCTTATTTACTATAGTAAAGTATATGAAATATCTTGCAGAATTTTCACATTTTCAGGCAAGGCCCCCAAAAAGTTAGCAAAGGCCCCCCGAAACAAAATCGTAAATACACCATTGTCGCAACCTTTTGATCCATTTCCTTTGGATTAGTCCTAAAATTCTTGTTGAATTAATCTTTATTACACTGAGGAAAAAAAACTGTAGGTGGCGTACTTAAAAAGATAGGTTACATGCGTAATTCCTGTAGTTTTTGGACAACGTACAGCAGACGTATAACTGAAAACGCATGTTTTATAATACTTTCTGTATAAGTGTTCCATCTATACGTACTTTCCATATGAAACAGTGTAGACGGTCAGGATCTTACATACAAAGGGACGTATATAATATATAGGTGACGAAGGTAACATAAGTATATGCATGTGATATACGGAAAACTGTTAGATGTCAGACATCCTGCAACGGCATGATGTAACATCTAAGAGCAGTGCCTATGTAGCATACGGATAACGTGTGCTCCGTACTGATTTCTATAGTGAGCAAGAGGATACCGTATATTTGTACAATATACCGCTGTCCGGAGAACGGATTTTTCTCTGTGCACACTAAAGCAATTTTCTTTTCTGCACATAGGAGATTACAATTTTGTTAATAAATATAAATACAGTAATTGGTCAATAATGGATGAGATCCAAATCGTCCATTTTTGTTATTCTTATTGATTCAAATTATCAGTGGCGGATTTTGCCCGGAAACGGAGGCACATGAGCCTCCAGTTTTTTGAGTGACAAAAATAATTTAAACTGTTATTTATATATTTTTAAAAGTTTATGTTACACTCATGAAATACTTATCATAGTCTGGGTTCTATCTGTCCCCCCAGTTTGTACCTACTAGATCCGCCACTGCAAATTATGCATTAGGATTCGATAAATGAGAGTGATTCTTCTTTTGCTGTTTCCTCTGTTTTCACTTTCCTGCTGGGTAATAAACATTGAATGTTGTAATTTTAAATCTGACACTGTTATGGAACCTCTCAACAGAATCTCCTTTCCTTTTTTTTTTTTTTTTTATATTCTTTTAATTACTTTCACGGAAGACATTAACAGATCTGTAAGATTAGGAAGAGATTAAATGGAGCATTGATAACGAGAAGGATCTATGGATACTTTAACTCTTAATGTATTTACCATCCGGAATCAAAGTTATTTCGATTGGCCTTCTACGTACTTGCATCAATAATCATACGGGTTTTCGTTTGTCAACTACTACAACTATTCTTTATACCAGTTAAGTTAAAGGCTATAAGTAGAACTGTTTTTTTTTTTTTTCCTTTCAGGGGCGCTCTAATGTCTTGGATGAGTGCCTTTGATGCGTGCGTTTCAGGGTTCGACTCCCAGTGGGGTACATAATTTTAGTATTGTTGTTTGACGAAGTTTAGCGTCCCTCCTCACCATCAAGGCTAGATGAGACATGGAATCCGGACCACGTAATGCTTTGAAATTCTAGGACTCCCGCATTGGCAAACGAAGCCGGTACCACGCACACCAAATGCTCACGCGTTACCCACTAAACCAGCTTAAGGGCTACAGTTTTAACAATTTTTCAGAGACAATATATGAGATTAGTTTATTCTGGAATAATTAATAAACAACCACAGCACACACACACACACACACACACACACATATATATATATATATATATATATATATAGTTTTATTTCTAAAAATAAAGATACGCTAGTCCTCAGTTTCATAATGGTTAAAAAGTTGCATACCTTTCAGGGTCTTCTTCTTCTTATTATTATTATTATTATTAACAATAAAAATAATAATATCCGTGCAGTCTTGTAACTAAAAACTCTTACGTACATACATATAAGGATGCTTTAAAAATGTCTGATTCGTACATCTCAATTTTATAATACACTTAAGAGATCTACAATGTATTATGGATATTCTTGCGTAGCGTTTCAGTCATATTGGATTTTTTCTCTTTTGTGTGTAAACTACATTTAGACCGAATTATACTCAGTGAATACAAAGCATATATTTTGAATCTTAAGAATAAACGAAACGATGTAAATGTTTTCTCTGTAGAAATCTTAATTATTTCCGTATCGGATAGAAACTGATCCGAACGGAAGGAAGCCGAGAAAGAAGAAAGAGATGTTCTTCATGCACTGATTATCGCAAGGGCGGGCGGTGTTTCTGCAAGACTTTCATCTGTTTGGGTGCACTCGCTTACTGAATCCCTTTCGTTTTATCTCACACATGCATACATACATACACATGTGAGCTTCTTTCACACACGTACAACATAATTACCAATATCAGAGCTGCTGTTATAGTTTTTGCAAATTGAATTTATTTGACTCGAGAGCAATTATCACGTGATTATATAACAGAATATTTATGACATTCATTACAACGTTATATATTATGCTCTCATGTAGCTTAATGGTTACTGGGTTTTATTCCCGGGGTAGACTACAGAATTTTTGATGTTGCAGGAACGTAAGGTACTTTATTTATTTAGGGAATTACTTATTGATGGTTTACCTTAGAGATGTAGGTAATTCCTGCCTAGAAAACCGGAAACACAGAGTCGGATTAACAATTTGGGCGCCCTAGGTTATATTTCCGGAGCGCCCCCTGCTTTAAAAATCTATTGTAATTTCAATTTCAATAGTGTAATTTCTCCTGATCGAATTCGAAGGTGCTGTTGTCGCTGTTCTCTAGAGAAATTTTTGTTTCGATGAGCTGAAGTTGGAACTCGATAACTCGAATTACTTGATAATTCGAATTATTTTACATTGCTTTGAACTCTTCATAAGAGTAAATGTTAATACCTGTAAATCGAATGCTTAATAATTACAACCTCGATAAGTCGAATTTTAAGGGTTTTGTAATTATACTTAAAAGCCTCGATAACTCAAACTTTCGTATCTGCGAACCACTACAAATCGATGATTACCTGTATGAGTCGAATTTCTCTTGATGGGACTTCGATAACTCGAAGCAATAACTCTATGCTTTTACGTAATTGTCATTGTTGTTAGTCCTGTCATTGTTATTAATGTGTACTATAATTGTGTTTTACTTACGTCTCGTGTTTTATTTTTACTTGTCACCTTATCTAATGTAAAGAACTTTCATAACTTGGAGTTATAGAGGTTGAATGAATAACACTTCGAGTTATAGAGGTTATATAATCAATTTTCATGAGAAGTGCGAAACATCGATATCTCAAATTTTTGTTGTCTCTACCTTGATAACTCGAATCTTGATTACTTGAAAAAACTCGATAATTCGAATTTTTATCTATTCCTTTCAGGTTCGAGTTATCGGGGTCGCATTGTATTAGACTTCAGTCACTCATTTCAGGATATTAGAAATTACAAGATAAATGGATAAAAGGACTAGATGAGAATAAACACAAACAAATAAAAAGCTACAAAGAGATAGAAGGGAATTAAATAATATTTATGTAGAGGTTTTTCTTCGTCCTTCATTTGAAGATTCAATGAAACTAAATGAAATATTTCAGTTTAACGTCCCACGTTTACGCTCGTTAGGCTAAGGGAGACGATGATTGAGGCAAGTGAATCAAGGTGGAAGAATTGGTGGAATGAGAAAGTGGGAGAAGAGGGAGTACCCGAGAAAATACACGGACACTAGTTTGTCCACCCCAAACTTACTTGGTTGGGTTCGATCCAGGGACCTCACG
Organism: Thermobia domestica; assembly: GCF_964235325.1. Classification (NCBI taxonomy): domain Eukaryota; kingdom Metazoa; phylum Arthropoda; class Insecta; order Zygentoma; family Lepismatidae; genus Thermobia; species Thermobia domestica. Next base: position 266,761,616 of record NC_137463.1, read on the forward strand.
CACCGAAGACAAGCGTTCTACCACTGAGCCACCGTGTTGTCCCTTCGAAAGTTCGTACACCAATCACATGACCACGATAGTGCTCTCAAAGGAGATATTGTTTTACATTTTTGTTAATAGTGTAAGTATCTATCATTTAGTTGTAGTGAACCTAGTGAATGTTACACTTTTTTTTTTAACTCTAAGAATGTACATAAATAAAACTATTAAAAACGCGTTCTACTTGAGACTCCATAAATCCTTTTTGAGTATCTGGTGACAGTCAAAGAAAAATCTCACCATTTATTATATTAATTCTAAGAAGGAGCAATAATTTTTCATTAAGTTTTTAAAAGAAAAGGCAATTTTGCAACCGATGGAAAGAAGTGTAATGATGAGATGTTCGTTCTCTCTTTTTTTTTTTTTTTGAAACTCTTGTGAGTGCGTGCGTGTGAGTTAATTTCTGTGACTCCCACTCCTCCACCTTGCATCAACTCATAATAACAATCGTCTTACGCTTAACATTGTAGTTGTGTGTGTGAGCATGTGTATTATTTTATTGCCATGCAGTTGTGGGTCACGGTTGAGTTCTATTACAACATCTCCCAACAAAGGAAAGAGATATGCGCATCTGGAGCAGCTTCCGAACTAATAAATATGCTCCAGAGAGGAACATGGCAATATAGTAGTTACAAGGGCACGAGGAATATTATTTTAAAATGCATTGATTCAATAGTTTAATCGTTCTGGGTACAATCTTCAGTAAAAGTATAGTCTCATTTTTCCTTCATGTTATTTGATCAATAAGTTCTGATTCGTAGAGCTGCGGTGCTGGTTGGTGAATCATCTACCCTGGGTGACCCAGGTTCCATTCCAATGGAGGCGGAAATTATGTTTCGTTCTAACTCCTTTTCAATGTGATTCAGGAGATCACCCACTCTTTGCAAAGCGTACCTGGGGAAACCTGGGGCGTAGTTGAGGCCAGAGCATAGTGTTGGCGGCATCACCTCTTGCAGTGGTGTACTCAGACCTTCTACAATATGGGTTCAAACTTCCAAGTTCATATCGTTTCAGGATTTTATAATAAGTTTAGCTTAATACTTTAGATAAAAAGAAATAGCTTTTCATACTATTTTGTTGAGGCCAGAGCATAGTGTTGGCGGCATCACCTCTTGCAGTGGTGTACTCAGACCTTCTACAATATGGGTTCAAACTTCCAAGTTCATATCGTTTCAGGATTTTATAATAAGTTTAGCTTAATACTTTAGATAAAAAGAAATAGCTTTTCATACTATTTTGTTCAAGGAATCTTAAAACCCCAAAACTCTCCCTTTACGTACGCCCCTGATCTCGTGTTTGTGTCGAATTGCAGTAAGTTTAAAACCATACCCCATCAATGGCCTCATATGGCTTGTCTTGAATCCTGAATAGGGCCATCCTTTAAGTTTACCTTTCTATTGGTATGGTGATATCGACATGACTAGTTTTGGACTCAGTATAAAGAATTTCGCCAAAGAGAAGTACACGAAATTTGGTCTACTTGCTCTGAACTTATCCACAAAGGTCTCTTCTGCTGACTGTGCTTCCAGCCAGGATAAATGTCTGTGTAATAGTGGTAAAATCAGTGGCGTATTCTGAGAATATAGCCACATAGCACAGAGACACTCCTGGAAAAACAGATGTCTACGGGACGCCTAATTTTCCCAGTGGGTGTTGAGTAGACTTTCTGTGGAAATTCAAATGCCCACTTATGTATCTATCTGGACTTTCTGTTGGATTTTTGTCCATGCGAAGTAATCACAGGTCGACTTTTGAACATTTGGGCATGGATATTCTCCCCATAATAAGTACATCCCATAGAAATTCAAACGAAATCCAAAGGAAGTTTTGCTACAAGCCTGAGTGTCTCCTGATCAATACTATGTAAGGGTCCACTTCAGTAAATATTCTTCTTGAGACACCGTAGATACTGACAAAGTATATATTCAATAGACATTGTAAAACGTACTGACATGACTAAGTAAAACATTTCTTGTTAATTGATATTGATTAATATTTTATCTGTAGGAATGTGAATTTTTTTTTTTGGTGTTCCAAGTGCTATCTGTATCGACACATGCCTAAGAAAAGAATAAGAAAGCACTATGTCTGATAGCTTCTGTGACATGATTATGGACGGCGTGTTTGTTGCCATAATGAAATAATGTAATATATATCGTCCATTAACTGTTATAATTTCATCCCCTCCCCTGTGACCTTCCAACATACATAATATATCACGTAATAGAATTAGGTCCTAGCAAATTTCTCTTTTTTCTTATTTAGATTGAATATTGTTCTGTTCCTCCTTATCATGAAAACTTATCCATTGTTTTTATGAAATGGAATCTTTTGAGTTTTACGTCCCACGATTATGCCGGTTAGGCTAAAGGAGACGGTTATGATGATGAAAATAATGAATGAAATGGTGGAATGAAGAAAGATGGAGGAAACGGGAGAACCCCGAGAAAACCCACGAACACGGTGTTTGTCCACCACAAAGTTCACTTGGCGGGGGCTGGGATCGAACCCGGGACCCCAAGCACCAGAGGTAAACACTCTACCACTGAACCATCGCGGCCCACCATTGTTTTTAAATCTCATTTTGTCTATTCTTCTCCATAAATGCATTTCTAAACTAATCATTTTGGTCACGATTCGTCATCTCCACGTTTCTGCTTCACATATAGTTTAATGCTTCACAGAAAATATTCGATAAACCTTTCGATGTAGTGATTCACAAAATCTTCCTTTATACCTATTATTTTTAAAAGAATATTTAATTTGATTACGATTGATAACACAGCCACACACACACACACACAAATAAAAGTTCTTTGCACCAGGCCCCAGAGTATGGATTCAATGTATTTTGGTATACAGAATCCAAATTTCGAAACCCCAGGACGATTGATGGTGTCAATTTTCTTTTATGGACGAAAAAACGTATGTGTTGTTTTACGTACCAAAATTCGCTGAAGATTTTCGCCCATTTTTTAAAAAATGACATGGTCGATCGTCTTGGAGTTTCAAAATTTGGATTCTGTATACCAAAATACATTGAATTCATACCCTGGTGTCCACTGTACAGAACTTCTATTTTTTGTGTGGCTATGTATTTTTTCCCTTATAAAACAATAAAGGTGGGCACGGTGGCACATTTGTAGAGTGTAGAGTCCCTACTTCGATCCCCGGCCAATCAAGTTTGTGGTGGACAACATCTGTCCGTAGGTTTTTATCGAGATGCTCCCGTTTCCTCCTACAATCTTACTCCACTGATTCTTCCATCATCATTCACTTTCCCTCGTCATCCTATAGGGTGTAATCGTGGGACGTTAAACTGAAAGATTTCATTTCATAAAACAATAAGTATCTATAGAAACATCAGTGAAAGATTTCATTTCATAAAACAATAAGTATCTATAGAAACATCAGAATAATCAGAAACAGCGGTGGCTCAGTGGTAGAGCGTTCACCTCCGGTGCTTGGAGTCCCTGGTTCGATCCCAGTTCGCGCCGTCTGTACTTTATGGTAGACAAACATCGTGCTCGTGGGTTTTCTCGGGGTTCTCCCGTTTCCTCCCACTTTCTTCATTTCATTCATTTCTCATTATCACCGTCTCCTTTAGCCTAACCGGTATCAGCGTGGGACATAAAACTTAAAGATTTCATTTCAATTTACATAGTTACAATAAACAATACATATATACATAAAATTTTAGTTTTGTTATTGTTCACAGTTTATGCCTTGTGTGTTCGTAAGGACACAGCTTTTATTATTGTATGATCAGTGGTACCACATAAGCAATAATCAACTATACTTTCTTACACAAACTACAACCTTATATCCAACCGATCACAATTTGTTTAAGTACCATAGTTGAACATTGCTCAACAAACGTGTAAGAGTTGTTTCTGCACAAAACCCGGTGTTAAGCTAATAAACGTGACATATGTTGGCCTCATTTTCTCCGTTCAGTGTCAATTCATTGCAGAACAAGATTCCATTTGAAATTTTGTGCAAATATATTCAAGTGCAACTAAACTTTCACTATTTCGGTTTTTTTCTTTCTTCCTTTTTCATTGCGTACTAATTTGTTTGGATCTTATTGAAACAAAGATACCATGTTAATTTGTGGGCGATGCAACAATTTTTCTAATGTGTAGGTAAACAATTGTCCAAGGACGCTAGAGAAATATAGATTCCGAAACCTGTCTCATTAAATTTCATGATTGATTGTTTTTATCTGGAGCAATATCAGGTGTCAACAAGTACCTTGAAAGTGTCAAAAATGATTCAGCAGCGATGTCAGGAATGTTTTTGGTGCTTCGTAATAAACTACTTTTGAAATATTTTATTTGATTCATTTTCGAAGAGAAAATTATTATTTTACATACTGATTCCAGCATAGGAAGAACACACGAATTGGAGGCTGCTGTTGTATCAAAACACTATTTAGTCCTGTTATAGTACTCTACCCGTACACAGGATCTAGCCCATTTACCTACGTAATTGGGCGTGACCGTTAAATCATTAGAAGAGTAGTAGACTAGCCAGTTTCTCTCCCTCGTTGTTTTAAATGATCTAGGAACAGCTGGAAACTAGAAAGCTGTTGTAGAGAAAAATAGAAGTACTTTGTGGGTACAAGAGATAAGTAATTCTAGCTTCATTACACAGACGTTCAATTTCCATTGATCAATATTTCTACGTCAGAAAACATTCTTATTTCTTTTAACAGTCGGATTCTTGGCAAGGGTTTTGATGGGAATAAATGTTCAGAATGGTAAGAACTGCTAACGCATCCATATCATACGGATGAATTAGTAGTTGCCCTATGTTTCAAGTCTGTGCATGTTAATTTTTCTTGAAACAATAAACAAGGAATATAGGGATGCGCACGAGACAAGATTTGTGGATGTCTCGTCTCGAAAATGTGCTGTAAAAGTGATGTCTCGACTCGAAAAATGTATATTTCTCTATTAGAAGACCCGTGTCTCGACTCGAATATTGTCAGGAAAATCCTGTCTCGACTCGTCTCGTGCGCATCCCTAAAGGAATAGCACTAATTTATTTTACTTTCTGGATGGACCAATAGGCAAAAAATAATCATAAAAAAGGATCGATCCAATCAGCAAAGAGAAACAAAATAATAATATAAATAATAAAATGTTCCTCTATGGAGCAACTTCATTCATCCTAAAGACAAGATGTACTACTTCGTCAACTTAAAACTCAGTCATAACTTCAAGATAAAGGTAACAAACATCGAAGGTCCGTGTTTTATGAAGAAAGTTCCGCGAAAGAGGCTGAAATGAATTAATAACAATAAATATCTCTGGAAGATTCATCCGCCATCTTTCATCACCATCCATCGTTCTCATCAATTTTTACATTACAGTTACTCTGTTACAAAACAATTGTTGATGATAAAATTCAGTGATATAGGTGACTGTAATCTAGCTCTGTACTTGAGGATTCAAAATCTCAATTAAGATTAAAAAACAAGAAGATGCCATTGTGCAATTGAAGTATAATTGTAGATATGTGAAGGACACCGGAATCAAAATGGCGGCAGAATAAGTACTACAGTTTTAAACTCATATTTCTTACAATTTTCATATTTTAAAACAATTAATATCCTTAACAATTTATATTTACTTAGATATTTATGATTCTTATTGTACATAACATCCAGAACATATCTGGTCGCCAGTATCAATATTTATTTAAAACGATTTTATAGTTTCAAAATATCAACTTCAACAGGCAATGCGGCAATTCTCGTGCCATAACAAACTTAGCAATATAGTCTACTAGGCCTAGTGCTGAGAATTTGAACATTTAAAAGCCACAAACTTTAGAAGAAAGGAGTTGTGTGCAGTAATGCTAGTTTAAGGAAAATATCCCGCGACATAGGGAAATTTAACAAAGAATTTTCTTAAGGAGGGAAAAGGGAGATTTTACGAATATGAGATAAGATGTAAGGAAATTTATCTTTTTAACAAATGTATGTTGCTACGCACTGCGGCAATATGACGCAAGACGGTGGCATTCTTTCCAGAATCCCACACACAAAGTGACAAACTTGTTTTTTCTACAAACCTTCTGCGGTCTGGCTTGAGGAAGTCATACAAGAAAACATTGAAGTAATAACAGGAGATCAAAAGCACTCATGTATGATGTGGAGATATGAGCACAGTATAATAATGTGTAATAATCCATAAATATCCATATTTCATATCTATGAATTATGAGAATGTTTTCCACACACAACCAGTGATGCTAGGTCCTCAAGTTAAAATTTCCCTCAGGAGTGCTCAAAAATTCCCTTTTTACTATAGTAAACGAAAATTAGGGAAAATTTATCTTTAAAATGGAATTTTTGAGCACTTCTGATGGATAACTTGAGGACCTAGCATCACTGGTTGTGTCTGGAAGACATTCTGGAGAACATACTTATTGTACTGCAAATGGGTCTATGGATTGATTGTTGTGACCAATGTTTAAAAAAAGTGGTTGAAGTGACTGCACAAAGGAAGCACAGGAATAAAGAGTAATGGAAGTACAATTAATATGATTACGTTTATTGAAGGTTTCATGATTTCATATTGTATTTTTGATGCGTTAGAGTCATTTCTATTTCTTGAGAATAGTACACAGCGTAAGTCAAAATCAGTGGCGTATTTAGGGGGGCTTCCGGGCTTAAGCCCCCTTCCCCGAATTCTTACTTACTATAGTAAAGTGTATGAAATATATTGCAGAATTTTCACATTTTCAGGTAAAGCCCCCCCTGAAAGTTAGCAAAGCCTCCCCCCCGAAACACAATCGTAAATACGCCACTGGTCAAAAGTAAGCCTGGGTGTATGTTGAAAGAGAGCATTCTGCTTCTATTGATCGTTCATAGAGACAGAATGAACAAAAAGTGATACATCAAATTACACAGCAGGTTTAATAACACTGAATGGGAATAAAATATTTTAGTGACATTGTTACTTCGAGATATGATGTTGTCACTTCATACAAATGAGAAAATCATCATTTGTGCAGTAGAAGACACATTAACCTAGTTATTGACAAATTTAAAATATTTGTCAATTTTCTTTCTAAGATCAATTTCTTTTAGATATTTAGTTTCTCTATTTGAATCACTTGATTCATGAATCTTGCACTTCATCATAATAACTAATGGGCGAATCTTGAAAGAACACAGCATGACTTTCTTCTGATAAATGGCAACAATACAAAACAGAAAAATGAAAGCGAAAAATATCTTCAGGAAATAACACCTGTGATTGATCTATTGAATAGATATAAAACATCGATTTTTAATCGAGAATGACACCAGTCGCATCACAGTCGGTGCAAATGGCCTCAAAAGGAACATAAAACCAGGTTGTAACGTGACTGTGAACAATTTCAGCAGAGCAACCTAATTTTTTCGATTTATTTAAACATAGTATGCTATTTGTAACACTTTTTTTAAAAAAAATTAAAAGGGCATGTCACAAAACAAATTAGAAAAACTCACACAGTTTAGTTGTATATTTCAAATGCGATATTATAGTTTATTATTTTTTCATGTTCAACTTAAAAAAAAAAAATGTTACGGTTGGATGCGACAAGATAGATAAAAATTCAAGAAATATTATTTCAGTTTATACCTTGAGTAGGGGTAAGATATTCTAGCAATATAAGCGAAGTTGTTATTCATTAGTAGAGACCGGATATTTAGGCATTAAAAACCTGGAAAATAGGCAGACAAATAGGCACTTAAAATTTAAAAAATAGGCAGTAAAATGTAAGTCGAAATAATGAAGATACAATTAAAAAATTAAGTCATCATAGATAATGTTCAAAGAATATAGAAACATACCTGTTTGCTAATATCTTTTTTTTACTATATATACCTCGTATAAAAACAAAGTTTGACATGTATTCCATGTATATTTGATAAATACATTCTCTATGGCACTTTAATACTACACAAAACAGTCCAAATTTTATATACATCAGTACACACAACAGTCCAAAGTTTTACAGCACTGTATCAGTGCACATAGCAGTCCAAAGTTTTACGACATCTTATCACTACGAACAACAGTTATATTTCTCAGAAGAGGCAGAATCCTTTCTTGAAATACTAAATTATATATTTCCCCCCAATAAAGTCTTATTTTGAAGAAAATGCATAGAACAGGCAACATTAGGCACTAAAGCAATTATTTAGGCAGGAATGGCCGAAATAGGCAAAATAAAATCAGCTTAAATTGAAACTATAATCTTCATGTAAACTTTTAAGTCATATTTTTAATATTAAAGCCGGTTTCTATTCATTAGTATGTTACTGTACTATTGATCAAAGAGGGTATGTGCTCCTTTTTACCCTCTAAATAACGCCTCTGAAACATTCCATGCTGTGTACTATACTGATTAAAAAAAAAAAGTCTCAGTATTCAGTGGCTTCTGTTTATGGACACTTGTTTCGCTAAAGTTCTCCACATTTTTGACCTATATTTGCCTGACATATGTGTGTTTGTCTAAGTAAAAGTTATTTTTTTTAATTCTTCTTGTAATCTTCCATATGTTGAATCGAGTATGTGTCAATATTAGTATTCCCACTTTCTTCTTCAAGAATCACAAACGTTTGATCATGATTCAGTCTGTGTTTCGCGTTTTTATTCTCAGGTTCAAATATTTTACGTTGTTAAGAATTTTAATGTGCGTAGAAAGTAATTTGGAGTTACGTAGCCAATCACTGTAGGCGCAAACTAAGGCGATTATTCAAATGTCTGTAGCAGATTTACATATGAAGTGGGTTGCTGTGTAATACAGGCATTTAAATTTCTTCTAAGTTCAAGATATAATATAACATACAGGATTGCCTTGTTCCATCTTGTGTTCCAGAAAAGGAATTCAAGTATGAAGCAACTCTTAATTATATATCAGTCTCACACTATCTTAAGTAACACACATAAAAAAAAAAAAAAACTATGAAGTTGGTCTCTTTTCTAACGTGGTCGTGTAATGAATTTAGCTGCATATGCTTAGACTTGTGTAGAAGAAACCATATTCCGAATGTATCCGTGGAACAAAAAGTCATTGTGCATCTACATCACACAAACACCTTTGTATCTTTAATTTAGTGTCTTCATTTAATCTAGTGTTATTATATTCCTTATATGAAATGCATATATTTCTCAATTGGACCATAACAAAGATGAAGAATTCTTAATAAAAGATATTGAAGCCAATATCAGCGAAAATAATAGTGCGATTACCTCTATATTGAACCAAATAGTTTTAAAATATTTATCTAACCTTATTTCAATAAATATTTACTTAATTTTCTTAGTGAACTTGTGAAATGAGCATCCTGTAAAGATTATTTTTTAAACGTAATTGTTACAAACATACGTTCCTATTATGATGGATACTTTGATATTTAACCCAATGCAAATTTATGCGTATTATGTTTGCAATTAATCATGTAACTGCATCTAACAAATTTTTGTTTGTTTAAACATACATACATATCTTAGTTTATTGTTACTATTTCTATAAACATTTGTAATAAACTTGTGTTTAACGATGTTAATGAAGTCTTTGTAACCGATTCCAAGCCGAGAATCAGTTTTAGAATACAAATAGAAACACCATAATCAAGTTTGCTAAAGTAAGAGCATGTAGCCTTATTTGAACATGTTACTCCATAATTGATGGTGTGCTACTGTACTTCAATTTCTTGGAGGGAATATACTGCGGTGGAGAACGGCCTATAGAATTAGAATTGTTCTCATATGATGGTCTGTCAATCTTAAAACTACAACAGATTCACGCCCTGGTCGTGGCATGGAACCAGTAGCGTACGCAGGAATTTGTTTCGGGAGGGGTCCAAACTCATGAGGGTATTTTATATTAAAATTCCTAAAATTGCCCGTAAAATTAGGCTAAATTTACACAAAAGTCGGAATTTGGGGGGGCTCCGGACGCCAGGACACACTCCCTGCGTACGTCCCTGCAAGGAACCCACGTTAATTACACAGCCACACACACACACACAGACAGTTCTGCGCACTGGGCCCCCAAGGAATAGATTCGATGTATTTTTTTCCCCACAGAATTCAAATATCAAAACTCCAGGAAGATTGACCATATCAACATTTTATGGGCGAAAAACTTGATCGATTTTGAACAGGGAGGACACACATTTTTTGCCCATAAAACAAAATTGACACGGTCAATCGTCCCAGGGTTTCGAAATTTGGATTCTGTGTAACAAAATACATTGAATCCATACCCTGGGACACGGTGCATAGAACTTTGTGTTTGTGACTGTGCAATCAATGTTGTATAAGGATGTAATACATAAAAACTCAAACCCCAAAACGTGTCTTGTCTTTCTTAGGAGCAAATACTGGACCAAACCAAATATGATCAACTAGTCAATAAACAGGTTGTTTTCCTGTAAGGCAATAGAAAACTAAATTCTGAAAAAAAAAATCACACTCGTAGTATAACAATTCATACATTTCAATCTTGGATCAAACTGATGCCTCTACATTATCGAGATAAAAGCTGTACTACGACCTGTCCTTTTAAATATAGCTAATAATATTTTTCTTCTTCAGTAATGTTTTATAAATATGCAAACCCTGTCAAATTACTTAAATTTGGGTTTCTTAAACAAAATATAATATTGATACGTGAAAAATTATGGTAGGTCCCAAGAGTGAACTTTGAGGTACTCCAGAAACCGATTTATGTATAAAGGTGACCGGGATATATACATAAAGGTGACGCATGGAAATGATTCTTTTGTCATCTTTGCGCGTAACAGCATGATTTGTATTGCTTGTCGGATGCTGCTCCTCTTTTATGTGTTTCGGGATCACGTTGCGTAACCGCTGTTCTCATCCCCTGAGAGAGGAGTGTGATTAACACACTAACACGGCTGAAGGTGATAACAAGTCAAAGGACATGGATCATCTCTCTTTTGTTTGTCGTCACAAGAAAGAAAAGATTACGCAACGGTTACTGGGTCAACGTTTTAGAACAAAACAGCGAATGGCGTCGCACTTCAGTACTTCTACTGTCTGCGATGCGATGCGCTGGCTGGAGATAATTTCTTCGCGGTGGTTAGTGACACTCAAGGGTGGAATGCCTTCTGCTTCCCAACTATAGTCACTGCAATGAATGAATGAATGAATTCATTTTCTTAGGCATAACTGACGCTGAAGATATAATTAAATTAACTGCAAAGAATCTGTTACAAGGCTGTTTTGATTGATGTTTACTCGGGACGTAAATTTTTCAAATACGCAAATAATTAGCCGCGGTAGATTCATACTTTTAATGGGGCATCTCAAGGATTGTTTTAAAGAGCAAAACCGGCCAGAGATAACGAGAAATATTTTCGTATCGATTCACCATCGAAAAAATAAAGTCCATTGTTGCCCTTTACTCTTCTTTTGAACCCAGAAGTGGTAAATTTAACCACTTCCGGTTGCAATAATGATTTGTTTGAACCAGAAGCGATGAAATAATAATTTTAAAAAAATAGATTTAGCGTCCCAACAACAGGATTTTATCTCCACCTTTATTTTTATATTGAAACCGGAAGTAGATTAAGGTTGGTTTAAAGGGGCATGTTTTGCCGATAGATGACACTACAGTCTTCCCATCTCTCCCACGTATTTTTTACCTTTCGCGAAAATTCACGATTTCTCTTACAAATTTCAACCTACAGACTTCAAATTTTTAGAAAAGGAACTTCATAATCTATCGAAAGCAATAATCCGTGCCGATTTTTTTATTTAAAATTTTCTTCATTGTTGAAATGGCTTGATTATTGAAATGGATATCCAAACCTTTAACAATGGAACTGTTTCAACAATGAAGAAAATTCTAAATAAAAAATCGACACAGATTGTTCCCTTTAATAGGTTTTCAAGTTCCTTCTCTCAAAATTTGAAGTCTCTAGGTTGAATTTTGTAAGCGAAATTGTAAATTTTCGTGAAAGGTAAAAAATACATAGGGGAGATTCGAAGACTGTAGTGACATCTATCGGCAAAACTTGTCCCTTTATACTAACCTTAAATGGAAAATAATCTTCTGGTTATTGATTCAATTTATTTTTAGACAAAGTTTTTCAGCATCCAACTTTTGACGTTAGTTGTTTCGAATACTGTCAGTTCCCATTTTAATAATGGAGATATCATTTATTGGCATATACGAGTTGCTTACCTTCATTTAAGTATACTTACCTTAAGACAAATCTTCCAAACCGTAAGATTAACATAATATTATATTACTTGCAATAAGTCTGAATTAATTTTAATGTTAGCTGATAACTGAGAAATGTCTGTTTTATTATAACCTAACCTAACAGTCAAGGTTATTAAATTAAATTAGTTCCCAATATGCCTTTTCCCTATAAAATAGGTCCTATATTGCTCCTCCTTTCACCACCTCAATGGAGGTTTAATATCTTCAGATGCAGATCTAGGCCCCAGTTACCTATGTCCAGTTGGGTCATTCAGCTGGTTTGTCCCAACCGGTTGTTAAAATTTCTCAGGTTCTCGAAACAGGTTATAAAAATGTTTTTTTACCCCCTAGAGCCAGCACTTAGGGGTAAACGTAATTCTCTAGTACTATTTTTGAAAATCACCGGAAAATAACAGTCATATATTAATAATATTAGCACTAAGTCAATTTACTATACTGATTATTATAGAGCCGGTTGTAAAATATTAATCATTGAACCGGTTGTAAAATGATGTAAGTAACACCACTGTCTTACGAACTGTCATTAATAACTGCTTTGTAACGTAGTAATTTAAAATTGAAAATTGATGGTAATGAACGGTGATCATGAAAGATGATGGATGAGTTTCTGCACTCCAATTGCGTACTTGAAATCTGTGCTATCTCATTGTTTTCAGTGAATAAGTTATTAAAACCATAATTCTTTACCAATCTTGTGTGACATACTCTTTGTGAGAAACTGTATATTTTGTTGTAGTAAATGTTCAGTTTCAAAGAAAGGTCGAAGACAATTTCGCCTTCTTTTAACTTGTTTCAATCAAGAATTAAGAACGACGTGTTGAAGTTACCGGTAATTTCTTGAGTTAAAAATGGTCTAAGTACTTGCTAATTTCTCGTCCTTCAGAATTGGAACAAAAATGCAAATGGGACCTATTGTTTCTCGTAAAGAAGTTATGCTTTTCCTAGAATAGAGAGGGGAACGAGAGAACAGCTTTTTTATATATATAAGAATACGCCAAGAGATTCTCATATTATCCGCTGGGTGAATTGAGGAAGTGATCCGTTGCTTATTGGTAATAATAATCGCAAAGGTCTTGTTGGAGTGAAAGGGCCCTGAAGGAAAATGGAGCGAGGTGATCAGGCCAAATTATTATTGTTGGAATGCCATGGCGTGCGTGCATCCATTCCTCCCACAATACTAAGCGATGTCCTCTTCTAGACATTCGTGGGAAATCACAATAATACGTGCTTTTTTGCCAACTGAGAGAACATTTCTTTTGCCAAGTGAGGTATTCTTCTGCCAGGACTTACAGCCCAATCCATGGATTCATAGTCAAGAAACAGTTGGCAGATTGTCCTGAAGTATTAATAAATCTAACACTCATGAGCTTTCCCCCTATTTTAAAACTTTTTTCACGACATTGCAGAAATTAAAGAATAATTTCTCAAGTAATTTTCTATTTTCTATCAATAAACTATAGGGGAGCGATCAGAAGATGTCCCTGAAGTTTCTTAAAACGTACGGAGGAAAAATGCGGTCCCTACTTTGGTGCTACTATTACCAACCACGGTCACTCTGTTTTACACCATTAAGAAGCCTCATCCTGGCGAAATTAAAATACCGCTAATTTTACAGTAATCATGTGATATCTTCAAATAGATAAAAGATAATTGAAATGTGGAACAAGAGTGCCCTAGACAATATTATTTTGCGTGAGATACCGTTATCACAAGTCACCTAGTGGCTTTCCGTTTTCTGCCGTTTAGAAACGCGAAAATAAATGCCGATTTTCAAAATGGCTCGAAATCGAAGGCTGATAAGTGAATCGTGATAACGGTATCTCATGTAAAATAATATTGTCTAGGACGCTCTTGTTCCACATTTCGATTATCTTTTATCTATTTGAAGATATCACATAATTACTGTAAAATTAGCGGTATTTTAATTTCCCTGTGATAAGGCCTCTTAAGGAAACTGCCATTATAGATGCACCGAAAAAGCCTTGACACGTGACTAGTCGAAATGTCGCTCAGAGCTGCCAGAGAGCTTCTCTTGCTGGCTCCCCTATAGTCAATGTTTTGGGGATGATCTTCGAAAACATTATTTTACTAAGCAGATTTCGACAATTTTACTAAGTGGTTCTAACTATTACATAATTACATAGAGAAGTTTTAGTATTTTGTTAGATGTCTATATATTATATTGAAACGTATGGGGGGATTGGGCACAGTAGTGATGAATGTCTTTTAGGGTATGATTGATTTTTGGTGCATCAAATACAAAACAGATTCAATCGAAGGTATTTGCGTCTGTCGCAGATTTAAATCCCATTCAGGGCATAGGTGTTAATATATTATTCTTTGCACCCTTTATTTCAGTACCAACATTCATATCCACAGATACCGAAATTCGTGAGCCTCCCATTGAGATTAGCGAGCGCGAGTCACATTAAGAATGGTGAGTTCGAGCCTCAGGGGGGATTAGTGAGTCCCAACGTTATTGAGATTAGTGAGTCCGAGTGTAATCGATGCAATATTGTCATCTCTGTTCGCATCTCGTAGTTTCTTTCAGCCTAATGAGAAGAATATGAGACGTAAAATTCAAAAAATATATTTTTGTTTCTTTCCTTTTCTTTCTAGTTTTTAAAGCTACGTTTAGACCAACATGGTAATGGAATTAAAGATTAAAGTATACAGATAGCTATATTGCTGATTGAAATTTCAATGTTTATAAGATGATTACATAACATGGAACTCCACTTATAGACCTATGCAGCATCAAATATATACAAAGAATTGGACCATCATCTCTAAAATCGGCAGAGAACGTGGTTACAATGAGTTAGTAATGTTGATTGAGAAGCTAGTAGGAAAAGACCTTTCGGCTGTCCGAGAAGGTACTTGGATTATAATGTACCAACAGAAGGTGGTAGGCCTTGTTATGATGCACCGACCAACCGTCGATTATAATTACGCTTCATTGACCTTGTAACTGAACTTGTTGATCTGATTCTCTTAGGCAGCTCCCCAAATATCCTCATGGCGCGAGATGAAGGGAACCGGAAAGCCAACATGAATACAACGTTGGAACATAGAATAACTACGTTTAATCGTAACGTTTCACAATTATGTCTCAGAAGTCTGTAGGTGTACGGGGTTTGTACAAAAAATTGAAGGACTGATTTGGATAAGACTTATATAGTATTTTTTTAAAAATGTATTTTATGGTGACTATGTTTGGATATGAACTATTGTCCATAGGAAACCTATCAAAGTATAGAACACCATAAGGATAGCTTATGTCTATACAAATCAAGTAAGAGAAAAAAACCTGTAAAAGATGAGGCGAAATAAAAGAAAGAAATCTCTTCTGTAAAATATCAAACTTAGTATATGAGCCTTCATCCAAATTAACTTTCCAATTGCGCCCGCAACATGTTCTTAGATAAGTACGACATCCAGCAGATTCTTGGTACAAAGTGTAACCACTCTGAAAATCCAGTGATAGAAGACTTCTGCATTTACCTTCAACTATAGATGTACCGCTTGGCACTTCATAAACAGTCAAGCTGGAATTTGCCTTCACGCTTCAGCAGCTTTGAAAGATGTAATTTTAAAACTACGGCAAATAATTATTTTGTTTCGCATAACACTCACGTTCCACTTTCCTCCATATTTGAACTTTAAGTTGTGGTAACAAATATAGAGGCATTGTGAATCTCGATTACTATTTCGCAAATCTATATTGCAGCTTGTTAATGTATGATTATTCATTGGAACCTAAGCATTATTTAGACAAAACATATTTGTTTTATATCCAGGATAAAAATTGAAATTGCGTCTGACTATGAGACCCTTTGAAGGCATGTAAAGTAATATCTCAATAATGTCCGTTAACGGGATCAGCCGTGACGATAGTGTGAGTCAGAGACCTGTTGGTAATTAACATATTGCTTGTGATGTGGATGCAGTTGAATGTAATTAATAGCATTGGGGTATCCTACTTCGAGTAAGGGGAAAGGTAATGACGTAACACACACTATCTTAAAACACACATCAACGTACTTAGAAAGATCATCGTTTTGTATATGAAACGCTTTCTGTCTAAGAGAATTTGTATGACTCATAGAGGTCGTGCCAATGAACTAAGACTGAGATCCTGCCACAGGAAAACTTCTCATCCTGAAAAGATTTTTGGCCGCTCAATCTCACTCAATCTTAAAGTATGTTTCGGCAAACAGCATGCGGAAGTTTCTTCACCTCTGCTTGTTTTTTCACCGAGAAAAATTAATATTAAAGATTAGTCACACTATCGTATGTTCTATTTAAATACTCACGCATCTTAAGAAAAACCTAATAATAAATCAATAAATAAATATTAAAAACTGAGATCTATTGTGGAAAAAATCATTCCAGCATGAGCAAGATATTTATTCATTAACTAACTAACTAACTCTATGGCCTATGGAACCCAGAGGTTCAATTCCGCGTTCACAAAAGCTCTCCACTGACTTCTATTCTTAGCCAATTGGATCCAGTTTCCATTTTGTATTCCTATTTCTGCGAGGTCTATCTTAATACAGTATTGTCCTCCCATTTGTTCCTAGGTCTTCCTAATGGTCGTTTTCCGATTAGTCTTCCAGTTAAGACTTTGAAAGCGATCCTACTTTTTTCCATCCTGGCTACATGAACTGCCCACCAGAGTCTCTTAGACATGATGACCCTAATAATGTTTGGTAAACGGTGTAAATTATGTATTTCCTCGTTATGAAGTTTCCGCCATACCCGTTCCTCTTGGGTCCGAATATTCGTCTCAGGATCTTGTTCTCAAATACTTTCAGTCTATGTTCTTCCCTCAGAGTAAGTGATCATGTTTCGCAACCATACAGAACAATAGGCATGATTATCGTTTTACATATTTACATATGGATATTTGTTCTTTCCAAACAGAAAAATAGACCAAAAAATACAATGTGTATGTGTTTCCGTCTCTCTCTCTCTCTTTTTTTTATCTGAAAATGTGCAAAGATGTTCTTTCAAAAGTTATTTTTTAGTAATCTATCTAATTATTTTTTGGTAATTCATTAGATTTTGTTTCTTTAATGTCTCTTTTTTTATTGTATCTGCATGGCATGCATCCCGCCGATTTTTAGACATCATGTTTCAATTTCTCACATGTCTTTGATGTTGCTCTTCATGTTATGTAATGTTCTTCCAAACAATGAAATTTCACTCATCACTATAGCTATCTGTATTTTTTTAATCTTTTATTCCATTACGCTCTGGTATAAATTAACTTTAAAAAAGGACAAGAAGAAAAGAAACATAACGTGAGATTGCAACCACACACATCTCCTTCTACCGTAAGATTTCTTTCGAAGTCCCTATGAGCTCATTTATGAGAATATCATCATCATCATTAGCTGAGAGGTTCAGTAATTAGCGTTTTACTTTGCAATTGAGAGGTACCCAGTTCTCATTCACTTTTCGATCAACATTTCAGAGCTTTTTCCTCAGTTTGATCAGAGAATCCTGTCATTAAAAAAAAAAAATCCTAGGGACAACTGAAGGTGAGAAATACGTGATTTCTAGGCGTTAGATTGGAAGAGAAAGACCCTGGCAACCAGATCATTTGATCTTAATTTTACAAATTTTGTAATTTGGAACATTTTTGAAGTCATTACTAGATAAGGTGTCTGATGAAAATAATAATATATTGCCGAAACCGTAATACAGATCATTAATTTAAGTGTTTTCTTTCGTCAGATACATTATCTTAATTTAAGTTACTTATATTTCCAAGCTAGAGTCAGAAGTATTCCTGCCTGAAAAAGAGGGTCAACTATTGGAAGAATAGTAAATGAATTTTAAATGATTAGCAGAATATGTGTGTAATGAGCATGAACTTTTGAATGTAAGTGTACATACTATTCTCAATGTACAGGAATAACTTCTTTAAATGTGAGCGCTATCAGATTAATAAGTCCATTAGTGTTTCCTTGCAAGGCCGTGTATTCAAGAGGATAAAACCCTTTAGACAAGATCTAAGATCTATTTAAATCACTTAACATAATTATACTTACAAAAAACTGCTGACAAAAAAAAAAAAAAAAAAAAAAAGGAATTTTGAAAATGCTGTCTTACATGAATATTTATCTTACAGAAACTAACACGAAAAATTTTTCTCTCAGCTCGATTAAAGGAATGAATATTAGTTTTTTCTTCTTTCTCTCAATGTTTGAGGTATGTGACTGGTTTTATATTTTTGTTAAGCTTTGTATGTGGTTGAGGGAGCATCAAGTGCGTCCTGTGTGACCCGGTACCGTTACTCGGACGAGCGGAGAAGAACCAGTTCGCTGCGTCAATGAACGCCACGTAAATACGTTGTTGTTATGTTATGGGAGGAGAGCGGGGAGGAGCGATAACTGCTTGTAATAATCATCGCAAACACAACAGCTGGGAAAGAGGATTAAGTGGAATGCAATCTTTGTAAACCGGAAATACGCCACGAAAAAAAAAATGAACAAGATTTTTAATGTCGTTTCAGTTTTGTTCTTGTTTATCCTTTTAAATGGTCGAGGTGAGAGTTCATTGGTTCTTAAATTCCCATTATGCAACATTCGCTCCTCTTTCAATAGTTGCCTTTATAAGGAAACTCAAGATTTATGTGATCAATCCAGAGCGATTATACGACCTATGGACACATTCTATATACCATGAAAAGTCTAAATTCTCTCATATATTCAGAATTGTTTTGTACCCGGAAAGCATTCATGGATTTTTTGAAGTCTTGCACAGGAATTGTATCAGAAGGTGAATCTTACTAATACAGGGCGTAAAATTTCAAAATCAGGCGCACTCGCCAATCCAAAAATGATGGTCACCAGTATCTCTCACGTAAAATTATGAACCCCCCTCCCATCCGTGGCCATTGGTTTAACAAAAAAAGATCACACCAGGGCATAAAATTTAAAAACTAGACAATTAGATTCAGGATAATCAATTTTGAGTTGGACAATTCATATACTTGTTAAGAAATATCTTACCTTAAGACTTCACGTTTGTGTAACGCTATCTCTGTGCACTGAAGTACCAATTGTCGATTGCAGTTTTCGGATCAAAGTCTTAAACGGAGTTTAGGAAGAAACCATTCCTATTAAACACTGGTCGCCAGCTCTAAATTTGTAGTCGCCAAAGGCGACCTGGTGACCGGTAATTTTGTGCCCTGTACTAATATGAAGAACTTCATTATTAATCTAAATTTATGATCTAGTTCAGCTTTACACAGCGAGGGATTTTTTCAAGACAATTTCTCCAATGAACATAAGACTGTTCCTGACTCACAATTAAAAAAAAAAAAATCTCTACAATCCTTACTTTTTCCCAAGTAACAAACTAACTCTATGGCCTATGGAACCCGGAGATTCAATGTCACATTCACAAAAGCTTTCCACTGACTTCTATCCTTAGCCAACTGGATCCAGTTTCTACTTTGTATTCCTATTTCTGCGAGATCCATATTCATATTGTCCTCCTGTCTACGCCTAGGTCTCCCTAATGGTCGTTTTCCGATCGGTCTTCCAGTTAAGATTTTGAAAGCGTTCCTACTTTCTTCCATTCTGGCTACATGACCTGCCTATCTGAGCTTCCTAGACTTGATGACCATAACAATGGTATATGGTATAAATTATGTAGTTCCTCTTATGAAATTTCCGTCATTCACTATTCTTGTTCCTCTTCGGTCCGAATATATGTCTCAGGATTTTGTTCTCCAATACTTTCAGTCTGCGTTCTTATTTGAAATGTCTGGAAGGTTGATAAACTTCAGAGAAGGTTACTTTAGACATCCTGGGAAAATTATGAAATAATGTTTGAAAATAATTTTAATTACATAGAATTGAATATCTTCAATTTTAAAACACCGTTTAAAAATATTTTTTAATGTTTTTTGTAATGCATTTGCCCTGTTACAGTTCGATTAATTTTTCTGTGTTTTAAAGGAGTTCTAAATGAGGATTATCTATACAATAAAAATTGTGGATAATAATACGTACGAGAAACTGCTTTTAGAGAAACAAAAGACCGCTGACGGATGGTGCAAACCTATATTTGTCTCTTGCCAACGAGTGCATTAACACTGAACTTCCAACAAATAGCAGTCGTTAACATTTGTCTGAAATGAGTTTCTGTGTTCTGTATCCTTATGCAAGCCGATGTTATGGAACTAGGCTATTCCTCACTATTTTATCTCGCCTCCTAAACAGCTAGATTGCGGGACCGTACTACCGGTTTCTGTTACATATCTCAAGTGTTCTATTTGAGACCCGTGCCCTATGTGTTATACAACACAACCAAACACTGCTGTAAGATGAGTTGCATAATAGCTAGGCGTTATCAGTACATATTTTTACCAGTGCTTGTAGTTTGAAAGAAATTTTCCTAAGCTAGGGAAATCTTAAAGGTAAATTTAATAAAAAGTTGTTTTTTTTTTCTCGATAAAACGTGAAAAGCCATATAAATTCTAGCACTGACTGACTGACCAATATAAATGGATTTTCTCAAGGAAAGCTATGAACATGGGTTTCTACTTATTTTTTTCCTGTTTTGTGTAATAGAATATGGGTCAGAATTAGTGCTACCTGGTAAAGCACTCAAATTATCTACTTTTTTTTTTATGTTTCCTTATAGATATTTAAAGCATTTAAATTTGAAATATTTAAAATGAAAAGCTTTCGGATCGTATGCCCAATTAAATCGTTATAAATACGTGTGTATAATATGCTGTAATCTTCTGTGCTATATTGAAAATTATCAAAGAAACTCAATATACCGTCTACCTTTCTGCAATTCGGTATTATATTTCATAAGCCACGAACTTTTTTATTCGTGCTATTTTTTATTATTAATTTTAATTATGAACATTGTCTCGTGCTGTTATTTATTCATGATTCACTGTCAGACAAGCTGATTAATTATTATTATTATTATTATTATTATTATTATTATTATTATTATTATTATTATTATTATTATTATTATTATTATTATTAATAGTAATGGAGGACGTAGTATAGTACTTAGCATAGAGAATGTAAAATTCACTAGCTGTCTCGAATTCGATTCCAGCTCACGCCAAATGAACTTTGTGGTGACAAACAGCGTGTGTGTAGGTTTTCTCACGGTTCTCCCATTTCCTCCCACTTTCTTCATTCCATTATTTCATTAATTATCATTAGAATCTTCCTTAGCCACGGTGTATAATCATGAAGTTTCATTTCAAGCTGCCATGGAATTATGGAATATGTTAACCGTCAGTATTATAATCTTGTTTCTGGTTGTATCTACAATTACTAACCACTAGTAAAAAAAGTTAAAAAAAAAAAAAAAAAAACTCTTGGAGCTGTTCTTAAATGAACAATATACAGTACTAACGTTGATTACACGCTTCGCTGGGCTAAAATAAAATTTTAAATGCACAACTTCCTTATATATATCGCAACTTCCAAGTTGCGGGGCTGAATTTGGATATAAACGGCATCGGCGTCTCTGTTCGTCTCAGCGTCCCCGAAAAACCATGGATTCGATACTAGTGTAGGTCATTTTCGATTATTTTAAAAATCTCCCCTAAGTTGCACCGTGAAAGTGAAATAATTAAAAGCATCCCAAATCCGAACTTCATTTATGTTGAAAATTTGATCGAGATCGGATAGGTGGTTCAAGATTTATTGTCACAAACAAAGTGACTTTCATTGCTTGTTAATGAAGATGAATTTATGTAATTTTTAGTTTAAATTGTATGATTTTCAGTGTAATGACATTTGATTAAGTTTTTCTTTCTTACTCTTCCAGATCCAATAGCGATGCTAATTCGTTCTTTGGTGACCACTTTGGTCGCCTTATCAGGCTTCTCTTCTACGTTTACTCAGGTAAGTTATAACAGCAATACCATTTGATAAGTAAACAATCGTTCTATTATTGGTAGATGCAGTATCGTCATGGACTCACTTCCATGTACAGTATATTTGTGCTGACCTATAAACATTATACTGAAAGAGTAAAATGTACAATTTATTTAGATTTCCGGAAGATTTCATTTTCAGTTTAGCGTTGTATTCAGCATCGAGAATATATGGGGACTTGGATCTACAGCTGAACGTGGGATTGCACCACACGAGCTCTCGCCGGGAATCGAGCCCGGGTCTCGTACGCCAAAGGAGCGTACGCTAACCACTTGACAACGAGGTAGCTCTAAATTTCCGAAAGAAAGAAATTTTTAAAGAATAAGAATTGAAGTTAAGATAGCAGTCATAAAATATGATTGCATGAAAATTAATGTTAAATATATGTATTGTGTTATATTTCTTTTCCTAACAGCAATATTGTTTGAAACGAAATATGTAACTTTAGAAACCTTGCACTTACTTTAACTAAAGTATTGTCTCATTCAGTCTGGATTTCTGCCAGAAATCAAACCAAGTATGTTCATAAGTTAACAGTTTAGATAGCCATGCATATAGAGAATGCTTTATCCTCTATATTATAGCTATACAAGGAAAAATAATTTGTTCTGATTTAGTGTGGTGGTTTTAGAACTATCACATTTACATAAAGCTGAAACATTTCAATTCTGGCTATAAAATATTTTAATGCTGCAGAAATGAAATGGGAAAGTTTGAGTTAGTCATACGTGAGTAAGTAAATGTTATCCTGTGCAATCATGTTTTAAAATTGCAATGCAGGCATCATCAATATTGTCAGTGAACAATTCCTCTTATGATGACGTCATTTTGCCACAAGATATAGTTGCTTCGTAACATACACAGTACTTAGCCGGCGTGTTTGTAACATGGAGACATTCATTTTACAAATATTTAGGTTGGCTGACATCATTAAAAGGGATCTGTGTTTTTTTAGTCTGTATAGGATGGAAACAAAGAGGGTAATGTCCAGTCTAAAATGGCTGATCTTGTTACTTAATTCACACTAATAAAGAAACAAAATATCTTATTTATGGTCTTTTTCTTTATTTACTAGTTATTTAACACAATTAACTCAATATTATTAATTTTGAACTATTACAATGCATGAATCAAGATCAGAATGTATGATAGTTTAGTCAACTTAAAAACTTGAAGCCTGGCAACCTCGATTCTTTGTATTGTTCTAAGAATCTTGTCGGCGAAGGTGAGGCAACTAAACAAGTTTTTTCTTCGGCTATAAATTCCTTCTATCACTATAGAATGACCTAATCTAACAGAGTAGCTTTTAAATTCTTAAGACGTTGCCATGTTTTTGAAGTAGATACACGAATTGAATGTGAAATAACAGGTGCCACAGGGCTTTAAATCCTTAAATTGAGAAAATTGATTTTTATTGATGTGCGATTTGCGGACTATTACAAGCAGATATTATATTATGTTAAAGCATAGATGTAGCCAGAATGGAAGAAAGTAGGAACGCTTTCAACGTCTTAACTACAAGACCAATCGAAAAACGACCATTAGGAAGACCTAGGCGCAGATGGGAGGACAATATTAAGATGGATCTCGCAGAGATAGGAATACAAAGTAGAAACTAGATCCAATTGGCTATGGATAGAAGTCAGTGGAGAGCTTTTGTGAACGCGGCATTCAACCTCCGGGTTCTATAGGCTATAGAGTTAGTTAGTTACTTAAAGTATAGATAGAAATAGAGAAGATAGAATGTTTGTTTAAAGTCTATCGTTTGCTTTAAAAGTTAATAGTCTTGTATCATTAGTCTTGAATAGCATTTTTGCTTTCCATTTTTAAATATCTCAAATTGATTCATTAAATGATCACAGCAGCATAGAAATCAATGTCAATTAAATTGAATTGCCATCGTTTGATTCAGTGGGTACTCTCTTCTTTTTGAATTTGTTTAGTTTCCTTTTTGCAAAGTTAGAGAATCCCGAAACGTTTCGCTGCTATCTGTTGTGTCAATGCTCTTAATCGATTCGCGTTAGATTCCAATCTGATGATCACCATACTAATAATAATAATCATAGGTATCCTGCAAGTATTGGCAGATCATTTGCCGTAACTGACAAGAATCCATGCTACACGGTCTTCTGCCATCCTCTTCGTCTTCACGTGCGATTTTCCTGTTTTTATATCGTCCATCAGTTGTAGTCTCCTTCGCCCCCTCCCTCTCTTTCCTGTCATCATACTCTCTAGCACGTCCCCATGATGTATATAGTCCCTTCTTAGCCAATGTCCCAACCAATTTCTCTACCTCTTCTCAATAATATCTAAAATTGTTCTTTTCTTCTGTGCAATTTGTAACACTTTCTTATTCGTTTTCCGCCCGATCCAGCTAATTCCCCCCATTCTTCTTCACACCCACATTTCCAAAGCTTTCAGTCGTTTTTCATCATTATTGCGTAATGTCCATGTTTCTGAACCATACAGTACAATACTCCACACGAAGCATTTTTTGTCTTTTTCTCAACTCTTTATTCAAATTCCCACAAAATAGTATTTTCATCCTCCTAAAGGCTTCTTTCGCCATTCCTCTCATTGCTTTTATTTGACGATAGTAATGATAGAGAAATAGTATCAATGGTTTAACAAATCAAAGCGGTTGATCCATAAGCAGCGATTCAGCGGTCTGACTGACCATAGTAACATTAGGAATACATATTTTGATTATCTTGGTATCAATCACCAAATGTATAAATAAAACGAGTAACGGTGTTACGTGTACATCACATGAAGCAGTTTGGTTGTAAGGCGTGGTATATTTCCAATTATTATTGAAACCGGAATTGGTAATATATTTCTACCACTTCCGGTTTTAGTAGAGAGATTAGAATTGAGATTGAATATACTCTTGAGACGGTTAAATGATAGCACAAAAAAGCTTCTCACTAGCTACTGCCATTTTTACTTTATGTCGATCAACGTTCAAACCGGGACTGGTTTATTTATACCACTTCCGGTTTGAATAAAGAGTTTATAAAGAAAGATAGTACATATTTTTAGAACGCTAAACTGATACCAAAAAACGGTTGTAGCTGTCTCTTATCGTTTTTTGCTGTTTTGTATGTCAATATTGAAACCGGAAGTTGCAGTGGATTTCTATTACTTCCGGTTTTAGTACAGTGAAACCTGTTAACTTGGCCACCTCTCTAAGTTGGCCACCTGCTTATCTTGGCCTAGTTCGTCTTGAACCTGCATTTTCCCATAAGACATTCGTTACTTATTACTCTGTAAGTTGGCCACCTGTCTATCTTGGAAGTTGGCCACACTGAAGCAATGTTTACCCTATGATGATAATGATAAATTTACCTGCGTATCTTGGCCACGAAAAATACAATTTTGTTATTTTTCTTAACTCTTTCGAATTCCCATATGAGAGGCAGATGTTCTGTATTTGTGACTAGACACAAAGAGGCATAGATTCGCACGATTTGTTCTTGGAGGTCAATGGCCAGAACACTACCCTCATAAAAGGGTTGTGAAGGAAGATGTGACTAAGAAAAAGCACGTGCAGGAATTCAGGAAATGGTCATAAGTATTTGTTTACCCTGCCTGTTTTGGTAAAACCATTAGCTATATCGGCTCCTTTCATCAGTGGGAAACTTTAGTAATTCCGGAAAATTCTGAAGGTTAAAGCTCAATTGTTATTTATTGGCACCTGACTGGATGTCAAAAGGTAGCGGAGGTTTTGAGATATGAATTCCCTCAAGATTTTCTCAAAACATCTTTTGCTCCGAGGGAAACACTTTTATTACTTCATTAACAAAAGGTAGTTAACTACAATATTAGAATGTGCATATCTGCCAAAAAGAATAAAGCAAATATGTCTAGAATGAACCACCATTCAGTAACAACTGAAAAGAAGTCATGTAAATTGCATATGAATTTCTCAATTTATAACTTAGCTTTTCTTGTTTTCAATCTGAATAACTCAGTGTGCTATAATATCAATTTTAATAAACTGCGTACATACACTTCTATTTCATGGTTATTTGTGTTATTGTGTTTTCAATTCGAATAATCCAATGTACCAGACTAGTTTTCAGGAAGAGAAAGGTATGCATATATATTAAACATACTATCAAGAGCGCCGATCCTGGGGGACCGAGGGGACTTCCCCCCCCCCAAAGCTCATGTGGCCCCTATTTTATTTATGAGTATACAATATTTGGTATAATTTGAGTGCAATTTGTCTTAAAATCTTCATATATATACCTTTTGCATCTAAATCCCCCCTCAAAATTTACAGAGAAATCGGCGCTCTTGCATACTATAGTAATATTTTCTAGTACTGTATATTTTTATGATTACTCTATATACATTATTTATAAGTAGCTGTCGTGCCACTGCTTATTAAAATTTTACAATCAAGTAATACTAGAAATCCTATTCTAAAAATACACAAATCACACTTATTTTCTGTAAGTTGGCCACCTGTCTAAGTTGGCCACTTTTCGATGGAACCGATGGTGGCCAACATAGACAGGTTTCACTGTAGATAGTTAAAGATGGAGAGATAAGGTAGGTTCTTTGGATGCTTAATCATTTGCAGAAAATCATTTCTCGTTATGTGTTCGAACTTTTGCTCTATATTGGCCAACATTAAATCCCGAAGTGATTGATTCCTACCACTTCTCGTGAGTGGATATCCTCGTCTAATGAACTCGATTCCTGAATTTTGACTCTATATCCTGGCCGAAATTTCTGGTCCTCCATCAGGTAGTCCTTGATATTTTGTGTTTTCGAACGGGCGTACGGACAGACAGAGTAAATATGTACTGGAAGTTTTGGTAAACAAAATTTCTGAGTTCATCCCGGCGAAATTAAAATACCGCTAATTTTATAGTAATTTTGTGTTATCTTCAAATTAGGGATGGGCAAAACCGGTTTTTATAAAACCAGAAATCGGTTTCTAGGAAAACCGAAAACCAACATTTCGGCTTTTCACCGATACCGGTTTTCTCTTCAAAAACGGTTCGGTTTTCACGGTATAATTAGTGGTATTTTAACTTCGCCGGGATGAAGACTCTTTAACTCATGTCAAAGTGGTCCCGGGTTTGATTCTCTACCGGCGCTTTCCAATTTTTGGGCGTGCACCGAGCATCGTGAGGCAAACTGCAAACTGGGGAGTCAAGTGAATAAAGGACGTGACGACGTAGAAACAGGAGTGTCATTTAGGGGGGCAGGAGGGGCAATTTCCCCCGAAGAGTTTGAAGAATACATATACTTTAATCGATTGTCTACTAATGTACTAGTAATAAACGTAAAAGTCATATGTCGGTGGTGCTCTTGTACCCCTCAAGCAAAGGCTGAAATGACGCCCCTGCCTAGAAATCTCTTAATACTCCTTTTAGAGACAGGGCGACACGACACAGCACACTGACATCGTGTTTGTCGCTAGTTCAACCGGTCGCTTAAAGAAACAGATGGCGTTGGAGCGTCTCAGGTCCATAAAGGGCTGTCATGTCAGTGGTTAGAGATATACCACATTGACTTGATACCTAGTCTCTCCTCCCAAGCTCTGCTATCGGCTGAAGGAATTCCACTCTCTTTCGCTAAGGCTCTCTCGCTTAGCAACAACTGCACTCTTATTGGCTCAGTGCGTGGGGGTGTCGAGGGTGTGGGCTTTAGTTCGCATTTTTGCCATGGTTCAAGACATTTTGGCAGCACTGTAGTTAATATTATACGAGTATTAATGTCCATCTTGGCTATATAGTTAGCGTACGCGCTTGTGGTACAAGAGACCCGAGTTCGATTCCCGGCAGGAGGTTATGTTATTCGGATTTAACGTTAAGCTGTAGGTACACGTCTTATGTAGTTGCATTATGAAAGCGACGCTAAATTCAAATCAAACCAAAGAAGTATACGAGTTTTGTGTGTGTGTGTGTGTGTGTGTCTATATAAAGTAAGAAAATTATACACTTGTTCCTTAATGTAGGCAACAGATTAAATTTCAAATCAGTCCTGGCTTTCATCGTCTGTCCTTGTGCATATAATTACAAGTATATGAACTGCTGTTTCTTGAGCATATGGCAATTTGTTTTTAATTGAAATGCGTTTACGTAGGAACTGACATGACGCTGGTTTCTGTCTAGAATCTCTGTCTACAGCAACAATAGACGTACGAGGAGAGAAAGTAGAACAGGCGACTAGTTTTCTGTTCTTTTAACTAGATTCATTAATGACGACATGAAGTGGGAACGTGGAATAAAAGGAAAGAAATATTTTCCTGGTTTATTGAATACTTCGTGTGGGCTATTGTAACCAATGAAGCGGATTTTTTGCAATATTACTAACATTTAACGAAATAAAAGTTCCAAGATGAGGCATCTACCAATCGAAAGATCTTATTCAGCTAAACAAAAATGATAACTCATGAATGAAAAAAAAAAAACTTATGCGTAGTTTTTGAGAAGTAGCTCAAGTGGTAGAGCGTTGACTTCGCATTCAGGAGTTGTCGTGGGTTCGAATCCCGCTGCCGACCATCCTGACTGAGGTTTTCCAGGGTTTCCCTCACTCCTACCAGGCAAATGTCGGGATGGTATCTACTAAACAGACTCTGGCCGATACCTTCCCTAATCCTTTCCATTGTTATTGGTGTTGTTGTGTATACAGTGTAAAATGGCCTCAGAGCTGTATCTGGTGATTGTTAAATAAATAAAATAAAATAAATGAAGGGAAACGAGTTTTCCTTTGTAAGTCTAAACAACTGAGGCTGCACGAGAACAGGCCTCTTATTGAGACATAAACTGATCCTCAAAATATGCTCTCATTGTGCTCTTCAATATGACAAGCGAGACGAAAGTAAGCAATATGATTGATAAGGTGCAGCCTAAAGTTATCACTCTAAAACTTTAACTTCTGTTTTATGTAATTATTTTATTTATTTATTTATTTAACAATCACCAGATACAGCTCAGAGGCCATTTTACACTGGATATCCAACAACAGCAATAACAATGGAAAGGATTGGGAAGGTATCGACCAGGGCTGTTTAGTAGGTACCATCCCGGCATTCGCCTGATAGGACTGAAGAAAACCCTGGAAAACTTCAGTCAGGATGCTCGGCAGCGGGAATCGAACCCACGACTTCCCGAATGAGAAGCCAATGCTCTACCGCTTGAGCTACTTCGCTCGGTAAGCAATGCTTTTAAGTAAAGCAATGTCCAAATGTAAGTTATATTTCAGTGGACAGATTTTCAGTTTAGCGTCCCTTTCAGCAACGAGGCTATATGAGGCGTGGATCTACAGCTTAACGTGTAATGCGAACCACATGAGCTCCCTACTTAAATGGAACCCGGGTCTCGCACTCCAAAGGTGAGTACACCAACCCCTTAGCCACGACGAAGCTCGTATCAATGGATAGATTACACCTATCTGAAGAAATTATCATGGTTGAGGACACTGGCGTCTCTGGTATGTAGAATTGGGGGGGACGTCAAAGAAAGTGATTTAAATAGTACTATCTACCCTAACCTGTTTATTATCTTCGATTCCATTTGGTACCTTTCTGCTTACCTTCACGAACACCCTAAGGCATATCAAGAACTCTGTTATAATCATTTCACAGCCTGAATATTATATTGAAAATAAATATTATTATTTATATGTTATTCTGTCGTTAGTAAATAAATTAAATTAAGATAAAATATTGAATATTTTGAATACGAGTCCCCCCGCCAGAGACGCCCGTGGCTGAGGATACATTCTCATGTGTAGGTTTCGACAATTCAAAAAAACAAATCTTTAAGGCACTAAATTGTATTGTTCGTTACCAATAATAATTGTTGCTGAAAGAAATTTTTATTTATTTATTTATTTATTTATTTATGTGTACTGTATATCTAAAACATACTGTTAAATTGTGTCTTTTATTGTTCATATTTTCCTAACTGTGACACACACACTCCTTTATGCACATGGAATCCGCGGTCTCAGTGGAGCCCCTCTCTTTGGTCTAGTGGCTAGCACGTACACCTTTAGTGTACGAAGTCCTGGGTTCGTTTCCCGGTGGGAGAGCCTTTGGAATTTTAATTGTCATCGATGTTTCTGTGTTCGAGTCCCTGTCGTTTTAAGTTACCGGTAAAGCGAGTTAAACAAGTAAAAAGCGAGTAAAATTCAATAGAAACTAGTAATAAGTAAATAAGAAAGTTAATGAGGCACGTTCCTTGAATCAGTTAACTTTTTAAAAAGTTTTTTTTTTTTTTTTTTTTTTTAATGTAGTAGACCATTCACTTTTGGTGCATAGGATCCTGGGTCCGACCTCAGCTCACGCCAGGTGAGCTTTGTGGTGGACAAACACCGTGTGCGTGGGTTTTCTTGGGGTTCTCCCGTTCCTTCCCACTTTCTTCATTCAACTATCTCATTCATTTCTCATTATCACCGTCTTCTTTACCCTACCCAGCATAACCGTGGAACGAAAAACTTAAAGATTTCATTTTTCTTTTACACACATATTACTTATTAAGGTAAGTGTATTTCTAATCAGAAAGCATTATGTGTGTATCACTAAGCCAGTAACCAATTATTATATTTGAATTACTTTGTTCTTTATAAAATATACTCTCTGCAATTCTGTTTATTTACCTACGGATATGTTCTTATATCATTACATGGCCAGTTGCCATCTGTGAAGCTTCAATTGACTCTGGTCTCGGGTTTACAAACCTCTACAAAATTTGAAAGCATTAGTTAGTATGCAGGTGCGTGATATTTACGTTACAGAATTAGATTCTAACAAACTTCTTCTGGTTCACCTAAACCATAGGTTGGTGGGCAACTGAAAATATCACTTTATTATCTCCAACGAATACCTTCGCACAGTGCTTCAATCGTCCTAGTGTCGTGCAGTGGAGTTGTCTGAAACGTTAGGTTGACGATCGAGAGGCGACGCTATTGAGAAATTCTAGCCCCTTTGCAGAGTAACTTCTTGTTCACTTGAACCATAGGTTGGTGGGCAACATGGAAATTTTAAAACTTTTCTCTCTGTTGGGAGAGCTGTTTATACTTGGATAAGGTCTCTTCTTCGTAACTGCATCTAAATATTCTACCCTTGGTCTTCCTCTTTCTGGTTTTCCTTCTGCTTTTGCCTCTATGAGCACGGTGATCCAATCGGAGTACTGAATAAGATAGCCAAGCATGTTTTTTTTCTTTTTCCTGTTATCTTCATGATCTGTCGTCCTTCATTAGCTTCCTTTAGTACGTCTTCATTTCTTTTCCTTTCGGTCCATGATATGTACAGCATTTCGCGCCAACATCACATTGCAAATGCTTCCAACTTGGATATTTCAGCTTTTCTCAATGTCCACGTCTCTGATCCATAAAGCGCCACGCTCCATACGAGGGTCTTAATAAATCGTTGTCGAATGTCCAACGACACATTTCTTGATGGTAGCAGTCCTCTTTTCCTATTTAATGCTTCTTTAGCCTGCGCTATTATGGAACTTCTGTCTTTTTCACTTCTTCCGTCCGAGGATATTAAGACTTCTTAAATAGGGGAACGTCTTAATATCTTGGATTTTCTTTCCCTCTAGCCATACGTTTGTTCCTTCCTGCCTTGCTCTTGTGCCTTTTATCACTTTAACCAAAGGGATAAAATGCACAAGAGCAGGACAGAAAGAAACAAGCTTATGGCTAGAGGGAAAGAAAATCCAAGATATTAAGACGTTCCCCTATTTAAGAAGTCTTAATATCCTCGGACGGAAGAAGTGAAAAAGACAGAAGTTCCAGAATAGCACAGGCTCTTCTTATTTCACTTTGGTATGGTATCTAACAAACAAACAGAAAAGTAACCTAATAAAGTAAATTGGGGGAAAAATTAATGAGCACTGTTAAAAATATCTGGCAGTAGTGTTCGTCGATTGTTGCTAACATTTGTTTCATCGTTCCCTTTACTCTTCACTCAGCCTATGTTATCCATTTTTATCCATCCTTTATTTCCTTTGTATAATAAAAGGAAATAACAAAATACAATTTTATTAATAATAATATATCAAGGATAATATAATAAAAACTACTATGTTCATAAGATCTTTTTTCTGCCATTATTTTAACCGTATAATGAAAATAGCAATTTGTCTTTACCTTCTTAGAAGAAATGTCATTCTTTTTGCATTGTAAATTGCAAAGGCAGAAGGTCGTGTACATCGGTGACCTTGTGTTTTGTATTAAGAGAACTTAATAAAAGAATTCAAACAAAAGAACAACGCCTTCACATTAGAGCAACTGGCCTTTGTGGTTAAGGGACTACGAGAAGCCATAATGGATGACGGAGAAAGAGAATGTGTTATTTAGCTTGTGTATGTGTTATTAGCACTTACTTTTTACTTTTTTTCGCCTCTTTCTTTCTTCTTCATTCGTGTAAATTATTTTTTGACACAGTAGCACATTTTATAATACAATTGCGTTGACGGAAATTAGTTCACTCGTCTGCTGTTAATCCGTCTATGGACTAGTTTTCTCTATTAGATGGTGGCTGATGTTATTGTACGCTTATCTTCGCAGATCGGTTTCGAATTGATCAGAATGGAAATTCTTTGATAGAGAGAAGAGTTCTTTTGCAAATGTAATTAAATATCTCCGTCTCTTTTAGCCTAAAAGGCATAACCGTGGGACGTAAAACTTAAAGATTTCATTTCATTTTGTACAAATGTATGTTGGGTTAGGAAGTTTTGGAAGGGGAGTCGGGACCCGTTGGACCCCCTCGTAGGTGCGCCTCCCCCACGTGGCACTACTACTTGTAAATCATAGAGTGAAGACATCGACTGAATATTGCTGCAGTTTCTGTATGGAAAAGGTGATCACTTAGTATATATTTGTCTTCTAAAATTTTGGGACTAACATTCGGTTATCTCTTAAGTTTTGTTTCTTCTCATTACTTCGGAAGATTAGTGGAGCATTTTTTTGCACTTCATGATAAGTAAACATTGATAACATAAAGTCTAAATATTCTTCTGCGGCTTAGGAGTACAGTAGTCCATGTTAAAGTGTCATACATCTGGATTGTTGTTATTGAATTGCAGTCCAGAGTTCCTTCAGCACCAAAGCTGTATGAGACATGGACCTACAGTTGAAAGTGCAATCCGAATCCACCGAAATATGTTCAAATTTTAAAGCTCTCCGATTGGGACCCTGTTCACCAAAGGGATCACTGGGCCAGCGGGGAGGGCTAATAGGTTCAGGTTATGAAAATTATAATTCACATTTAGAAGGCAACAGCCAGATAAACTAAAACTCGAAAAGGAAGTTGTACCATTTTTCTCCTAGTAGCGTCGCCTCTGGTCGTCTAGAGAAATGAAAAGAAAACAAAAAAGGATTTTAAAGCTTCCCTGTTCATTCTTATGAAAGTGTGAGTGTAATTACAGAATGGAATGCAGCTTCCATTTGTTTTCTCTGCGAAAATATTTCCGTTGACAAAACGAAAGAATGAAAGTTGTAGACAAATATTCTTTTACGAGTCTCATCTTCAGTCTCTTCCTCAATTTTCTATTTGATTTTCTTTACGACAATGACGTCACTTCGGTCAATCACTTTCAGTTTCTCCCCTCCCTCCCTCATAAATTAAGAGTTCCTTCCTCTCCAACCAGATTTCCACGATCAATAAATCTCGCCGCCGGACATTTTATTTTATGGGTGGACATCAAATATACTATTTAACTGTCTGTAAAATTATACGTAAGGTTGAGATACCAATAGTCATGAGGTTGAACTGTTGTTAAGTAGCCATAAGTTTGAGGACGAATTGAGGTTGAATATAGTTTATAAACACTCACGAGTAGAAACATAGATTCTTGGATCTAACTCTCTTCTGAAACGTTTTCTATAATTCAAATCTTTTATGTACACTCATGTCCAAAATTATTGTCGCATGTCTAAAAGTATGTTGTTCTAGCAATATAATTTGATAACGAATTCGACTGGTATTTCTTATAATATTAGTGTGTGTACAATCGGCAAAGACATGTATGTGGCAAATTTCATGTCAAAAGAACAGTAAATAAGAACAATAAAGCGAAAATAAAACTTTCTTATTCATTTAGCAACATTTTGTTTTACTCATTGTAATTTTTCTATTTATAATTCTTTTTCTATGAAATTTACCACAAATATACATTTTCTGTTTATACACATAGTATCAGTATTAAAAGTACTCTGCAAAGTCATTATCAAATAATTTCTTACATGAAGACAGTTATAGATATGCGACTATCATTTTGGACATGAGTGTATCTACTGCTATTCGTGTCCATTTCGTGTGTATGCGTTGGGCATTTAAATTCCCTCTATCACAGAAGTTTTTCATAACTGCATCGACATAGAGTCATGGAAGAATTCTAAAGCTATTTTAATTAAATGCCAGTGATCTTCGGAGTTGATGTGCTCAGTGACTTTAGGGTGCTAACACTCCCTCCCCCATTGAGAAAGATGTTTTGCAAAAATAAACATTTATCATATTAAGACATACAAACACCTGGAATTAAATGAACTAGAGATCTTGAACTCCTACCTTGATAAACCTCTGTATACGTCAATCAATGTACTTACTGCAAATCACCCAGTTGAATGTGTATCATTTAGCCGACCAAAGTCTTTAGGCTCTAGAATTACAATAGTTTTTTTTTTCTTTTAATTAGGCTAAAATAGACAGGTAATTGATGGGAATCATTGATTATTGAAGAAATAGTAACAACGTTGTTCACTGCAAACTTACACGTTCTAAGATCGAACCAGGGAACCTTCAGTCAGTAGTAGAGCGTTCTCCTCTGATGTATGGGATCCCTGATTCGGTACCAGCTCGCGCCAAGTGAACTTTGTGGTGGACAAACACCATCTGTGTGGGTTTTCTCGGGGTTCTCCCGTTTCCTCCCACTTTCTTCACTCCAGAATTTCATTCGTTTCTCATCATCACCTCTCCTTTAGCTTAGCCGGCATAAGAGTGAGACGTAAAACTTAAAGATTTCATTTAATTTAATTTGAAAGACCCTTTACACGAGAGACAGAGTCACTTAGTCAAAAATATCTTCCCCTCCATTACGCGTCTCCTTTAACGTATTAAACGGGTATTATTCTGTAGTACCCGAAAAGTCGATAAGGAATTGTAAAATACTTCCACGTATATTTTCAGAAAAAATGATAGGGCTAAATTGTTTTTATAAGAGAAGGAGTGCAGATGAAATGTTGCTACATTAATCATTTCCCTGTAAACAACAATAGCTTTATTGAAAAAGTGCACAACTGCATGTTGAGTTAGGAAGTTTGAGGGAGAGTCTGGTCCCAGTGGACACTTCCCGTGAGTGATCCCTTAAGACATGATAAACATTAAAAAAAGTTCTCGCAAACCAATCTTCTTAAAAAATATTCTTTTGTTTACTTTGAATGACTACACACAATTTAAAATGGAAAATTCAATGAAAGGTTAATTAGTGTAATAGACTTATTTCCTTCAATTCAAGCTTTGAAAAAAGTTCAAGGAGAAGTAAGCTTTCTTTTTTATGAAGTATTAGTGTGAATTACCCTCTTCGCTATATTAAAATAAGAAAAATTAGTAATGTTTCCTTAGTCACTTCTTACCATTATTGAAGTGCTCGCTTATTGACGATGTTTTTTGTCTTAAAACTTACATATTACTATTGTGGAATTAATTTGGATTTAAACGGCATCAGAAGTGTCACTGTTCATCTCAGCGATCCCGAAAGCTAATATCAGTCATTTTCTATCATTTATATATATATATATATATATATATATATATATATATATATATATATATATATTATACAGTGGCGTAGGGAAGGGATGGGTCTAGGGGGCTGCCCCCCCAAAGGGTTCCAACAATGTACTTTGATATTGGTGAAAAGCAATTGCCTTTCATGTACTCTATTTGAAAACAAAACATGTTACTAAAGAGTCCCTAGACAAGCTGTGTTTGCCAACGCTTACTTTGCAATTGCAAAATGTCGGAAAACGTTTTATAATTGTGGGAAAAATGGAAAAAAAGATAGCTGTGTTAATTTCGGTAAGAAAAATGTACAAACAATTCCTCCCTCCAAAAAAACAAAAACAACAACAACAACAACGGGAAAACATCTAAACAATGTATTAATTCAGAGACAGACTCGAAAAACGCTGTAGAAAAGTGGCTAGAACGAAGAAAAAAAACACTGTGTGCTAATTCTGGCGAACAAAATGTCCAAAAACAGCAACCGAGAAACAACGAAGAAATATCTAAAGAAACTGGCACTTCAGAGAAAGATTAGGTATTATTATTATTATTATTATTATTATTATTATTATATTATATTATATTATATTATATTATATTATATTATATTATATTATTATTAAAACTAAACATTGTGGCTCAACAAACGCTACAACATACAGTATATATATGCTCCCCAACACTAAGCCCTCCTAAACAAAAAACAATTGACACACGCTACTGTATATATATATATATATATATATATATATATATATATATATATTCCCCTCTCCCTTTCCAAGTTACGGGGCTATATTTGGATTTAAACGGCATCGGAAGTGTCACTGTTTATCTCGACAATCCCCGAAAACTATGGATTCGGCACTAACATAAGTCATTTCCCATCATTTTTACATATATATTTCCCCTCCCCTAAGTTGCACCGTCAAAATGCAATTATAAAAACCGTTCCAGGTCAGAACCTCATCTATGCTGAAAATTTGATCGAGATCGATGATGTTCAAGAGTTATTAAGTCACAAATCTTGTCACTTTCATTTTTATTTATTTATTTATTTATTTATTTAGATAGATAGATAGATGTCTAATAATTTATATTATTGTAATTCTTGTTTCTTTTCTCATTATTATCATATCTCCATTTAATTCAAAGCTGAAGAAGAGAGATGTTCCTTAGGAATAAGAAAAGTATTTTTAATAATTCTTAATGGGGGTATGTTGTGCTGAACTTGATGAATGATAATGTTCTAAGATGTTCTAACCTTATAACAACTATTAAGAATATATTTTCCATTAATAATCTTCTTCTTTACATTTCATACGCCCCGTTGATCAATTATAATTAAGGTTTTAGTAGATGAACCTATATGAAGACCTCTCTTTAAAGAAAAACAAACAAAAAATGTAAGTAACATGAAACATCCTAAAGTTATTTATCATATTAATGAACTGTCTCTGGGAATAGCAAACGTACAGGTGTAACCAACCATAATCATGTGTAAAGACACAGCATCCTGAAGCGTTGTTCACACGGTCGGACATTACTTCAGCCTCCGGGCGTAAAGCATGAATTTTTCATTCAAAAAATATTTCCATATGCAAGAGAAACTTTTTCTGTTAGAAAAGTGGAAGTGATACTTTTCTTTAATGATTATCTTGATAGCTTTTGAAGCTTTTGAGAAAGTGACCCTGCAGGGAAAATGAAAGTTATCAACCGGAGATATGAAGTAATAGAATGCTTAATTTTTTATCGTTCATATAGTTTTTATTATTATAAACTTTTCTTTTCCCAGAATAGGAAGTCGTAATAATTTATGAAGTAGAAGATACGGTTGAAGATTATCTGATAATATATATATATATATATATATATATATATATATATATATATATATATATATATATATATATATATATATATATATATAAATAAAGTTCTAATTTATAAGCTTTTGATGAGCATGTTCTTCCGAAGATAGAAGGCAATTCATGATATTAAGAAATCAGATTTACTTAGCTTCGTACAAATCAAGATATGTATCCGAAAGTTCGTTGGTTGGCAGTTCATTATGATAACTAAGTAAACACATTTTTTTACGATTCATAGTTTAAAAAAATAAAGAGTTAATGTCAGTTTATTAACTAGTTTAAGTTATCAAAACTCCTTTACATACTAACGACGTTCAAAAAGTTTTGCACAATGCGCCGTAACTTTAGTATACCCTGGCCGGTGAATGATGATTTCTGACAGCTCAGCTCGCGAAGACAACTGAGGAGTGCGGTGTTGCCATGTGCTTCTCGCGGAAGGAGAGAATCGTCTGCTTCCTCGTTGAGGGTGAGAGGGGGTGAGTGAAAGTTTGGCAATATGCAGTGGTTACCATGGAGACGCGACAGGTTCTGAGCCTAAGATTGGTTGACCTGCTGTCTTCTCTCTCGGTGAAGCCTTGTGCAAAGCTGTCAGAAATCATCGTTCACCGGCCAGGGTATAGTTGCACTAGGACCATGGAAGTTTGTATACATTCAGGACACTGACTATTACACCACTGTTTCACACTCAGAATGAGTTCATGGTCACTTGCAAACTGTATACTATGAAAATACGCCTTCAGACGACCAAGCATAAAGAAATCGAACGGGGCCCTAGTCTACTACAAGGAGGTTGAGCAACTACTTCCCAGTCCGTACTTCTGATTTTCTGCTGTGTGTCATTGGCAGAGTAGTTTTGTTTCTGTTCAGTTTTGAGTAGGTGTGACACCCAAAGAGCACAAAATTTTTGTTGTGTCCCCGCGTAACGTAATGGCTAACGCTCTCGCCTTCGGTGCAAGCGGTCCTGGGTTCAATTCCCGGTGGGGGCACTCAGTGGAAAAAGTGTAAAACGCCTTTTTCAGGCCAGCCACAATGAATGACGCTTTCCTGGGTTTTCCTCATTCACACCAGGCAAATGCCGGGGTGGTACCTAACTTATAGATCCCAGGCCGCTTCCTTCCTTCCCCAATCCTTTCTTCCTTCCCTTTCCTCGAATAGTGTGCTCGCTGAGGGACTTCATCCCTCAAACGTGACGGGATAAATGGGCTTAGATGCCGAAAGCCCAGAAATCTAAATCCTAAATCCTAAAAATTTCTGTAACCTAAAGACTGTATTAATGTTAGAATACTATCTACAGATATCCCAGTCTCTTCAATAAGCTGTCAATGTGGTCTTTGGTAATGTTGTTGTTGATGGTCTACCGTACTGTGTTGGTCCAGCAGACTGGAATCACCACAGTGGAACCTTTGGACCGTTCTTGTTCACCTCAACCATTATTAATGAGCAACATGGAAATTTTAAAACTTTTCTCTCCCTTAGGAGAGCTGTTTTATATTTCGATAAGGCCTCTTCTTCGTAACTGCATCTAAATATTCTATCCTTGATCTTCCTTTTCCTGGTTTTCCTTCTGCCTCTCCCTCTATCAACGCGTTGGTCCAATCAGAGTGCCGAAAAAGATATCCAAGCATGTTTTTTTCTTTTGCCTATTATCTTCATGATCCTTCATTAGCTACTTTAGTATGTCTTCATTCCTTTCCCTTTCGGTCCATTATTGGGTCCATTACTGAGGTCCAATGTCTCATCCGCCAAGTGAACTTTGTGGTGGACAAACACCGTGTGCGTGGGCTTTCTCGGGGTTCTCCTGTTTCCTCCCACTTTCTTCATTCCATCATTTCATTCATTACTCATCATCACCGTCTCCTTTAGCCTAACCGGCATAACCGTGGGACGTAAAACTCAAAGATTTCATTTCATTTTTTTCCAATGTCTCATCCCTATATGCACGAAGCAATTTGTGTCGATTGGAGATGGCTGACTAATTGCAGGTCTTGTACAGGAACTCATTGACCAACCGTTGGTGAGAGTGGCTGTCTACTTCCTTCTCTGTTGTGGGCGTATCTGTAAAATAGAAGAAGAAAAATTGATATACAACTTCAGCATAAAGGAGACTGTAGCATACGCACACAAAATTTCATGGTCCTAGTGCAACTATTTAAAAAGTTATGGCTAATTCTACAAAACTTTTTGAACGCCATTTATATTTACGATCTCTATCTTTTGTGTCCATTCGTCAGAACAAAAAAAAAAAAAAAAAAAAAAAAATCGAGAACCATTCCGTGTTTCTACCAGACCTGTTTTTTTTGGGGAGGCACTGCTCTCCCCGGAGCTCTGAGAGTGCCCCTCCGGAGCAGACAAAAATGATATGTCTATAATATAATAATAAATAGAATAGCATCCGTAGTGCCCCCCGGAATACTAAGCGTGCCCCCCCCCCCCCCGGAACATTGTTTCTGAAAGAAACACTGGAATCATTGATAGGTCACCATCAATTTTGGTCAAGATAATAATAGAGGGTAAAAAGTTGAATTCATTGATGGTGTGTTATTCAAGTCGGAAGTGATACAATTCAACCATTTCCGGTTTTAACTTGGATTACCTTAGACTAAAGCGGTAATAGATTATGAGAAGCTGTTTCTTGCAGTCAATTAAACATTCAAAGATTATATTCAATGTCTCTGCTGAAACCGGAAGTGGCAGAAATCTACTATCGTTTCCAGGATTCAATATTAATTGAGGAAATGTCATGCTAAAAACCAAACTCCTTGACGTGGTGTACACACAACACTCCTACTTGTTATTTATTAGAGATTAGATGTTTATTCACTAAATGCATGCAAAATAGTCAGTAAATGTGGCACTAAAATCTAAGTCGAAATAATAGAATAGTATCAATGGCATTCAAAAAATGAAATTACAGTAAATAATGGTGTAATAATCTAGAAACATGCTTGGTGGTTACTTTGGAAAGAGAATAAAGTCTTTTGAGGGAAAGAAACACGAAATTCCTTTCCATGTACATAAAAACTTTATGACATCAGCAGTGCAAATTTTTAAAAACACTTTATACACAGCAGCCCTAATAAAGAAATTATTGGCCACTTTTAAAATAATAGATACATTATTTAAAATATTTTATTTTAATACTTTTAATACATTTTGGCAGTCCGTCACAATGAATCATTAATGATTCATTGTGACGGAACATTGACGGAACGGACTGATGTTTGCGTAGGACATCAGTCTTTTGTATGTGTATAGGTGTGTGTGTGTGTATGTCAATTGAAATAAAATCTTTTAGGCTAAAGGAGACGGTGATGATGAGAAATGAAGTAAATGGTGGAATGAAGGAAGTGGGAGGAAACGAGAGGACCCCGAGGAAACCCACGCTCACGTTGTTTATCCACCACAGAGCTCACTTGGCGTGAGCTGGGATCGAACCAAGGAACCCATGCACCAGAGATGAACACTTTTACCACTGAGCCGTCGCGGCCCCTGCGTGTCAGTTGAATCAGTGAGTGGAAAAACTAGAATATTTCAAAAATAAAGGAAAAATTGAAATAGTCAGAGACTGTTGTTCTGTATAAGCAAATATCCATATTACGTTTTTGGTATTTTTTGAAATGAAAAACCAAACACAACGAATATATTTTATATATATAAGCAACCGTATTCCTGATAACCAGTTTTTTCCTGTTCCAAATATAAACTATTGTGGAATATTCATTTTCCACTAACCTTTCCACTTTTATTCACGGACGTGATCAGGGTATACTGAAAGCACGCAAGATCTTGTAGTTCAAATTCACTTTGGTATTTCTTTTAATCTTTGAGCATTTGTTTAATATTGTTTCCAATGTCTACAAGCTCTTGTATTCCAAAACAACTTGAAGGGCACGGTAGCTCAGTGGTAGAGCGTTTACTTCCGGTATGTGGGGTACCTGGTTCAATCCCCGGCCAAGTTAGTGGTGGACAAACACCGTGCTTGTGGGCTTTCTCGGGGTACTCCCGGGGTACACTTTCCTCCCAATTTCATTCCACCAATTCTTCCATCTAATTCATCCATCTCCCTTAGCGTAAAGGGCATTAACGTGGAATGTTAACTGAAAGGTTTCATTTCATTTAAAAAAAAAAATAACTTGGACACATTTCTCACGGTGACACTTTCTTTACTTAATGGAGTAGACTTTATGCAACCATGAATTAAATTTTTACACTTCTTGCAACAGACAAACACTTTTCTTGAAACTAGTTATGTATGTAGTTATCTCAGCAAAGACTTGATTTTGAAGAAAATGTAGAGAAAATGAAATATTTCAGCGTAACGTCTCATGATTATTCTCTTTAGGTTAAGGGAGACGATAATTAAGTCAAGTGAATAATAATTAAAGAATTGGTGGAATGATAAAGTGGGAGGAGACGGGAGTACCCGAGAGAACCCATGAGTATGATGTTGTCCACCACAAACATACTTCCTTGCCGGGAATCGAACCAGTGACCCCAAGAATCAGGGGTAAGTGCTTTACCACCGTGCCCCCCTAAAATTGCAGAGAATAAACAATATTTGGCATTTCAGCAAGACAGGGGCGGATCCAGGACGGACTTCTGGGGGTGGTTTAATACTGCTACTTAGAGCTACTTTTAAGAGCTCCAAACTCTGGAGATATATATATATATATATATATATATATATATATATATATATATATATATATATATATATATATATATATATATAAGAAAGTTTCTTCTTTTGGGGGGGGGCAATTGCCATGATCGCCCCCTGGATCCGCCACTGCAAGCAATAATATAAACAATAGAGACTGAAATAAACAAAATAAATCTTGCTGGAATTGGAGCAAACCAGGCCCGCAGCCAGCCACAGAGGTTTGGGAAGGGGGCATGGATATGTTAGGTGGAAAAAAATCTTTAAGTGTTACGTCCCACGGTTATGTCGGTTAGGCTAAAGGAGACGGTGATGATGAGAGATGAGTGAAATGGTGGAATGAAGAAAGTGGGAGGAAACGGGAGAACCCCGAGAAAACCCACGAGCACAGTGTTTGTCCACCACAAAGTCCACACGGGGATATGTTAGGGGATCCAAGTCATTAAACATTCTCTTGCACATATCTAAATTTTGTTTTTTGTGTTGAGGTCTGGAGGGGCCACGAAAAGTTTAGGGGGGCCAGGACCCCCTATCCCCCCTCTAGTTGCGGGCCTGGAGTAAACATCTCACTAATTAACTTTCGTACGTATATTTTTCTTATTATTATACCTATAACATTAAGAATACGTGTTTTGCCTAACATCCAGTCTTTAGTTCTTATTCTAATATAATTTTTTATAGTCCTCGGTAATTATGAACAAGTACTAAATGAATTCAATTCAGAATGACCATCTTAAAATATGGTTTTAATAGCTAATCTCCTACGTAAAGAGTCAGATCTTGAATGTGCTAAACTAGTGTTTGTAAAGAAGAAGCGGATGTGTACGTGTGAGGTGTCCCTATTTTAACCTGTTCGTCTGTTTGAATGGACCCAAGGAGGCCAGACATGAATTAGACAACAGCAAACAACCTTTCGGAAGATGTCGGACACGCTGTCTGTAGAGAAGAGGGCCTTCAGGCTATCGAGAAATGAATTGGGAAAGTTCATTCTACGTTGAATAGGGGAAGACGTCTTCAAATAAAAGAAGCTTAAAATCTCCGTGAGAGGAAAGGAAGTTAACCATAAATATTCTGGGAAGATAGATAGAGGATGTGTAAGTGAGAAGAATTGATAAAAAAAGTAAAGAACGCAATGTCTAGGGTTGCCATATTTTGTAAACGAGAAACCGGGACACCAATCTCAGGCTACATGTAAGGTGAGGGGTCCTACTCATCTGGTCAGAATCAATTAAGAGTCTTCATCCCGTCGAAATTAAAATACCGCTAATTTTACAGTAATTATGTGATATCTTCAAATAGATAAAAGATAATTGAAATATGGAACAAGAGCGCCCTAGACAATATTATTTTGCGTGAGGTACCGTTATCACAAGTCACCTAGTGGCTTTCCGTTTTCAGCTGTTTAGAAACGCGAAAATAAATGCCGATTTTCAAAATGGCTCAAAATTGAAAGCAGATAAGTGAGTGGTGATAACGGTTTCTCATGTAAAATAATATTATCTAGGGCGCTCTTGTTCCACATTTCGATTATCTTTTATCTATTTGAAGATATCACATAATTACTGTAAAATTAGCGGTATTTTAATTTCGCCGGGATGAAGACCCTTAAGTGTCCGTCTTTTCCAGATTATTACTCACAATTTTCCAGTTTATTCTATACACCGTTAACATAAATGAAGACACACAAGAAATGTATAAAGAATGTGAACAGGTAATATAGGCATCCCTTATTCCGAATTGTTGTGTTTAACGGATCCTAAATATTCCGC
Organism: Thermobia domestica; assembly: GCF_964235325.1. Classification (NCBI taxonomy): domain Eukaryota; kingdom Metazoa; phylum Arthropoda; class Insecta; order Zygentoma; family Lepismatidae; genus Thermobia; species Thermobia domestica. The sequence goes on from NC_137463.1 coordinate 266,805,916, forward strand.
CAATTACAACACACCCTATCTTTTATGATTGAAGAGATATTGTTTTCTTTGTTGCGTCATCACCTGAGTCAGAAACACTACAATAACGCTATAAATTTAGCATTTAGAACAAAAACATTTGAAGTATAAAATAACTAGTAGTTAAAGCCCGTCACCGAGAAAAAGACGTTTATTTCTATTGAAAGTGATATTCGAGAAATTATTGTCATAAAATATGCTCCTCTTGAATACTTATTAAAGATCTCTTTTTCTTCCCTCTGAAAACGAAACAACCCCATAGGACAAAGAATGGTTGTGATTTTCAAACTCCTTGTTGTTTGTTTGAAATCATTTGGCTACATAAACCCTCCGTTTTTAGTGAGACATACTAGTTCTTGTAGGTTGATTTTTTTTTCAGTCTGAAGAACGAAAATCGGGACAAACAGGCGTCCCGAAAGCCTTTTTCGGGACAGTTGATAATTTCACTGAAAACCGGGACTATCCCGGAAAACCAGGACGTCTGGCAACCCTAGCAATGCCTGTATTTCAGAGAAAAAACTAAGTTAACATCAGCTGGGTTTGCCTTGCTGGCCAAGATTACGGCTCACAAATATGACCTCAAAGTAGAGAACCAAGGTAGAACTGACGGGATGAAGGTACTAGGAGAAAATGATGGAAACCAAGAGAACTCAATGGACACAAACATTTACGGGATTCAACATATATCTATTTATTTATTCAAAATTAGATTTCCTTTTCATCACCGAGCACACGTACTTATGTGAGACGAGAGACGTGGACCTCTACAATTTAAGGCAGAAAAAAAGGAAGTCTCTCAGTTTAACGTCCTACAGTTATGTCCTTTAAGCTAAGGGAGACGGGTGATTAAGGCAAGTGAGTGATAATGGGAAATTGTGGGAGGAAACGGGAGTAACACAGAAAACCCAGGAGCACGATGTTGCTCACCATAAACTTACTTCGACGAGGATCGAACCAAGAACTCCACGTACCAGAGGTAAGCGCTTAACCACTGAGCCACCGTGTACCCCTAGTTTAAGATGGAATCCGAACCACCGTAATGTATTCAAATTTCAATGTCCTACAATGAGCCGAAACCGGGACCCCATATACCAAAGGCGCGTTTACTTGCCACTAGACCAGCTGGGAGGGCTGGAATCGAACAAAGGGCTCCAGAGCTGCATTCTCTGACACTGGTTCCCTATCTCTTCCATTCTGTAGAAGCTATTTACACGAACGTTCACTTATAGTTTAATGTAGCAAGGATTTTGACAGGTTTGGTTGATTCAGAAATAAATTTTGGCAGATATTGAGTGCGTGGTCCCTCATATAGGAAAGAATATCTGGATCATTTTATTTGTTTACAAATTTATAATTCTTGTTAATGTAGTATTGGACTCCTGATATCAAAAAAACTAGTTTGTTTCGCATCTCTTACACTAAAGCTTGAATATTAATCTTGAATAACTTGAACAGATCTGAAAGCAAAGTATGCTTCGAATTATAGGAAAGCGAATACATCTGGAGCCTGGGGTTTTAGATTCGATTCAAACCAGTGTTGAACTTATATTGGTGAGTACTATGCACAGATTCGAGCTCCTTCGTGCCTAAGCGGTTAGCATACGCGCCTTTGGTGTGGGAGACCCGGGTTCGATTCACGGTGGGTGCTCATGTGGTTCGGATTCCACGTTAATCGGTAAGTCCCGTCTCACATAGGATAGAGTCATGAATTTTATGAGTTACAATATAAAATTTCAACTAATGGTCTAAATGATGTCATATCTTTAAACATTTAAGTAATGATTGGACTAAACTGCCAAAGTTCTCAATAAAATTACATCTACAACAAATTATTCTGAGTGTTATCAAGCAACCCTGTCGTCTTTTTCCTCTTAAGTTAGAATAGATTTCATAAGTGCTTTCCGTATGATTGAACTAAACTGAGCAATTCTCTATTTCTACGTAACTTTATATCCATATAGTATGACGTAAAGAATTATGCTCTAATAAATTTTTACTTGCAATTTCTACGATGTTTATAACAATAAAAACTTTGTTAAAAGAGTAACTCGCATTTCCCACCATAAATCTTAAAAGTTTCATTTGTCCCTTGATCTTTTCTAATTTGTTATTGCACTTAAAGCACTCTGCTGAATAAAAAAATACAAGGAAATCTTGCAGCCATGATTTTAAAGTGTAGCCATAAGCAAATTTTCTCTTTTTTACGTGTAGATTATATTGAACAGAAAATGACCAATAAGTTTATTGTGTATTTGTCTTAGAATAATGTAACTTGTAATACCAATGGGAGGAAGTAAGTAAATAAATGTTTATTCTCTTCTTGTGAATATGGCAAATCATGTTTTCTGTCTGTGTCCCACATTCTTTATGACTCAGAGCCTTTTAGGGAAAACATGGCCATACAGAGGACACCATTCATAACGGAACACTCCTTCATTTGTTTTTGAGATTTGAGGAGTCCTTTGTATGGCGATGACACACCTGGCATTGTTTTCAGAATCTTATTTTTTGGGGTCATCCTACAGTTCGCCCAGATTTCTTCCTTTGGAAGGGTTCTTGCGCAACATTTATGTATTTTATACATATTTTAGTTTATTATTAGATAAAATTTGCAGATGCTTATCAGTTCCACATTTTTTTACTTATTCAAAAGATTCCGAGGAATAAAGAATATCTAAAGTTTCTCTGTAATTGTTTAGTATTTACAACATTCTGTTTAGTGAAATAGGTTGTGTCCCCCATCGCTGAAGAACAGGATTTCAAATAAATTATTACACCATAGCGTTAGGTGTCCAGTTAAGCAAGAATGTGGATCATTTCATGAGTGGCGTAGGGAAGGGGGGTAGAGGGGCCGCCCCCCCAAAGAGGTCCGACAATGTACTTTGGTACTTTGATGTCTGTAATTCTTTTTATATATTTTTATGTTTATATATTATTTGTTTGTAATTACTCTATATGTACCTATAACAGCACTTGTCACCCCCCCCCCAAACACACATTCTTGGCTACGCTACTGATGAGTATTGACTAGTTTACTCAGTAGCATTTTGTACTTTATAAAAACCTACATAGAGAAATACTAATATTACAAGTAGAATATACGTCACTTAGAAATATCTGTCATTGTTCGGAGAAATGAAACAATAGATACAAACTACTAGTTTATAGGGTGTACTATTTCCGCTTACTGCACCAGACAGATCAGGTCAAGAATTGCCATAGCCAAAGAAGTATTCAGAAAGAAAAGATCACTCTCAACTAACAAACTTAATATTGAACTAAGGAAAAAAAAATATTTAAGTTTTACGTCCCACGATTATGCTGGTTAGGCTAAAGGAGACGGTGATGATGATAAATGAATGAAATGGTAGAATGAAGAAAGTGGGAGGAAACGGGAGAACTCCGAGAAAATCCACGAGCACGGTGTTTGTGCACCACAAAGTCCACACGGCGCGAGCTGGGATCGAAACAGGGACCCTAAGCACCGGAGGTGAACGCTCTACCACGGACTCACCGCGCCCCGAGAACTAAGGAAGAAATTGGTCAAGTGCTATATATGGAGTATTGGACTATATGGTTCAGAGAGACTTGGACATGGAAGAGGTATTTAGGGAGCTTCGAAATATGGTGTTGGAGGAAGCTGGAGAAGATAACATGGACAGAGAAAGTAACAAATGATGTTTTGAAGCGGAAAGGAAAGAAGAGAACACTTCTAGCCACTATCCTTAGTAGGAGGGCCAATTGGATTGGACACTATGTTGCGAAGAAATTGTCTTCATACCACCATAGAAGGAAAGATGGAAGGAAAGCGAGGAATAGGTAGAAGAAGAACACAAGTGATCGAAGATTTAAAAAATAGAAGAAAATATTGGGAATTAAAAGAGGAAACTGAAGTTCGAGAAACATGGGAAAAGCATTTCCAGGCCCAAATCTATTTTTTTTAAAAGGAAAAAAGAAAGAAACTCATTAGTCCCAGAACCTGCCAAAATGCAGAATATTTATTATTATTATTATTATTATTATTATTATTATTATTATTATTATTATTATTATTATTATTATTATTATTATTATTATTATTATTATTATTACGTAAGTATTCTGCATGTATTGAAATCAGAAAAAATGTATAAAGCTTTTCAAATATTTTCTTATTTTTTTATTTTTTATTCCGTCCGAACGAAGAACGGACATTCTGCTAGTGTTTACTACGACGTTGAATAGTAAATTTGAAATTAATATGTCAATATGTGACTTACTGTGGGTAACTAGAGATAAAAGGAAAGATAAAATTGTAATTAAGATATTTAATTTGTTTCGCAAGTGTGGATGAAAAGATCATACTGATGATAAGAATGTAATTTTGCTTACAGATAAACGTAAATTTAAGACATTTTAAGAAATTTGTAACTTGTTAACGAGTATAGCATATAACAGCTACTAAATTATTTTATTGTTTTGTTATTTGTTGTATTGTGGTTTAAAATATCTCATCTAATATATTTATTTTAAATATATTTACAGGAAACTACTACGCTTTTTTCGTGCCCAAACGGTAAGTCTACTCTTTTTACGTTAATCATTAGTAGTTTTAGTATATTTCTATTGCCAAGATCATACTTTAGCTTACGTACGGTACAACTTTACCTCTAAGAAGTTACAAAAATAACATTACATTTTGCAAATATTACATTACATAATAACATTACAGTTCTTACATTCATTCGCTTTCTAGTTAAGTTGATTCATTATTGTAAGAAGACAGGACAAACACATGGTGCATAGAGATTAGTTAAAAATTTACTAAATAATGCAGTTTGAAGTACTAGGTCATATGTTAACCTAATCTAGCCAAAGCCTAAGGGAGAAAGTGTTCGTCGTTTTTTTACACTAGGTCTTTCTAAAAGTTTTAAATAGTAAATTCGAAACCAACGTGCCATAGAAATACCATGTTTCTGACAATTGAATTACTATACATTTTTTTTAAGTCAAAACATTCATTACTCAGCTTCTCTGCAGAGCATTGAGCTCTCTCTCCCTCTGTGTGTTCTATCAAGCTCCTCAGCCGAACTTAAGGTTGGTTTAAAGAGACAATTTTTGCCGATAGATGTCACCATAGTCTTCGTATCTCTCACGAAAATTCACGATTTCTCTTACAAATTTCAAAGTAGAGACTTCAAACTTTTAGAGAAGAAACTTCATAACCTATCGAAGACAATACTTTCGTGCCGATTTTCTATTTAGAATTTTCTTTATTGTTGAAACAGTTATATTGTTAAAGGTTTGAATATTCATTTCAACAATGAAGAAAATTATAAAAAACGTCTGATGAGGATCTTGGCTAGAAGATCGAAACGTCACGTGTAAATGTGTTTTTATATTAAATAAGTGCAGTCTTGTTCAGCAGTGTGTTTATTTTTCTGATTTTATTCGCAAGACGTTGACTATGATTGTGTGTCAGTAAGAAAATTATAAATAAAAAAATCGGCACGGAATGTTACCTTCGATAGGCTACGAAGGTCCTTCTATAAAAATTTGAAGTCTCTAGGTTGAAATTTGTAAGAGAAATCCTGAATTTTCGTGAAAGGTAAAAAATACATGAGAGAGAGACGAAGACTGTAGTGACATTTATCGGCAAAAATTGTCCCTTTAAACCAACTTTAAAGCTTCTTTTCTAAGCCACCATGTTTCTCAGGAAACAGAAAGTTCGTTTCTGAATCATTAAGCATTCCTCTCTGAGCTACTAAGTACTCTCTCTGAGCCATTGAGCTTTTCCTCCTATGAAACACTAAGCTCCTCTCAAACCTTTTTCCCTGAGCCACTAAGAACTCTCTGAACAACCAAGTATTTATCTGAGTCACTAACCTTCCTCTCTGAGCCTCTAAACACCTTCTCTCAAAAACTGGGAATGCTACTAAGCACCCTCTATGAACCAGCAAACTCCTTATTTTCGCAACTCAGCACTCTCTCTAAATCACCAAGCTTCTATCTGAACTCTAAGCATTCTTTATGAGCCAACAAGCTCTGCTATCATACTAGGCACCCTCTCTGAGCCACTGTGCACTCTCTCTGAACAACTAAGCTTTTTTTCTGATCTACTAAGCACGTTCTCTGAGAAACCATGTATCTATCTGAGCCATTGAGTGCTCCCTATGGGCCAACAAACTCATCTGAGCTACTGAGGACACTCTCTAAGTCACTAAGAACCCACCCTCTACTTCCAACCCTCTCCTCCTCTCTGAGACACCAAACTTTTTCTCAACCACCACATTTCCATTCTGAGTCACTAAACACCCAACTCAAAAAATAGTCTCTGCATTTTCACGATTTCTTAAGAGTATTTCCCTCCAAAATATTCTTCTTAAAGACCGTTCCATGCTGAGTCTTGTGGACGTGTCTTTACGTTTTTTTTTTTTTTCGTGCACCACATATTTCTCCTACATAAGAAAACGCCTTTGTAATATAATATGTTTTTTGCTACGTTCTTTTGCATAAAAATAATATTAGGCTGAAGTAAAGATCATTTTAACATGACGTAGTTGTAGATAAGTAAAAGAACACGCGTTTTCTTTATTTAAAGCTAACAAATAGATGCTAATTTCTCCCCCCTTTTCCTTCCTGCTTTCACTTCATTTTTTTTTAAAAAAATCATTTCTCTTTCTGGTGCAAATGAAGAAGAATTAAGAGAACATGTGCTTTATACAGAAGTTGCAAACAGCGAAGAAACGCATTGCGGAAGCAATTAGATAAAGTATTCGTGTGCATGATGCGTTGCTTGGGTGACTCCAGAAAAAACAAAAATAATCCTCTTTAAGGCGTAGGTCTTCATCAACAGAAAAATAAAATAAACTGCAATGTTTTCCTTGAACCTGTGTTGTTCTAAGAGACGGAAGCTGTTGCTTAAACCCTGCGCTCACATCACCATCGTCATCATCATCATCAGACATTGAGTGACTCTCCCCTCCTCTAGGTTAGAAGCACGAGCAATTTGTTGAGGATATTGATGACTGTCCTTGCTCCCACGGGTTTTCAGTTCCGTCAGTTTCTCTGTCCACCCTCGCCATGATGACATCATTAACTGTTCATTTCTCAGCCTAGGTAGTCAGTCATTATTATTAGATGACGTCATTTCTCCATTAATCCTTAAACTGTGATCATTTTTAATTCTTTAAGTGCATAATCATTGTTTCACAATCTTCTTTTGTTTTTTTCTTTTTTCTATTTCTGACATGCATAAAAGAATAGTCACGGTATCTTGTCTATATTTATTAAGCGATTCGATTGAAAAGAAACATGAAATGGAATCTTCAGTTGAATGTTCCACAATTATACCTTTTAGGTTAAAAAAGGATGATACACAAAAGTGATTATCATGAAATAGTGGTAGGATGAGAATGAGAGAGGAGACGGGAAAACTTCGAGAAAACAAACGGACATTATAATATCTACCATAAACTCGCGCGCACTGGAGTCGAGCTAGGGACTCTTGACATCAGAGATGAGCTCTGTCTCTTACTTACCACTTACCACTTGGCGCGGTGATAGAGCGTTCTCCCCTGGTGCGTGGAGTCCTTGGTTCGATCCCAGCTTGCGCCAAGTGAGCTTTGTGGTGGACCAACACCATGTGCGTGGATTTTATCGAGGTTCTTCCACTTTCTTCATTCCACAATTTCATTCATTTCTCATCATCACCGTCTTCTTTAGCTTAGCCGGCATAATCGTGGGACGTAGAACTTAAAGATTTTATTTCTTGTTTTCTTTCCCTTATAAAGAGAATCTAGTTTATATTTTTTCCCCTGACAATATATATGGAAGTATTTTACAATTACTTATCGTCTTTGCGAGTGCAGAGTAATATTTATTCAATACTACATAGACTACGTAGTTGTTTGTAGTGTTGACCCCCTCCCAACAAAAATTTCTGGGTACGCACCTGTTCCTTGTCCTCTTTATTTCTCTTCTTATTAAGATATTATAACCTTTTCTCTGGTCTAATAGTTTTTTTTAAAACTATGTTTCTTTCTCTAAATCACAGATGTACTAACCTGTTTCTTTCATTTTCATCATGATTTCTTGTGCAGTGCACAGCTAATGAAGAGTATCGTTATTTGTTAGTGGATTGTACCGGAGGCAATGGACAGTTCTTAAACAGTTAGGAAGAGATATTTTTATTACATGAACCGTTATTAATAACGCTAATTGTGACATCATTATGTATCTACAAATTAAAAAATAAAGTATAATCATACGTTACCACGTGTACAGATCATTTAAGCACTTTCTTAATAAGTAGAAATTTTTCATTATCTGAGAGGAAAAAGTGTTAGCCCAGCGAATATACTAAATTATAGTTAATTTATTAATAAATAAATAAAGTTCGATTGCTTGGACTTTAAAATTACTTTGCAGCAACATGATTAGGCTATATGAAATTTTCACCTACAGTTTGACGTGCACAGAGAAAATTCCGTTCTCCGGACAGCGGTATATTGTATAAATATACAGTATCCTCTTGCTTACTATAGAAATCAGTACGGATCATACGTTATCCGTATGCTACATAGGCACTTCCCTTAGATGTTACATCATGCCGTTGTAGGATATCTGACATCTAGCAGTTTCCAGTATATCACATGCATATACTTATGTTACTTTCGTCAGCTATATGTTACATACGTCCATTTGTATGTGAGATCCTGACAGCCTACATTGTTTCATACGCAAAGTACGTATAGATGGAACACTTATACAGAAAGTATTATAAAACATGCGTTTTCAGTTATACGTCTGCTGTACGTTAAGGCCAAAAACTACAGGAATTACGCATGTAACCTATCTTTTTAAGTACGCCAACTACATTTTTTTTTTCTCAGTGTGGGATTCTTAACGACTTACATTCTTACGGGGAACTGAATCCGATTCACTGTTACTAAATGAAAACTTTATTTCTTTACGAGGAGACACATATAACAGTGATTTCAGTAATAATGATTTCAGTATAATAGTTGCATCGTAGAATATTTATAGATAGAATAAATATAGCCTATATTAAATACGTAGTTTCAAAAGTGCATGACTGGATCAGAATCGAACCTGAGACCCTCCAGTCCTTTGTATGCTATTCAATTTGCATCATTAAAGGAATTAGTATGGTAAAAGATAGGGTGTTTCTCCATTTATCGAGTCCAAAAGCTTTTTATTTTTATTATTTTTTTAAGTATATATAGGCCATGACAGGGACGTACGCAGGGGGTGGATCCTGGGGATCTGGACCCTCCCCCCCGAAATTTTGACTTTTGTGTAACTTTAGCCTAATTTCAGGGGCAATTTTAGAAATTTTAATATAAAATACTCTCATATTAAGTTTGGACCCTTCCCGAAATAAATTCCTGCGTTCCCTACTGGGTCATGAAATGCATCAATCCATTGAAATTTCGAATTTGACTTTTTCATTATCACCATATTTTCGTCGAAAGTAAAATAGTATGTTGAAACATGGGGGAAAATGTTATTATATGCCTAGAGCATCTATCTTATAAATTGAATTGGTAATTACTGTTGTGAATACGTAAATGCAACATAATTAATAACTTTTTTTTTTTTTTTTAAGTGTTAAAGTGCATGTGCCATGTTTTAATAATAGTGGATCCTTGACCGTTTTCCATTGCGTTTCGTGTGGAGAGAGAGTATGAAATATCCCTCCGTCTATCAGTGAGTGAGTGAGTGAGTGATGTTCGTTAACCCAGTTGTGTGGCGATATCCAAGGACAATCGAAAGAGAAGAGCCACATCGTGAGAACAGAACAAACAGACGGACACTCTTCATGTGGAAAATACACAGTCACAAGTTCCCAGCCGTGGGAGTCTTTCCCGATGGACTTCAAACTCACAGAAGTTCCAATGGATATATCGAATGCCCAGTTTTAAAGTGACCGTGAAATTTTATCTGTATGAGTCTATCTAGATTTATATAAAAGAAGCAGATATATATTTCTATAGACTTGTTAAAGATATCGTAGAGTAGGCTTTACCCACGACATGCGCAGTACAGATACAAACAGAGACGAGACAGAACTTTCACAGCCCTTTTTCCAGATGAGACAACCCTAAATCTCGTCACCTGGCAACGCTATCAACAATACGGACAGTTTGGAGAAGAACGGACAATCTCCACAGGAATGTTCGTTTTGCAATCGTTGCTCACTCGAACTCGTACGAACTCAATCTCATGAACATCAATGAAGCTCGCGATTATTAAGCTCAATGAAGATTACGCTAACTGAAACTCGAATTCATTCAAGCTTAGCCTCGCTAGACTTGCACTAGCTGGATTTCGTGCTCGTAACCTTATTTGGTTCTCTAATGGCTCGGGTTGCTCTTCTCGATAAGACTCTTATATGATCGTATTCGCTCATACTTCAGATCTGGCTGGCTACTCACTTGTGGGATTGATGCTCATACGAGCTCGCACTCAGTTCTTGAGCTCTAGGCTGATTGCTCTCGAGAGCCAGAGCATTTCTGGATAAGTCTTCGTTCAATTGACCTTTGTTTCCTTCCCAACACCTGATATATTTTTTCTGCAATTAAGTTTCGAATGTCTGAAGACATGCTGCTTGCATTATCGATTTCCATAACAGAGGTCAGATGAATGTCTATTAACCTAGACCTCACTGTTCCTTTTCATAAGTGACAAAAGTTGTTCACACTATAAATTTTATACATTTTATTATTATTATTATTATTTTCTTGGAGTGAACCGAGGGCCGCAAGTTTGACATGCCTGGACTGGAGTATCCAAGAAGGCCAAACAGAATTTCATTGAAATTAAAGATCGTCGAATGTCATTTCTAGTGATTTAATTGCTTAAACTCAATCGACGCTTGAAGAAAATCTATGGACAATTAAATACAAACTTATTATTTGCTGAGCAAAACAATATATTTACATTTAAAAAATTAAATACTTGTGACAGTTTCGCCAACTAATTTTTTGGCTTCATCAGACACTATGAGATACAGGAGTAATACACAATCTTATATACAAAAAACCGCTGAGACATCTTGCTTCTGATTGGCTTCTGGCAGCAGCCAACCCCTTTCAAATATACTTATTTGAAAATTCCTATAAAGAGGTTTACTATTGTTTCGAATAACACAAAATGACGATCTTGACGACGCTAATTTAAACTAACAATTAATTAACTTACATAATTGAGTATATATAAAAATTAAATGAATAAACATATAAATACTCATACACACAGATATTCACATATCTACACACACACAAACATATATATATAACATGTACATCAATCAATAAAAATTATATAAAAACAACCATAATAAATATACATATTCAAATCTTATATTTTAAATTTTTGTAACAGCTTATTTCACCGTGGTCAATTGCTTGAGGCACCAAATCATAATTGCATTACGTATACGGGAGACAGAGGTGAGGTCCCCGATTACAATACATACATTTCCAGCTTTTTCAAAATGGAAGTAAGATGGTGTGTGGGTTCTCAAAAGTCCAAATACTTTATTATTTTTTATGTAAAGAAGAAACATTACAATCAAACTGACGCATTCCAGTGAAATGGACGAGTAATGAGCAGATGGGTTGCCGGGACATTGTAATCTGAAGACGAAGGAAAGGAGAAGGCATGTTTATGTGGAGAAGGACAATGACAGAAAAAGAACGGAACATGCATTCTACGAAACACAATAGACAATATATTATTATTATTTAACTTGTGACATGTTCGTCTCCTCCCAAATCAAATATTTCTGAATACGTCTATTTCTCAATAGACCAGTTAGGCATTAATAGGCTCAAAATATTTTTTTTAATATTCTAGAGTTATGAATGAAGTCTTGTATAAGAGAAATACCAGTCATGATTATTATTATTTTTAATTCAGAAGTGAAAGGCTTATTTAGTTAGGTATTCAGTCATACAAGAGGTCATCAATTTACCAGCAGCTTCATTTAACGTCTTTCGTGTAGAAAGACGTTATAGGAAGAAATCACATTTAGGCCTGAAATGTAGGCAGATAAAAAAAAATATTAATACAATATACTTTTATTGCCTGTAGCGATGTCTTCTTTTTGAACTCTGACCTTTTTCTTTTCAGACGGACCATAAGAAGGGTTTAAAGTGGCAGTAAATATTCTTATTTAAATATAATTCATTTGCTGGATATGGACATCACAATCTAAACTAGAGAGTGTGGCTATCCTACATGATTACTACAGAAAGAGTTGCTAACTCATCACGGTTTAAGATTGAGTAGTTTGTACAATCAGGTAGTTGTTTCTTTATTTTAAAACGAAATGTTTGAGTTTAGTTTGAATAGCAACAAAAATATAAAACAATTTGAACCATTTAAAAATTAAATTCTTATTTTATTTAATCATTTAACAATCTTCTTGGTATAGTCTGCAATGTACATTCAATCAGCAACAAGTACACCCCCTCCTCTAGTCTATTGGCTACCGCATGGACTTTTTTTTTTGTATATGATCCCAGGTTCAATTCCCAGTGGAAGAGCATTGAACGCATTACGATGAATCAGATTCTACTTTAAACCGTATGTCCATGCCTCATATACCCCCGATGCTGAAAAGGGACACTTAAACTTCAACAAATAAATTAGCAATAGTAATAATAATAATAATAATAATAATAATAATAATAATAATAATAATAATAATAATAATAATAATAATAATAATGGGAAAGCAAGAGGAAGGAAGTTGTTGCTAACATTTCAAGGACCATCCCGACATTCGGCTGATGAAGAAAACCCTCAGTCAAGAAGGACAGTCACTCACTGGATTTGAACTCGACGCTTACCAATTTCGAAGCATTATTTTACTCCCAGTTAACAATTGTATAAATAACCCAGATGGACAACGATTGTCTGGACGAGGAGACACAGGCTTCAAATAGTTCATAGAATTATCGTACAGATGGCATTAATGTAAAGGGATTTCGCCCACAGTTATGGCTATAAACTGAATATTTAATTGCTTTATTATTTTTAGAGGAATACTTACAAATTCCAAAATAATAATAGCAACTTCTCTGCTTCATAAATGTATGTAGTTGGGTTAACAATAGTACCATCTGTATCACAATTCTATTAAACAGTTAAAGCTTGTATATGGTTCTTCAAAAAGTCTTGTGCATCTGGATTCTCTACAGTAGGAACCAAAATTAGTAGCTTATTAAAACAGTTCCACAGTTATAGTGGTAGTTGACACTGCGAACTAACAATGGATGGTCGAAAAAAAGTAAGCTTTGTCACAGTTGCTCAGAATCAAAGTGAAAAATATATATAGTATTGGTTTTACAGTGGTGTACTCAAAAGGCAGTTATGGAGTTTTTAACTTCCTCTGTCCTTATACAACATATTATGAGAAACGAATACATTTACCATATTAGGATTCAAGTTTCAATCGCTTGTGAATTAAAAAATGCGAGTGTCCCAAATTGATATGAACTTGGGTTCTTGAAAGCTCCCCTTGATGTAATTATGTGTACACCAGTGGTGGATCCAGGGGGGGCAATCGCCCCCCTCCAGAAGAGGAAACTTTCTTATTTTACACATATAAATAAAACCCATCCCAGAGTTTTGAGCTCTTAAAAGTAGCTCTAAGTAGCAGTATTAGAACCCACCGCCCCCCCCCCCAGAAGTCCGTCCTGGATCCGCCCCTGGTGTACGCCACTGGATTTTTAGCTTAGTTTGCAGGTCTCTCTCACAGTCGATTGTATAGTGCACATTGCTTTGATGTTTGTGTTCTTAGGTTCTTTTTCAAGTATTTCCTACTGTCGTGAGCAAATCAGAGGGCCAGATGGTAGTGAACTCCTGATTTAGATAGCTGGAAATAACATATAAATACGTCATTACATCATCCAACTGAGATCAATCTCATCGCCCATTGAATCTCAGTAAGACTAAATGTAAACTGTATCTCTTTTATGAGATAGATTGCAACCCTTTCTTTTTATATAGTACTACTACTACTAATAATAATAACATTAATAAAACGACAATGGTCCAAATTAACGACATCATCTACGTGGTTGTAGTCTTAAGAGTCTTCATCCCGGTGTATAGTGGAGGAGGGAAAGAAACCGGTTTTGGTGTTTATGCGCTTACCTCAAAGAAATATGCGTTGGGCTGAAGAATGAATTGTGTAAAGTAAGCACAGGAGCTGGATGAACAAGAATCTAGGACAACCCAGTGCTGCAGGCAGCGCCATCTAACAAAATATTTTTACCATTAACCATTTGTTTCCTACTTGGGGGTCATAGTCCTTCTTATGATTGGGCTTTTCGTATTTACTTTGGGTGAAAGAAGATATCAAATAATTTCTCTTATTAAGGCGATTAAAATTCTGATCTTCCTTTTTGAAAGTAACTAAGTGTCGATATAAAATTGGATTAAAGTATAGTGTAAAAAGTCTTATCTACAGCACCAACTTCCTCATTCAGTTTTAGCAATTTGTAAGATTCAACCCTAGTAGGGCACTTCAGTCCAAATTAACGACATCATCTACGTGGTTGTAGTCTTAAGAGTCTTCATCCCGGCGAAATTAAAATACCGCTAATTTTACAGTAATTAAGTGATGTCTTCAAATAGATAAAAGATAATCTAAATGTGGAACAAGAGCGCCGTAGACGATATTATTTTAGATGAGAAACCGTTATCACAACTCACTTATCTGCTTTCGATTTCGATCAATTTTGAAAATCGGCATTTATTTTCGCGTTTCTAAACGGCTGAAAACGGAAAGCCAATAGGTAGCTTGTGATAACGGTACCTCACGCAAAATAATATTGTCTAGGACGCTCTTGTTCCAGATTTCAATCATCTTTTATCTATTTGAAGATATCACATAATTACTGTAAATTTAGCGGTATTTTAATTTCGCCGGGATGAAGACTCTTAAGATTTTTTTAAATGTTGTTTCTAAGGAGTCTAGTTTACTTCTTTATATAACATAGAAACACCATAGTCTAATAAAGCGTTGGACTCACCGCGTGGTACCGGGTTCGATTCTCGGCTGGAGCTCCCCAATTTTCGGCGTCAACCCAGCGTCGTGAGACAAACTGGAGAGACAAACGTTAATAAAAGACGTAACGGCCACTAGGTCTTGGAGACAGGGTGACACAGCGCGCTGAGCATGAGTTCGTCGTTATACGCTAGACATAGCCCAGTTGGTAACTAACTGATGACGTCGGAGCGGCTCAGACCTATAAGGGCTGTCACGTCAGTGGTTAATTTTGATTAGCTTTATATATTACCGTATATTTACTCTGTCCGTGCATCCATCCATCTGTGAGACAAAACATTTCAAATTCTATTTGAAGATTGCCACCGTCTTTGGCCAAGAAGTAGAGAGTCAAACGTTTCAATTTAAGTTCATTGGAAATTGGAGTACATGATATCAAAACCTGAACTGGTAGAAATGGAATAATTTCCAGTTTCGAAAGTTGATCACTATAGAGTTCTTGTAACAGATAACAAGAAGCCTGTAACCCATTAAGTGTCCCAAGCATACGCTTAATCTGCATGTTTAACTTTGTATTAAAACCGGAAGTGAGATAAATCAACTACAACTTCCGGTTTCGATGTCGATCTACGTAGAGCAAAAAGGATAAGAATGTTAATCGTAAAGCTGTTTTTTGGGAGGAATCGATTGAGCGTTCTAAGGATACGTACCCTTTTCTTTCTTAACCCAGTATTCAAACCGGAAGAGGCAGAAATCAATCATTTCCGGTTTCAACGTTGATCACTATAGAGTAAAACGTTAAGACATTGCAAGAAGGGAATTTCTGCAATCAATTAAGGTTAACAAAAGCACACACCATCTCCACTCTAAGCTCTAAACTAAAATCGGTGGTATGGGGCAAGAGCCACCGATCCTTAGCCCCTACTGCTGATGTTGATCCCCATATATATTTATTATTATACAGGGTGTTTCAAAACAACACCGACAATGTTTGGGAGGTGATTCCTAACACCAAAATAAGACAAAAAGTATAAACCAACTTGGGTGCACAAATGCTTCCTTTCGGAGTTATAGGCTGCCGAAAACGTTAAAAAAAAATAATAATAACTTTAAAGGACCATAGCTCCAAAACTATGAGACCTACCGTAGTCGGGTTAAATTTCACTTAGGAACTAGTATGTGCGCTAACCAAAACTACATGTTTCAGAATCCTAAAATACTTACAAACCAATTTTTATAGAGGGAGTTTAGCTACGGGCATATAATTTGAAGTACTCACGAACTGCGTCCATAAATCTTGTTGCGGAAGTACTGCAGGATTCTGAAACTTGGATATTTGTATAGGGCACATACTAGTTCCTAAGTGAACTCTTAACCCGACTACGGTAGGTTCCATAGTTTTGGAGCTATGGACCTTTAGAAGTTCATTTTTGCATGTTTTCGGCAGCCTATAACTCCGAAAGGAAGCTTTTGTGCACCCAAGTTGGTCTATACTTTTTGTCTTATTTTGGTGTCAGGAATCACCTCCCAAACGTTGTCGGTGTTGTTTTGAAACACCCTGTATTTATTTTTATGACTATGCAATATTTGGCATAATTTGAATTCAATCTGTCCTAAAATAATCATTTATGCCTTCTTAGACCCTTGTACACAACCATCTGAACCAAACATACATCTGAATGAGCCTTCCTTAAAGTTACAGAGAAATCGGCGCCCTTGGCAGCGGTCACGGTGGTTCAGTGGTAGAGCGTTTATCTATGGTGCGTAGTAGCCCTTGTTCAATCCCCGCCAAGTAAGTTTGCGATCGTGTCCGTGAGTTTCCTCATACATTCTCATTCCACTAATTGTTCCATAATCATGCACTTGCCTTAATCATGTTTTTTAGCTTTAATGGTATGACGTGGGACATTAAACTGAAAGATGAAACCAGGAGTAGTTAAAATGTATTACCAAAATATGCACACCAAACAAACCAACCTCCTTAACGTGGCGTACACGTGACACCCCTAGTTGTTTATACTCTGAAATAGAAACAGTAATATAGAATGAACATATAAAGAAGAGTAATAAAGTAAATCTAGTTGTTTAACTCATGTACTTTTCTTTCAATCTATTCTAAGTAAAATATTTATCGGTGCCAGAGGAAGCGTTCACCACCTCTTGTCCACCATTTGGTCACCCGTTATTCCTATTTAATTTATTACACCAACATTTTGTAGCCAAATTATTAACCATTTTAAAGCGACAAATGTCATTGAAACCTTGAAGTAAGACAGCTTGTCTTCATCTCGGTTAATAAACTCTTCCCATCGAAGTGACTTTAATCCTAACGTATTCTTCCATTCCATTGACATAATATTTGTCCTTCGTACAACAAACATGTAAGCCACTCCTGTAAGTGTGACATATTTATTGTAAATGGAAAGTCATGTAAAGGTCTAATGGTTAAGTACAATACAAGAGCAGGCACTTGACAGGGAATAAGGGTCAATAAAAATGTGTGTTATTTATTCAGAGGACTTCTACGGAGATCTCCAAAATAGGATATTCAACAACTTAAGCCATCAGTTTTCTTCAACTGAAAAAGATATGGGTAAATAAAACGCCCCATATATATATTTAGAGAATGTCCGTTCTTTGCACGTAGAGAATACGTTTCATTTTGAACATAAAGGGCATCAAAATTGTCACGAATCAACTTATGGGCCTCATAAAGTACAAATTCAACACTAATATCGGTCATTACTTTTACATGTCATCAGTTCTCTAAGGAGTACTAATGGGGCTGAATTTGAATTTAAACGGCATCGGAAGCGTCACTGTTCATTTCAGCGACTCCGAAAACTATGAATTCGACACTAATACCGGTTATTTTTGATCATATATATAGATCTGATATATAGAGATCTGGACTTAGTGTACCCCACGCGGGTGCATCCCTGATCTCCGGCCATGCGAGTTTGGTGGACAACATCTTTGTCCGTGAGTTTTCTTGGAGTTCTGCAGTTTCCTCCCACCTTCTCATTCCACTAATTATTTCATGCCCATTTACTTTCATTCATAATCTATTTCCTTTAACCTAATCGTAGGACGTAAAACTAAAAATTTTATTCCATATTTTTTTCAGCGAGTATATCCACTTACAGTGTAAAGATATTCTCGTCTGTTTTGTTTTCAGCTGAATAAGTAAATAAGTAAACAGAAGTTACAAATGTAATAAGATGTGTTGTACCGCGTACAAAATCAATAATAACTACATCCATGTGTCTAGTGGTGACGATATCTTAAAGAAACGCTTCCTGTAATCTCACTTTGCAACTCGATAATACAAATTAAGAGCCACCAACTTTCGACGTAGAATTTATTTTACATATTTTGTGCATGGAATCCATTTATTGTCATTAGAAACCAGTTATCCTTGGTTCCATGTTCGGTGGACCACTCATGCACTTAGATCAGACAGTGCTTTTGCAGAATCCAGAACTGAAGGCAATTATTCTGCGCAAGGTCAGTGAGATACAACAGACATTTTTTTTATTTATAGTAAGAATAACTTTCTAAATTATATTGATACATATCTGCATGCTGGAAGCGTACTTTTCGCCTTTGTTGCATTCAGTCATTTCCCGTTTCCTCTATGTGGGCTGCGTTTTCCTTCATCTGAACAGCATAAATCAACAATCGCTGATTCCGGTAGCTAAGAGATCATCACATATTAATAAAGAATCAATAACGTTCTTTGTATTATAGAAATAAATCAGAGGCCATCATCTGGAAAATGTCACTGAAGTACTGTAATAGTTTTTCTACATATATTTTCCTAATATCTTTATGATTATGACAGAGGCGTAACTAAAGTCTTGGGTGCCTCCCCGCAGACAACGTGGAGTGGGGCCCCTTCTGTACGTCTCATTTCACGATTTGAGGCCCCTTGATGACTAGGGCCTCCACAATGCGGTGTCTGCGGGGCCCTTATTTACGCCCCTGGATTATGAGGTCAAAAGATAGGAACGATCTTGATTGAAACAAAGAGAGCTGTGTCAAGTATGTAGGGGCGCACCCACGGCGGTCGAGCATGTCTGGACCCCCCCCCCCCAAAAAAAAAAATCCTAACTGAACATACATTTGCTCACTTTGTCAATAAAACTATACTCGTTTAAGAGAGAAATGATTGATGTAGCATGAACATTCGAGCTTACATTTCATCTGTGTTCTTTCTTTTATAAAAACAATCTAGGTCTACTAGTTTTTTTCTGAAAATATAAGTGGAAGTATTTTACAATTACTTATCGTCTTTTCGGGTACAGAATAATACCCATTCAATACTACATAGACATAGTGGTTTCTAGTATTAGAGCCCCGTCCAAAGCTTGTACCCTCTCCGTTTCCTCCCACAGTCTCATTCCACCAATTCTTCAATCATAATTTATTTGCCTTAGTCATCGTCTCCCTTAGCCTAAAGAGCATAAACGTGGGACGTTAAACTAAAAAAATTCATTTCATAAGTACTCACTTGACTTATCCGCCTCCTTTGCTTACCAGGGCATAACGTGGGACGTTAATACAGAAACTCATTTTATTTCAGTCTTTACCACAAATAGGTCATATAGTTGTTTTTTCCTTCGTATGTTCATTTTTGATAAATGCAATTCTTTGTTGTTTTGCGTTAGCTTGATGTCCCCATTTGTAGCCTCTCAACGCTCATTCCGAAAACTATTTGTTGGCCCCCAACCGAGCAATGCACATACGTGCAATTGTCTATTGCTTGTTATTTTTTGAAGACATGTAGGAATAGGAATCTCTGGACAGAAGACAAAAGGGGATGGGGGAGGGAGGAGATCGACACTGGGCGACGCTGGAAGACAGGTTGAACGTCCGTCTTGAAGGACGAGAAGCACCACCTTGGGGCAGTGTAGAAATTCTCACGTGGGGCAGGGGTAGGGGGCGGGCTTTGTGTTGTTCAGCGCGTCTCTGTTGATGAGAGAGACCGCGTGAACCGATCGTTGCGCTCGAGAGATGTTACCGTCGAACTCTGTTATTCAAATTACAGAAGCTTTGGGGCATCCAGCAGTGCTCTTGTCAGACATTGATGAATTCTAGGGGACAGTGCTGTGGTCTTCATTATGACATCCAGGTTATCTGGCATCTTGCTATTCTTTCTGCCAGACTGACAACTTCTCAAACTGCCAACTAGTCTCTGATTTTCGCGCGCAAATATTACACAGTCCACATTCCATGCCCGCTCTCATTGTGTAAAGAAATTTGGATTTATATATACATATGCAGTGGCGTACGCAGAACTTCATCAAGGGAGTTAAGAGATCTCATTCCGGCGAAATTAAAATACCGCTAATTTTACAGTAATTATGTGGTATCTTCAAATAGATAAAAGATAATTGAAATGCTAAACAAGAGCGCCCTAGACAATATTATTTTGTGAGAGATACCGTTATCACTAGTCACCTAGTGGCTTTCCGTTTCCAACCGTTTAGAAACGCGAAAATAAATGCCGATTTTCAAAATGGCCAGAAATCGAAAGCAGATAAGTGAGTCGTGATAACGATATCTCATGTAAAATGATATTGTCTAGGGCGCTCTTGTTCCACATTTCGATTATCTTTTATCTATTTGAAGGTACCACATAATTACTGTAAAATTAGCGGTGTTTTAATTTCGCCGGGATGAAGACTCTTAAGGGTTCAAATTCATCCAGATACATGCACTCAGTGAAGGCCTCCTCAGAAACCTGAAAGGCTGGTGTGATGCTACTGTGGTCAGTGGCGTACGCAGATCGTAAAGGAAGCGGGACTCAAACACTCACTTTTATATCCTTTCAGGATTATTATTTTAATAAATTTTTATTCTTCCATAATATCTTGCTTAAGGAGGTTTAAAGGTTGAAACTCTTCTTGGGTAAGCCAGTGTGTATATGAAAGTAAGAACTTTTTTGGTCACGTACAAAAAAAAAAAAAAAAAGGTCTAATTATTCTTTTATCATTTGCAGACGAAAATTACGGTTGGGTTAGTACATTAATTGGCCAATATTCAAACGTAATAAATTTCTTCAGTAAGGAATCTCGGGTTATTATTTATTTTGATACTGTTTAATTCATTATAATGTTCGAATTGTAGTAGGGAGATGGTTGGAATTTCCCTCATTGTGTAACGTTTTTCTCTACCTCTCGTACCTAAAACACTTGTTCAGGCTAGTACTTGTTTTAATGCGATTAGTAAAACATCTCCGTCCTCTCTCCCTGTGTATTTCATAAACCATGTCCTGTTGTTGCATTAGATGTAGTTGGTAGCTCCAGTTGGAAAAGAAAATAAATTGGCATCGAGGATTGATACAGAAGTTAGCAGTAAGAAAGAACATAAAGGCAGTGTGTTTCCTAGCTTCGCTGTCGAAATATATACAATGAACCCATTCTTTTCTATTGAATTTTAAGAGGCTATGGAGACCCCGTTTCTAACAAAGTTAAAAGTATGAAACTCAAGCCCGC
This sequence comes from Thermobia domestica, assembly GCF_964235325.1. Classification (NCBI taxonomy): domain Eukaryota; kingdom Metazoa; phylum Arthropoda; class Insecta; order Zygentoma; family Lepismatidae; genus Thermobia; species Thermobia domestica. The sequence continues at coordinate 266,827,459 of NC_137463.1, forward strand.
AACTAGAGAGAGTCTAGGGGGGCCTGGCCCCCTAAACTTTTCATGGCTCATCCACACTTCAATACAAAATGCTATTATTAATACAAAAAACACACTTTACACATTGTAAGAGAATTTTTAATCACTTGGCCCTCCTATGCTATTCATGGCCCCCCAAACCTCTGTGGCTGGTTGCGGGCCTGATAAAACCCCAAGCAGTTGTCTCTACCACTCAAAATAGGATATTTTCCTATTTTCCTAAACATCCGCCCGGACCTTTTCAGCGTCCGAAAAGGGAAACAATATCCGGGTAAGAGAGAACGTTTAGAGCCCTAGTCGCTATACTATATAAACACTTCGCATGTACACATTCAGACACTCCTGTAATGAATCAATTTTTAGCTGGCTAATTTGTAGTTTAACGTTTTCTTTAGCGCCCAAAGTAGATGAATCGTGGACCTACACTGTAGTAGGAGTCGAACCCCATGACCCCCCCCCCCCCCCGGGAATCGGGACTGGGTCTCCGGGGCCGAAGGCGAGCGTAGTAATCTTATAGAGGAAGCAGCCGATTATATAAAGGTGAAGAATTTTAAGAGGAAGTTGTACTTTCTCCCTCTAGAATGCACTCATAGCATGTCATTTTATGCAACAAAATGAATTTTGAAAGTAAGACAAAGAATTCTGTTTTTAACGTATAGAGAATACAAAACCCCTATAGGTACTCTTTAGGCATTTTAGCCTTCAGGTGTATGCTACAAGACATATTATTTAACCAAGTTCCCACGGCGAGTAATTCCTTTTCTTCGGAGATTTCCTTTCCTACTGATAAACAGAACCATAACAATCGGCAGAGTACCAATGAGCCTTCGGACATAGGATCTCCTCACCAGCTGTTTATAGCTCATATTACTTATTAGTGAACACTTTAATTATTCTGTTATTCATTGTGTGTGCGAGCGGTTCCGTGTTCGATCCCCGGTAACGACATTCGGTCGAAAAAGTGTGAAACTTTTGCAGACCAAGCATCTTGAGTAAAGTTTTCCTGGGTTTTCCTCATTCACTTCAAGCAAATGCCGGGATAGTACTTAACATAGGTCCCAGGCTACTTCCTTCCTTCCCTTTCTCCTAATAGTGTGACGCAATGGCGTATTTAGGGGGGCTTCCGGGCTCAAGCCCCCTCCCGAAATTTTACTTACTATAGTAAAGTTTATGAAATATCTTGCAGAATTTTCACATTTTAAGACAACGTTGCCCCGAAAGTTAGCAAAGCCCCCCGAAACAAAACCGTAAGTACACCACTGCTCATACGTGACGGGCTAACATGGCCAAAGATGCCAAAAGCCTAGAAATCTAATTCCTAATTCTAATTCTTAATTGTTGTACGATATTTATAGAATATAACATTTCAGATTATTAGCAAAGTTGTTTTGAGCACCTACCCCACTGTTAAAATGAAGTAATGTTAAGAAAGGTATATTTTATTTAAATATTTAAACGATTAATTCATTTTGCGTCGTGAAAATGAAATGAAATCTTTGAGTTTTACGTCCCACGGTTATGCCGGTGAGGCTAAAGGAGACGGTGATAATGAGTAATGAATGAAATGGTGGAATGAAGAAAGTGGGAGGAAACGGGAGAACCCCGAGAAAACCCACGCACACGGTGTTTGTCCACCACAAAGTTCACTTGGCGGAGGCTGGGATCGAACCCGGGACGCCAAGCACCAGAGGTGAACGCTCTACCACTGAGCCACCGCGGCCCCATTCTGCGTCGTACAATACACTATATCTTGCATGCAGATAGCCAGCTTAGGCTAGGCCGTTGAATATAGAATAGGGAAAGAGCCACTGAAGCGACGGCGAAACAACGATGAGTAACATATAATTGTGATAATCGTATGTGTAATATGTCTGTTGAAATCGAGACGATTTAATAGTCTCACTTGCTTTGCTTTAATGATGGTACTCGTTCGTAGACCTCAGAAGGAGAGGCCCAGCCCTTCCTACAGAAAAGGGTCTCGAGGAAAGAAAACCTCACAGGAACAACTGGGGAACCATAATGCATAAAACAATTCAAAGGGACCCGTTGTTACAGTTGCCGGTAAGGATATCAAGTTTCACCCTGAACCGGGCCCAACTCGCTAACTGGGAATAGGAGTGAAGGTAAAAATATATATTTCAGCTTAGATAGCCCGGTCCAAACGTATATATTTTTAAAAACACTTCTTTTGTGTGATTTTCTCAAGAGGATAAGACAGGGGCGGGTTCAGGGCGGACTTCTGGGGGGGTGGGGGCTGTAATACTGCTACTTAGAGCTATTTTTAAGAGCTCCAAACTCTAGGATGGGATTTATTTATATAAAATAAGAAAGTTTCCTCTTTAAGAAAGGGGCGATTACCTCCCCTGGATCCGTCCCTCGGATAAGGTCGGTATTCGATACGATATTTTAATGCACTCAAAATGTATTTTTATTGGTATTGGATCAAAAGATCCAATATACTTCCATTAAAAAAAAAAAAATCTTGTAGGCCTTATATCTGGAGAACTACATATAGTGTAGCCAAACCGAAACTGTCACTTAACTCAGTATGATGTGCTTAGTTCGTAGAAAATAAGAAAACTCGATTTAGGAGACGTTCAAAAATTTTCTCGCCCTTGATCCAATTGGATCAAAATATCCAATATATTTTAACAAAAATTTTCTTGTAGGCCTTATATCTCGAGAACGACATATAGTTATGCCAAACACAAACTATCAGTTAACACAGTATGATGTGCTTATTCCGTAGAAAATACGAAAACTCCATTTAGGGTCCGTTCAAAAATTTTGTGGCCCCTGATCCAAAAATTAATTATTGTCCAAGATCACAATCTTTTGATCCATTTTTTTGGAGGGGGTTCCTAAAATTCTTGTTTATAGGCTAAATAGTTTAATTATAGTAATTAGCATTATGCATGCATGAAGTAAATCTGAGCGAAGGGGATTGTAAGTAAAATTTTGCATTTCATATCTTCCCTTTTCATTTCCAATTATACATTTTAACCATAATCTTATCAATTTTCGTCAAAGCCTAAAGTAAATTTAATTGTAATTTTCTTTACTGTTTTACGGAAACACATGTAACATAATGCTACTTGTCTGTGCATTAACTTAAAAAGGAAACCAAATTGTGGTTAGCTGTCAGCTTTCTCTGTCCATGCTACCGGTTTGACAGGAAGAACGGAGCGTCGAGTTTTGTCGCTCCTCGCCGTCAGTGGTGGATATGCTACGCAACCCAAGACGAGACGATAGATTTTTCTTGCCTTATTATTTCTTTTAGTGAAAGTTTTTTAGGTTGTTACCTCGTTGGCTGTGGCTGCTTGGGAGTTGTTGGTTTGGTCTTCGGAAATTGCAGACGCCGTGTCTACATGCTCCTGACTACATAACCTACAAGCAGAAAAGAAAATAGAATTCTACGAAGAAATACAGCCGGTTACGTAATGAACTTTTTTTCAGTATTGTTGTCTTAAAAAATATAATAATGTGGTCAACAATGGCTAAAATATACTTCTAGTGGACCAAAAAACGTCGAAAGAGAAGGAAAGTTCTCACTATTTGAGATGCTGAGGAAATAGCTTGTTTCAGTTTTTAATAATAATAATAATAATGATAATGATAATAATAATAATAATAATAATAATAATAATAATAATAATAATAATAATAATAATAATAATAATAATAATAATAAATTGTAAGGTACATCACTACGCTTTCCCGAGTTCTTTTTCATTATTATTATTTTTAATGAATATAATCTCACTAGAAGAGGAGTGGAGAATCCCAGAGTGTTTGGGAATTACGTTACTGTTGTCTTTTTCTTTCCTAGTACTGATGTTTTATGAATTTTATTACGTTACCTACAATATAAAATATTTCAGATAACTTTCGATTATTATTTTTTAGAAATATTTTTGATGTTTTAATTTTTTAAACTAAATCACTTATCCTAATTGTAAATGGGAAATTGCCAGTATGTATGTGTCACGATATCCTTGAGTGTTATACAACCTTTTAAAGAGATTTGTAATGTTGGTTGTAGAACACAAGGGGCGCGTAACGCTAATTTCTAATAGTAGATATTAACGCAGGTAGATGTCGCTACGTGCATTATAACTTGCCTGCCTGACGCTAACAGATGTCGCTATATGCTGGATTGCAGTGTATAGTAAAGCCTTTGAATAAAAAATGTTGTTCAGCGTGTGGGGTGGTTGATGGACGAACCCATAAATAAATAAATAAATAACTTGTTAAATTTAAACAATTGGATCTTTTAATTAAGCGCGATTTTAATCTACACTATAGAGCGAAAGTTTGGTTGCAAATCCTAGTTTTTCTATTGGTGAGATTAGCGAAGACTTTAACCATTGTGACTAGCATAGAGTTATAATTATTTTAGGACAACAAATAGGTTCGTCGCTAATCTCTTTGTTTTGGTAATGAGCACGGTGGCTCTTGGTGGAGAGCTTATTTCTGGTGCATAGGTCCCTGGTTCGATCCCCGGCCACGTTGAGTTGATGTTGAGTTTAACGTCCCGTTGAGCAGCGAGGCTATATGAGACGTGGACCTACTGATGAACGTGGAATCCGAACCACCTGAGCTTCCGCCGGGAATCGAACCAGGGTCTCCCACGCCAAGGAGCTCCCCGGCCACGTAAGCTTGTGGTGGACAACATCGTGCCCGTGGGTTTTCTCAGGCTACTCCCGTTTCCTCCCATTTTCTCATTCTACCAAATCTTCCATCATCATTTCCTGTTTCAATCCTTCAATCATCGTCTCCCTTAGCCTACAGGGCATAATCGTGGGACGTTAAACTGACATACTATTTCATTTCATTTACAATAGTTGTCCAACAACATTCTTCTCTGTTAACACTTAATTGTTGGTTCATAGGAGTACTCTTTTAGAATAGATACTCAATAAACAATAGATAATCTATTGATGGCTGAAGCAGTGGTAATGTGTGCTCTTTACTTTTCGAATAAGAAATAGCATTACAATAAAAAAAAGTAAAGAAATAGCATTACAGTAAAAAATATTCGATACCAAAAAACCTAATAAATACAAAGCACGTTGATGCGCCTGTGTTATTTAGATATTTGTTGAGGTGTTAGAAAGAATGGAAATGCATAAAACTCGTTCATTGCCACAAGAATCGTGTCAATCGCTTGTTCCATCGGAGAGAGAGATGGTTGGTGGAAGCCCACTTTCACTTGGATTCTTTATTTTAAAGGGCTTGTTACGTAACACCACAATGGACACATTTCCCTTTCATCTTCAGACGCTATTCTAGGGTTCGCCTCACTCCATGGACACATTTCTCATTCGTTGTGGAAATTACGGAATGAAAGATTACTCTTTCACTAAATTATATAAAACATTGAAGCGAGGAAAAATGTAGGAAGTGATATACTCCAAGCGCAAAATTCCTTTGGAGAATGTCTTAACACAAGAAGATTGATCATGGAGTCGTTTCGTATAAGCAGATAAGTATCTCCAAGATGAAGTATTTTAAAATAAACTAAGCAACACTGTTATTGTTTTCATATTACATATTATTATTATTGGATCAAATGATCCAATACATTTCAATCAAAAATTTTCTAGAATTACATACAGTGTAGCCAAACTCAAAGTATCACTTAACTCAGTATGATGTCCTTATTTCGTAAAAAAAAATACGAAAACTCGATTTAGGGGCCTTCGAAAATGTTGTGGTCCCTGGTTCAAGATCCAATATATTTCATTCAATCAAAAAAAAAAAAAAAAAAAAAAATCTTGTACGTCTTATATTTGGAGAACTATAGTGTAGCCAAACTCAAACTATAACTTAATTCAGTATGATGTCTTTATTCCGTAGAAAATATAAAAACTTGATTTAGGGGCCGTTCAAAAATTTTGTGGCCCTTGATCCAAAAACTAATTATTGGCCGAGATCACAATCTTTTCATGCATTCTTGGATCATTCCTAAAATTCTTCTTCTTCTTCTTCTTCTTCTTCTTCTTCTTCTTATTATTATTATTATTATTATTATTATTATTATTATTATTATTATTATTATTATTATTATTATCACGAACATCAAGTACAATCTGAATATCAACACACAACAATCAACAACATTAAAAATAAGTCGGACAGGGATTGAATTTTAAGGTACTGAGCAGCATTCGCCTGGTAAAGAAAAAACTTCGCAAGAATTTCAGTTAAGATGGCCGACTTCTATATAGAACACGAAATCTCCTTTTTACAAAGCAAGAATAGTAATGTTTTTTTTTTTTTTTTTTTTTTTTTTAACTTTTCCAACCGTTTATTTTCTCTCGCTCGTACTTTTCGTTGATTGTTTGATTCTTCTAAAATTAAGAAAATGCTTCCTTCTTTAATTCTGTATTTTGTTGAGTATGTTAACTTCCTTTCTTTTCTTCAAAAGAAATATACTTTTCTTCAACATTTTCAACGGTTTCCTTCAATTAAGAAAAAAATAGTTATTCATCAAGTATTTGATAAGCGTAGAAGATCGAAATTTACGAGTATTGTATTCATAGATTGAAGAAAATGTGTGATATACAATCGTTTCATTTCTTATGCTTTTTTTAAATTTATTAATTTTGTAATTGGTATATCCTGGGAAATTCTAAAACAAAATGGGAATTTCTGCCTCTTGAGATGGGATTTTATAATGTTTCAGTTGGCATCACTGCCCGGAACCACCAACGATAAGTCATTGATACATGCGTTGGATGACTGAACAGTGCTAAAGAAAGAAGAAGGAAAAACTAAAATTTAAATCACAAGAAAAGATGTAAAGATAGCGTTTTCAACGAAATAGTGCGGCAGATAATGTTTGTACGAAACAAATGCTCTTCGGAGAAGCGTTGTGCCTCGCGGGATGAAGGTAATCATCAGAAATATTTGAAACAAGGCACAACCCGTTGAGGAAGGATATTGTGTTCTGTGTGAGGAATTTCATGGAGGAGAGACAGGGTTTGGTCTGGCGTCTCTTTCTTTTAGACACGCCCTCCAGGGACAATGACAGCGAAATCATTATGATGCAAACATTTTGAAGAAAGAATATTACAGACAAAAATTGGATCTGAAGAAAGATAAGAAAGAAGTAATGTGGCTAGGCTACTTTGTAATTCAAAGATTGCCATTTTGTAACCTTGCTCGCAATTCTCAATGGATTCTCTTAATCAGTGGTTCACACGAGGGGAAAATTCGGGGTTTAAACCCTCTCTTGAGCAAGATATAATGGAAAACTAAGGATTTACTATATTAATGCATAAATTATTGAACCCCTTTGATGAAATTATGCATACACCTTGATCTTAATAAAGATGGTTGCCACGTTAGCTGTCATAAAAAAAAATCTTGAAACCCTACCATATTTCACCGTGTACACAGTCTTGAAAGGGTCATAAAACATTTTTTCCATCCTGCAAGGAGTCGAACAGTGTCCAACTTTCTGGGACGTCTTCCTTGCTACCTGCTATCGCCCTCCCGCTGACATAAAGGAAAAACCAGTTTCACCGCTTCCGAAACAACGGATTTTTTTGGACAGGGAGGGGGAGTGCGCCAAAATACACGTTTTTAATGAGGAGGTTAATTGTTTGTCCACTAGACTGCAGTGCTGCATGGGTGGTGATACCTTTCTTGCTTACAAGAAGCTGTAAAATCTAAACAGTAGATAGAAAGAATCGGGTTTCAAGGTCTTTTTTATGACAGCTACAAGATTCGTGTAAAAGTGGAAACGTGGCTTAAGGTTATGATATCTCACGTTCGCACTCTCCCATACTCGAAATCGCTGTCCGTAATGAGGCTTGTGCTTGCTCGTTAACTTCATTTGGCGTGAACTCACTTGTGGGTTTACTCTATTCACTTATAGAACTCGTGTTCATAAGGCTATTCACTTATATATATATATATATATATATATATATATATATATATATATATATATATATATATATATATATATATATATATATAAACTCGTGCTCATACGTGCGGGCCCTCATTTATTGAACCCGAGAGCCAGTCTCAATAGTTTGGACATCTCTGTATATTCTTTGTACCACAAATAATACAGGTAAACAACTGTTCTGACAGCGAGGCATAAACTTCAAATAATTTATAGAATTGTCGTATAGATGGCATTATTGCACAAGCAAAATAATAACGAGTGCTGATTATAGCTATAAGTTGAAAAAAAAATGGGTTTATTTCTGAAAACCTAATTGTTTTAAAAGCATCTTTACTAAATTGAAGATTATAAGAGTTTTTCAGAATAGCTAATAATATATGATTGACGTAGTTAGTTTTACATTCGTGCCATCTGTTGGATAATTCTATCAAGTACTTGCAGTCTGTTTACCACTGTCCAAGTACCTGTTATTTCTCTTAGTCTTGTGTTCTTTCATTGATTGATACAAAATAGGTAGGAATCATTAGTTTATTGAGAGTCTTTACATCCTTTTATTGTTAGATCAAAAGAATAATTGATACAAACTTACTTTTCTCATTTCTTTAAGGATTGTTTCATAGCTGCTTTCTGCACCAAATCGTATTTTTATTACTTACTTCTTTCAATATAAATGTGTACGAAGTTTGTTCAAAAAGTAACCGACTTTTATTCATGGTAATAATAAAACTGTGTATTCAGATACTACAGTCTTACATTAGTCTGTTTCGAAGTAGTCCTCTTGGGCTGTCACGTGCTCTTCCCAAAAGTTCTTCTCGTTTTGGAAGTATCGCTCAAACATTTTCTTCGGTTCGCAAACAGATGTTCCATCTCATCTGCATGATGTCTTCTCTGTCTGAATTGTTTAATTAATTTCAAGGCTGTTTCTAGCTTGGGAAAAAGTCAGTCCATGAAGCCGGGTGTAGGACAAAAGCCCACCAGAGCTTTCGTGTAAGCTGACGAAAGCCCACAAGAGCTTTCGTGTAAGCGGACAAAAACCCACAAGAGCTTTCGTGTAAGCGGACAAAAGCCCACAAGAGCTTTCGTGTAAGCGGACAAAAGCCCACAAGAGCTTTCGTGTAAGCGGACAAAAGCCCACAAGAGATTTCGTGTAAGCGGACAAAAGCCCACAAGAGATTTCGTATAAGCGGACAAAAGACCATAAGGCCTTTCGTGTAAGCTGACCAAACATACAAATTAAAGACAAATGATTGGGATAGCCATCCATAATAAAAATTATGCATGCAGATACTAGATGTAAAAGAAATACGTATTGTTTTTCGTTTCTGCGGAAAAACTATTTGAAGCAGAGATGTTCACCCTCGCGAGGGTGGCCCTCTCGAGGGCATCCTCACCCTCAAGTTCCCTCGCCCACAGTTCCGCGAGGGCGAGGGTGCGCGAGGGCGAGGACAAGCTTCGATGGCGAGGGTGAGGCTGCGCGAGGGCGAGGAAAAGCTTCGACGAAGAGGGTGAGGGTGCGCGAGGGCGAGGACAAGTTTCGGCAGCGAGGGCGAGGGTGCGCGAGGGCGAGGACAAGCTTCGATGGCGAGGGTGAGGGTGCGCGAGGGCGAGGAAAAGCTTCGACGAAGAGGGCGAGGGTGCGCGAGGGCGAGGACAAGCTTCGATGGCGAGGGTGAGGGTGCGCGAGGGCGAGGAAAAGCTTCAACGAAGAGGGCGAGGGTGCGCGAGGGCGAGGACAAGCTTCGATGGCGGAGGTGAGGGTGCGCGAGGGCGAGGAAAAGCTTCGACGAAGAGGGCGAGGGTGAACGAGGGTGAGAACCAAGTGTTACTGCAGGAGCGAGGGACTCGGGATTTTCCCGTTTCCTCCCGTTTTCTCATTCCACCTATTCTTTTATCATCATTCACTTGCAATTCCATCTGTCTCCTTTAGCCATCGATGGCATAACCGTTGGATGTTAAACTAAAGATTTATTTTTTTAATTAATTAATTTATTTATTTATTTATTTTAAGATTGGTATCTTTGAAAGCGTTTTTAATATAGTGTAAGAATATGCAGCGCACAGTCTTGAAAAGGGAGACTATTTTGGGCGTCCAGTAGGCTTCTTTGTGTGATCTGTTACCCTTCATTATCGACGTTTTTATTATTTTTTTTTTTCGCTAAATAGGATATTAAAATAGAATGATTTGGTTCTATATCGCAAGTTTTAAAGCTCCCTGACAACTGATATTTAGTCAGCAAAGCATAGGAAAACTTAGAAATATAGAAGCAAAACTACCTGAAGTATTTGGCTATGGTTCATCTAATCATGGGCGTCGTAACAAGGGGCTTGGGTGGTCGCGTTCACACGTATGTAAGCAAACTAAGAAAATAAAAGCATATATTCAGGGGTGTAGTCGAGAGTATACGAAGGTGTATTGCTCAATCTTTGTCATTTGCGCATACTTTCTGCTTCAAGGCGTGTAGTACTATATTCAAAACTAGCATATACAACCTGTGAAATTTTTAAGACTAGCGTATACTCTGTGAAAATTTTAAGACTATGGTGTACGCCGTGTGAAATTTTAGGACTTGAGCAGGAAGTTTTTGATAGTCTATTATTGCAACACAGCCCCTGCCCGCTGCAGCCCCTAGTTATTCGCCTCTACTTTCTAAACATTTTCTATATATTTTACATCCCTGGAGTTGGTGGCCCCGCATCGTGGAGGTTGTGGGGATATTATCTAAGCCTTTGGTCAAGTGACCTTACATTTGGACCTGTCAAGTGACCTTACATTTACATAGATTACTATTGAGATAAGTGGGTAAAACTGCATTCAGGTTTACACCTATAATTTCATGATTCTTAATGTTCATCCTCCAGAATGGGAACTTTCGAAGATGTCCTCAATTCTAACTATAGAAAAACGTTCTCACACAACAGAATAAACATAATTTCAAAGCGTTCATGATCTATATTTAGAAAAAAATAGCACTCTACTAACGTAATTTGCTGTTTTGGAAAATATAAGTTTTACTTATGAATATCTGGGAATCAGTCGATCTGTCTGTATTCTGACATATTAGAGTTAATGTCCCTTTATAATTCATCACCGATGCCGATGCTAAATGGTACGTGAATCTATAGTTTATGGTAGGATCCGAACCACCATAATGCGTTCAAACTTCACTCAAGGGAATCGAACCTGAGACTTGCTGCAAAGCAGACATGCTTGCTAGACACTATACTAACTTCCTTTGTATATTTCAATATCATTAACTTTCAGTAATCACCGGTAATTGACCTATAACCAGAGTCGAAGTCTAAGAGGGAGTTATTGAAAATGTTTAATTATCCTAATTTTTATGTAAATATTTCACTTTAGAATATTAGCGTTTAAATACTCCTCTCCCCCATACAACCATTACACACGCTAATAATATGTAACAAGCAGTAACGACTACATATTATCAGGTGCAACATTTAATCAATCAACATATAACATATAAAGCTTATAAAATTTTAATTAGTCAGCTGGATTACATCTTATGAAAAAAGTTGAATAATTTCCACCTTATATGTTAGTTGTTTGACGTAACGTAAGCATGAAAGTAAGCTTGTTCGAAATTCACATTGAAATGATATTCGTAAAGAATCTTCAGTGGGCTGAATCTCTTTCGTTCCAGGTTGGCTAGAAGACTCCTCTTCTGGGGGGGGGGGAGCGATCGCCCCGATCGCCCCCCTGGATCCGCCACTGATGATAAGGAAATAATTCAAATAGGTTGAATAATTGATGCTCTGATCCTCACGAAGGAGGCCCTCTCGAGGTCTCCTCACCCTCAATTACCCTCGCCCTCAATGATATGAGGGCGAGGGTGCGCGAGGGCGAGGAAAAATTTTGAGCACGAAAGACGAGGGCGAGCGAGGATAATGGACAACTCCTATCGCGAGGGCGAGGGTGCGCGAGGGCGAGGACAAGCTTCGATGGCGAGGGTGAGGGTGCGCGAGGGCGAGGACAAGCTTCGACGAAAAGGGAGAGGGTGTGCGAGGGCGAGGAGAAGCTTCGATGGCGAGGGTGAGGATGCGCGAGGGCGAGGACAAGCTTCGATGGCGAGGGTGAGGGTGCGCGAGGGCGAGGACAAGTTTTGGCCTCGAGGGCGAGGGTGCGCGAGGGCGAGGACAAGCTTCGACGGCGAGGGCGAGGGTGCGCGAGGGCGAGGACAAGTTTCGACAGCGATGGTGAGGGCGCGCGAGGGCGATGGACAATTCCATTCGCGAGGGCGAGGGTGAGTGAGGTCGAAGTAAAATGAACATCTATGATTTGAAGGGACCGAGGCCCATTCAGAAGTATTTTAAAAAACGTTCGAAATCTCCAAAAGGACACAAACAATTTGCAGAAAAAGGCGTATGCACATACTAATATACAAGTAAGACATAGGTATTTGTGTTTTCCCTATTCTTAATCTGCACCAATTACATACCTGGTAACTACTGCTCCCGTTTCTTCCAGTACTTCCATAATCCATGCCCCGTACTCGGATAGTTCCGTCGATAAAGGTGGTAGACAAGAATTCATAAACTTATCAACGAAATAACGACATATTCATCATGAATACCAATCACCCTTTAACATTTTAATACGTTACAAACAACATTGTAGTATACCCTTACATCAGACACTTTTTCTATCATTATACATAGAAATTATTACATGATCATCTATTTGTCAAACTGTTTACATGATTGCCAAAAGTAATTTCTGCTCGTGGCTATTCCCCGAAAGTCATTAGGCCCAGTCTAGAGACCCAAGAAAGATGCAGAAACTCGCATACATTGAGTTAAGATATTGAGAGTAAAAATAGCTATTAAAAATTAATTTGAAAGCGGTTACCATATTCTTAACCTACACGGTGTGATTTACGTAAATTTAGTAATTTTCAAATCTATTCGAAAAATATAGATCACTATTCCAATATTTTTCTGTTTCTTTCATTTATATGATTTGTCCGCTTAGACGAAAGCTCTGGTGGTCTTTTGTCCGCTGGGCTTAAGTCTGCGATCCATGAAGCCATGTCAGAAAAGTAGAGAGACTGACAATGGTATCATCTCCGAACGCCTGTTTTATTTTGGGGATCGTTTCTAATTGGAACTCTCTAAGCTTGACATAAAATGTAGTGGAGCAATGTTGTTTTAGTTTTCTAGTTCTTTTGTCAAAAACGAAATTCCAACACCGCTCACTTACACCTCTTCACTCATCGCCGATCTGCGGGAAACTGGCACTGGTTGCTTCTGGAGGCTGAAAAAAAAAAAATACGAATGAGCATGAGCATATGTGCATTAAACCACACCTCTCTAACTAAATTGTTTAAGCAATATTATTATTATTATTATTATTATTATTATTATTATTATTATTATTATTATTATTATTATTATTATTATTATTATTATTATTACACTAGACTCTCGCTAATCCAGCTCACATCCAACCAAAAACACGTGGACAATGAATTATCGTGCGCATGCGCAACAATGCTTAGTTAAAGAATGCTTTATATACTGTACGTATTCTTTACGTATGCTGTACGTATGCTTTATATACTGTCACTCAATAATCCGGCACCCATATGTGCCAGGAATGGCCGGATTAGCGAGAGTCTAGTGTATTATTATGTTGGATAGTTTTTTGAACAAGCCATGCATGATACATTTTGGACAATGGCCATCCATAATTTTATTTCATACAGAAAAGAAAGAAATACATAAAAAAATAATACTAGGCCCTACGAAATCTGTTAGCTTGGCCTTCTCTCTCTAAGCTGGCCACCAAATCGGAGTAACTTGAACTCTAATAGAACCTGATTTTTTCCTCTCGTATATTACTTATCACTCTGTGAGTTGGCAGCCTACCTAAGTTAGTTATCTACTTTCCAATAGAACCATTGTTAATATAGACGGCCTTTTTTTATTTAGCTAACGAAACTACCAGATACAACCTGCGAGGCCAGTTTTTTTATTAGAACAAGAATTGGTGGGAAAGGAAGTGTGAAAATAAAAATAAAGTAAAATCTTCCAGTGTTACGTCCCAGGAATGTGTACTTAGGTTATAGGAAACGAGTGGTTAATGGAAGTGAATTATTATGAGATAATTAGTGGAATGAGAGTGGAGGAGGAAACAGAACCCCAAAACACAGACACGATGTTGTGTACCACAAACTTACTGACTTGGAATTAAACCAGGGATCTGTCGCAGCAGAGGTGAGCAGCTACCACTTAACCACCATGCCCCTAGGAAGAATGAAGAAGGCAGTCATGGCCTATATTTGAAGGCACCACGCTGCCCTTTCTAAAGGCTGATTCACACATAGGGTGCCATTCTCCGTCCGTGCCACGGCCGCGACCATTTACATATCCCATGCCGTGTCGTCCTGGTATTGCTTTGTACACCATTTCCCAAGATGGATTGCAAGGAGGGCTAAACTTCTGCCGGTTCGAGTATTCCGAAGAAAGACGAAGCATCGCGGTCGTCGACTCACGACCGGAGTGGTTTCTCTTCGAGGCGGCCTGTTGGGGGACTGAATGGGAACAGCACAGGCAGGCACGTCATGTGTGAATTAAGCTAGATTGCCATGCTACAGGAATCTTATAGCTGTCATTAAAAAATCTTGCAACCCCATCTTTCTATTTACTGTTTACACAATACAACTTTCTAGAAGCAAGAAAGATATCTCCACCCATGCAGCACTGCACTCTAGTGGACAAATAGTGAATCTTCACATTATTTTGCCGCGCTTCTCCTCCCCGTCCAAAAGAATCCGTTATTTCGGAAGCGACGAAATGTTTTTTTTTTTTCTTTATAGCGAGGGGCGATAGCAGGTAGGAGGGAAGACAACCTAGAAAGTTGCACATGGTTTGATTCCTTGCAAAATTAAAAAAAAAAAAGTTGCATGTCCCTTTCAAGTTTATGTTTACATGGAGAAATATTGTAAAGTTGCAAGATTTTTTTTAGATGACAGCTACAAGATTCTTGCAGCATGGAAACCGAGCTTTAGAAAAGACGATCCAATGAATTTTCAATGTTAAGGCCCGAAAATAAACTTTGTGGACCAGGGAACGGCACATCATGTGTGAATTAGCCTTTACACCACTTCCTTTTCTCTCTCTCTTCCTAATCTTCTCTCATTTTCCCTATACTCAGTTTCGAATCAGTCCTTTTTAGGCGCTCTTTTCCAATTCACACTTTTTTGTCCTATAGGCCTACAGGGCTAACAATACAATTACCTTTGCATAAATCTTTTAGAAATAAGAACAGTATTTTGTGGATTTGTTACTAAAAAGCTATTCTTTATGATACAAGGCATCAATCGTTATTACTTAGAGTGTTTATCTCTGAAATAATTATTTCATTAGAGATAAGCCTAAATATGTTAGTACCAGCGGCGCAAATCTGTCCTCAACATTGGGGGGGGGGGGGTAAGCTTTTTTTTTTTTTTTTTTAGCGATTCAAAATATTTATGAAGTTGAAAAACAATGCTGTGGAAGATCAGGGGAAGAGGCGGACACATTTGAGTCTTATTCTGGGGGACATTAATTTCTTTGTGGTTATCGGAAACAAATCATCACATTTCTCTCCAAAGATCACATTTCACATCGGATTATTGGGGGGGACAGTCCCTCCAGTTCCAAGATTGGAGGAACATGTCCCCCTCATCCCCTCCGGGATTTACACCAGTGGTTAGCACTAGTAAAATCTGTTTTTGTTTCGCAAGAACGAAAAGAACTTAGTTACAAAGAAGGTTTCATCTTAGAGGGCTACGCACGTCAGCTTCAGCAAAAAGAAGAAATAAATTCTGTTGACGCCAATTAGCGATCACGCATGTTTAGGAAACACGTCGGAATATAAAAAGAAGAAAAAAACGAGGAAAATGATAAAGTAAAAGGTTTTTTAAAAAGAAGAAGAAATAAGTTATAAGCGAGGAATCTTGTTTCGGGGGTTATTGACCCAAATGTAATGAAAGGTTCTACCATGGAGTCTCCGCCCTGACCAACAGCTTCCGAGAGTTGTCATTCTCTCACGGTCGACCACCACAAGATTTTTTTTCTTATTATTATTTCTTCTTCAAGGAAATAATCGTCCGACACGATGTCTATGTCTAAGATTATATATGAAGATGCGAGATGTGAATGGGATGTTAAAGCAAGGATAGAAAGGCCACACGAAGCCTTTAGAACGAAGAAAATTATTGTTTGTTAAAAATTCATTTTTCAGAAGCGTGGCTATATGAGATTCATATGGGTAATGCATTCAGTCTCATATGATGCATGGATCTTCAATTTCATATGGGTAATTCATTCAAACTTTAATATTTTCACACCAGGGGTAGAACCCGGGACCATTAGTACCAAAGGGCACTCTCTAGTCAAGACCAATGAGGAAAGCTCACAAGGAAAAAAGTGAAATAAAATGATGGGTAGATAACAAACAAACACACACACACACACACACACACACACACACGCACGCACGCGCGCGCGCGTACATAAAATAAAAGTTCTGTGTACCAAACCCCAGGGTATAATTCGATGTATTTTGGTATAGACCCCTACAGAAACCAAATTTCAAAACTCCAGGATGATCGATTGTGTCAATTTTTCATTTTAGGAGCGAAAAACTTCAGCGATTTTAGATAGGGAGGATACACGTAACACAGCCATACAAATAAATAAATAAGAGTTCTGTGCAGTGTACCCCAGGGGATGGATTCGATGTATTTTGATGTATTTTGTTACACAGAATCCAAATTTCGAAACCCCAGTGCAATTGACCGTGTCAGTTTTGTTTTATGGGCGAGAAACGTATTGCTGTCTTACGTACCCAAAATTCGCTGAAGTTTTTATTAAATAATAATTAAAAACTAAGAAATAATATTTACAAAGTAATTCAACAATTTCATGAGAGAGAAACGAAATTTTGCCATTTTAAAAGTCATTAAATAGTTAACAATATATTTGTGGAGTTAGTTGAAACAAAAGACAGAGAATGTATTTGTTCTTATTTGCACCGTACTGTAAAGATCGAAATAAGAAGCTGAAATAGTCCACACTAAACAGTTAGAAGATATCATGGCTACCTCATTAAGTTGAACACAGGAATGGGAATTGTTTTTTGAACTAAGCAGTTAACAAATTTATAACCTGCAATAATATAGAAGATGATGGTAATGATGATTACTAGAAAGCCAGAAGAAAAGAATTGAAGAAAGACAGTTAACTTTGTAACCGTATTCCTGATTTGCTGGAATGTGATAGTTATCTCTTCCGAATGGAATGAACATAATTTTCTCTGCTTGTGGCAATGAGTTTACCTCTGAATGTCTGTGTGTGTATATATAGTAATATCTTAAATGTGTGTCTGATATTTTATTCGTAGAATCAATGACCTCCGTTATATGCTTCCAGTAGCTGGAATCTCTTTGCGTGGCTGTGGTCGCTCTGGAACCTGTATTGGTTACCCGCAGCCCTTTTCTTCTCAAGCAGGATCAGTGGGACTAATCAATTTATCTCCTACAGCGTTGCTTATGTATGGGAACATATGACTTTATGCAAGGCTTACATAATTTTTAACTCGAACAATATAAACAAGGTTTAGTAGCCAGTGGCGTTACGGAAGGGGCTCGGCTACCGCAATGGGTTGATTGATTTCGAGTTTTAACATTCTTTTTCAGTATTGGGGTTCAGAGGCACCGATTTCTGCATAACTCTGGGAGGAGATATCCCATTTAGGTATGTGTCTTACATTGACATGTAACGAATCAAAGATCTAAGCAATCAGGGGTTAAAGCGGATCTGAAACGGTAGGGAAATGGATGACGTCACGCCATCTCTAGTCCCTAGTTTTGCCCATCGTATTTTTTAGGAAGTGAAGGGACGCCATTGATAATTTTGGAAGTGGGGGAGCGTTCCCCCTCACTTTTATCCCTGTAAGCAATAACATCCAGGTTCTGGAGGACTCAAGAAAACTTTGGGGACCCGGGCTCCCTTGACCACCAGAATCGGCGCTCATGTCGAGGTTATAAGATGAGACCTAAAGGAAATCTGAATCACAACTTAAATTTGTATTCGAAGCGAGTAGCTCGATCGGGATTCGAACTCGGAGCCACGCATACGAGAAGCAAGCGTGTTAGTCACTCAACCTCGAAGGAGAACAACTACTACCATTGAATCGAAGGTTTTTAATTGAACATCATTCATTGGTTTGAGTATAGTTATATTGTTCTTAGTTTCCCTAATCTTAGCTTTCAATAACACTTGTCGCTTTCGAAGCTATTGAATCAGTTGCCAGTATATTTTATTTATTAACCCTTTTAAATTATGATTTTTTGGGGAGTAAATTTTAGACTTTCAGTCAAGCAACTACAGCATCATCACTATTGATACTAGGATCATAATTGGTACCTCATTCTCTTCAGAATAGAATAGCCTTTCAAACAGTGTTATTCACATTTCCCTATCGTGTCCCTGAGGCGGGAAATGTTGAGAGAAATTGGGATTTTAAAATTTTTTATTTTCAAATTTTGAGCCCCTCTAGGTCTCCCTGTATTAATGCACAGACCTCAAAATCAACTGAAAATACTAAACGTTGTACTAAATGTGTGTACAAAATGTCAAGCTTCTATCTTGAATAATAAGGACGGGAAAAAATATTTACCAATGAGCCCTAGATTACTCAAAAAGACCCGGATGTAATATAAAAATTTCCTGAGACATTCCTATTTATCCTAGGATCATGGTTCGTACATCATTCACTTCAGAATAGAACAGCGCTTCAAACAGTACCATTCACATGTCCCCATCTTGTATCTAACGCTGGAAAATCGCGGGAAAAAGGGATTTTTGTTAAAAATATCGTCTTTTTTTTTTAACTTTTTTGCCCTCTTCATCCCTCCTGTTTCAACGCAGATATCTAAAAAAAATCGAAAAATACGAAAGGGTGCACTAAATGTGTATGCAAAATTTCAATCTTCTAGGTGTAAAAGTAAGCCCAGTAAAAAATAATAAAATAGGCATAACAAAAAACATTTTTTAAAAAAGTTATGACGTCATCGTAACCTATGTCTCGACGCAGAAAGGTTGAAACCATACGTATATATATATATATATATATATATATATATATATATATATATATATATATATATATATATATATATATATATATATATATATATATATATATATATATATATATATATATAACGTGTTCTACAATGCCTCCGTGCTTGAAAAAAAAATGAAAAGCTTTATTGGTTCTCTTTTAACCGAATAATGAAGACACTATCCAATATACTAAAAATAGTATATATAGTTTAAAGGGGTTAAACCATTTTCAAATACAGCCAGACAGGTCAATTTACAAACAACAACAACAACACATAACAATGAAATATTTACAATCAAAATAATACGAAAGAGACTGGTAGGAAGTTGATCAGGGCTTATATTCAAAGGCACTAGGAAGCCTTCTTGTGAAACTGACAAAAAATCTGGATAAAATCAGCTAGAATATATGGCTACCGGATTTGATCCCGGGACCCCCAATTGGGAAATAAGTACACCTAACCACCTCAGGAAACACTTGACAACAGCTTTTGTGTTACGTACTAGATGCAATAAAACCAGACAAAACTAAAAAGAGTTAAGTTTATTGCGACATCATGCAATGCACTTCCCTTTAGCAATGTTTTCTTCAAACAAAATTATAAAATAACACTTACATTTTTGTATTACGTGGTTTTTCGAAATGTAACGCGCGAGAGGGGAAGTTTGTTTTGTGAGACTTTTTTCTGTTGTTTATTTTGAAACAAAGCAAAAAAAAAAAAAAAAAAATAAGAAAAGGAAAAAGAAAGAAAGAAACCATCCTGGCGAGGAGAATTAGCCTGGACACAGGAAATGGATAAATACTGAATTTCTCCAGTGAAAGTTGTTCGGCTACGAGACAAGGAAAGGTGAAAAACGACACTGAACGCTATAAAAGATTTTTTTTTTTTTTTTTTTTTTTAAAAAGCAGATACATTGGCAATTGAGATGAACGGAGAATGCATATACTTTAATGTATTCAATACAGAAAGATGGCTGTTTGGATAAGAGAGAAACGCTGATTCGGCTGAAGAAGAATTTTGCTGGTTAAGAAGAGTCAGCAATAGTTACAATGAAATGGTTTCATTTGAATGGGGAGAAAAAGAATAAAAAAGATTGCAGTTGGCAGTTGATTCTTCCCTAACTAATAGAGCACACAAAATGGACACACAGGATGAATAAAATGAATTGTTCCGGAAACAAGTGAGAGAAGATCCGTACTAATCTCTCATTTACGTATCATCATTAAGGAATACTATACGCTATCTAATAATTATTTCGGTCTGTTTGTTGAAGAACTCCTATCGATTCAGTGGATGACGTTTAACTTTCTTGTCAAAATTAGATGCTAAAGTACTTCCTATCACGTCTTAAGAAGTTCGATTTACTAAAATGTCTTTATATATTTACCCTATGTACCTGTCCTTCTGGGCGACAAAAAAGTATGTCCGTCTGTCCGGGAAACAATGTGTGCTTGTCCGTCGAGGAGATAACAAATTTGTATCCATTCGTCTGGGGGACTAAAATGTGTCCGCCCGTCCGTCCGGGAGATAAAAAAAATATGTAACATCCGTCCGAGGAACAAAAGTCTGTGTTCATCCCAGAGATAACAAATGTGTTTCCGTCCGTCCGTTCGGAAGATAAAAATGTGTGTCCATCCGTCCGGGAGATAAATGTGTGTCTGTCCGTGCGGGAGAAAAACATATGTCCGTTATTTCAGGAGATAAAAAATATGTGTTCGTGCGGGAGATATACAGGTATTCGTTCTTTCAGGAGATAAAAAAATGTGTGTCCGTGTGTCTGGGAGATGCAAATGTGTGTCCGTCCGTCCAGAAGATAACAAATGTGTGTACGTCCGTGCGGGAGATAGACATGTGTCCGTTCTTTCAGGATATAAAAATGTGTGTTCCGGAAGATAAACGTGTGTCCGTTCTTTCAGTAGATGTGCGTCCGGGAAATGAAAATGTGTGTCCGTCCGTCCAAGAGATAACAAATGTGTATACGTCCGTCCGTCCGGGAGATAAAAATGTGTATCCGTCCGTCCAGGAGATAACAAATGTGTGTCCATCCGTGTGGGAGATAAATATATGTGTCGGTTCTTTCAGGAGATAAAAAAATGCGTGTCCGTGCGTCCAGGAGGAGATGAAAATGTGTGTCCGTCCGTAGCTAGATAAAGAATCTGAAGAACTATACTTAATGGAACATCATCAATTTTGGGCAAGATACAGAAGGTCAAGAGTTAGGAATCAATTCCTTAATGAGATGATATTCACAAACTATTTTCGATTTTAGCGTTGACCTCTTCTAATACTGGGCTAGAAACCTACCGCTCAAATTTATGTTTCTAATTGCAAGTCTTAGGATTTGTAACTAAGAATATTATCTTCAGATGCATGCAATATTGCTGTTTTACCCTGTGTATCATTATACATTTGCGTGTAATAACAAGGAGTTTTATTGTACTGGTTCCACAACATACCGTAAGTTTTTGGGTGTAATAATTCTGTTGGAATGGCTTTAAGTCTTCATTTACGTTGAGTTAAATCTGTATAATAGCTACTTCTTCGCCGCAGTATAGTATTAAATTTAATTCCAAAGAAGGGGAGGTGCCACTACCCTATTTCGTAGTACTTTTACAAATTCTATAAAATAAGGTGCCAGAAACAATTGCCTCCTTCCTTCTTTGGAAGCTGTCTGAAACCCCAATGCTGTACGGAAAATTGGGTTTCAGAATATTTGACGCTGCAATTCTGAATTTCTGCAACGGAGGCAAGTGGCACAGCTGTGATCGCTGATTATACGAAGTGTTAGTTCGACTTTCTTCTTGAACCTTTCTACTGGGGTGAGAGCGGTGTGTTTAAGACACTCTAATCAGCGATGGAAGCTGAGAAAGAAGTTGGTCTCTTTCGTTTTGACAGCAGAAAACTCTTCGTGATGTCATGGTGATCGGTCACTCTTTTTCTGCTTGATTACCTCTTCGTGTGAACTTTGTCTTGAATCAGTTGTCACAAGCTACTGACGTTTTATTCTATCACCGTTAGCTACGTAAATGAGTCTCCGGATGCCCGAAAAGATGGAGTTTAGCAGTTCTAGTTCATCCAGGCTCACTATCTTCGAAGGGTCTAAACTCGAGGTCCGTGCTAGCTCAGACTTAACACTCAGTCTCTATCACTGTTGTCTATGTGACGAGACGAGACAGAACTTCGGTAACAAGATACGAGACAGCTCTCCATATAGAAACGTATACACTTTTCGAGACGAGACAGTATTTCCTCGGCATCTTTTCGAGACGAGACATCTCCAAATGTACTCTTGTGGGCAACGTTACTCGCTGAAGAACTCGATCTTACTAACTTCATTGGGGCTTCCGCACACTCGAACTCAGATCCTAGTTCGCTATGCACTTCTAGCTAAAGCTATTGTATTTTCACAGCATGAAATCGGGACATATTGAAAATCGCTTGGTGAGTCCAAAATCTAAATTTTGTACATCTATCTTCTTTCAATCCATAAGTAAGTTGAGCTGATTTTGAGTTTAACGTCCCATTCAGCAGCAAGGCTATATGAGACGTGGACCTACTGATTAACGTGGAATCCGAACCACATGCGCTCCCGCCGGAATCCATAAGTAAATAAGTCTATATTGGTCGCTATTCCCGCTATATTGGTCGCTACTAATTTCCCGTA
The DNA here is from genome assembly GCF_964235325.1 of Thermobia domestica. NCBI lineage: Eukaryota > Metazoa > Arthropoda > Insecta > Zygentoma > Lepismatidae > Thermobia > Thermobia domestica. The sequence goes on from NC_137463.1 coordinate 266,850,200, forward strand.
TTTTATTATTTAGTTGGAAATATTTGAGGCACCAATCACCATAAAATTATTCCGGGACTTGTGTTAATAGAAGAGCACTTAACGTGTTTCAATGAATGTTTAAAAATTCGGGACATTCTTGCGTCCGGACTGCAGTCTGAAAAAGTCGGGACAGGGTTGAAAAGAAAGGACTGTCCCGGCCAAATCGTTCTTACACGTAGTCGTAAGTTTGGATATCTCTAAGGAAGGCTAGAAAAGAAAGAAATACAAACCAATAGTTTCTACTATTGGTGTCTATTGACTGTATATTAGACAGTAGATGACTCTCATGATGTTTTCTCGTGACTATGAAGTATGTGTGGAAGGCAATGCTATTTTGTCTTCTGCAGCTAGCTGGAAGTTGATCGGGGCTGTAGTCTTGATGAACCAGAACCTCCTAATAGTGTGCTTTTGTCAATGAGGAGCCTAGCGTTATCGTGAAGGAGAATAATTTCTCTTGTTAGTAAAGCACACAACTAGGTGTTCATCTCCTGCTGCAAAAATGCAGAGTATTGATGTATCGCTTGCCATTAATGGTCACATCCAACTCACTTCCACATTCATCTCGTCTGCGGAATGGTCAACCTACTCGCCGGACTTCAATCCTATGGATTGCGGTGTATGGTTAGGGATGCCACGAGACAAGATTTGAGTCTGTCTCGTATCAAAAAGGTGCTGAAAAAGTGATGTCTCGACTCGAATAATGTATATTTCTCTATTGGAAGAGCCGTGTCTCTTCTCGAATTTTGTCCGGAAATTTTTGTCTCGTCTCATCTGGTACTCATCCCTATGTATGGTCGATTTTGGAGTTCAGGGCATGCACTAGACGCCACAGAAGTTTGGAGTCGCTGAAGCAATCCTTTCGTCGCGTTGTGAGTGAAATCGATTATCTCCCGAGGACCTGCGGCCTATCGCCGAACATTTCAAAGCACGCTTAGAACTCTGTATCGCCACCAAGGGCGACCACTTCGAAACCATCTGAACGTATTGGTATTACGTGTTGTTTGGCTAAATTCTTTCGGTTTAATAAATGTATGGTAACAAACATTCGTACGGGTTATTTCTTGTCACCCTGTAATTAATATTTTATCATGTCTAACGTATCACTCATTTTTCTCAGCGTGACAGAAGCATGCACAGTACATCTAGTAATATACAAATATTAGTTGAAGACTTTTCGTTGGTTTATGTCTCAAACATTTCAAACGAATATATCACTCTCCTAGTGACTGTTCCTAAGAAGATCAGGAAAAAAATAACCAATGTAAGCGGAATTTGAATACAGAACACCGCGTAGGCTGGGTCAAATATGCAGTCTCGTTATGGACTATACAGCAGTCCTTGTCATTGGCAATTAGGAAATCCCGTTTCGGGTTTAGCCAAGCGTTCAAATGTTGACTTAACAGATAATCTATTTCATTATGTGTTATAAAGCCTGTAAGTGATTTAAAACTGCATTGCATCGCGAAATGGGGAATGCACAATTACAAATTACCCGTTTTGAAATAAGTGATGAGCTTCAGCTTTAAAGAAAGAGAGAAAAAAAAAGATGAAGGAACCGTAACTAATATGCTATTTGCAGAACCAGTCCTTCTTATTTTCAGGAGAACCGCAACAGAGCAAACACACGTTTTCGCAACGAGTAAATACCAAGTTGTTGATTTTTCTTCGTTCCACCGTTATGTCAAACATCTAGTGAGTGGAAGTGGAATTTAAAATCAGTGCCTCCAAAGTACCAATTACCACAAGCGCTTTTGACTTCCTACGTGCAGCATCCGACGGAAGAATATCTACAAACATTGTAACAGTACGCGGTATTTTCTTCATAAGAGCCAATGTTTTTTGTTTTAATATAAACGGAAGCTTTCTTACTATCATACACCTAATACAAATATAGTAAGTAGGCTCCCTTCCCGCTTATCTAGTAGAGTGGCTAGCACGCGGATTGACGGATTCAGAAGAGGGCGCGGTAGGCGCGAGCCCCTCCCCCCCTGAGCAGAAGATATAATTTTGTGTTTGTGTGTTATTTCATCGAGACGAGGCGACAAAAGTTTTTTTTTTTTTTTTTAAATCCATTTGTTAGACCAATAATTTGATCTCAGGATATTGATAGTGCAAAGTAGCTAATATTCCCAAATAGGGGAGTAATATTTTGCTCCCTCTCCGAATTTTCTATCCTTTTGTATAAGAAAGGAGATATACACCCTCTGCGGGCGAAGGTCTAATATACTGGAAAAAATATATAGGAATTATTCGAGATGGTTTTGGTGATGTGCTACGTTGTTCCTGACACCAAAATGAAAAAAAAAAAAAAAACTTTCCAGACTGGCCAGAGATGATTATTTAAAAGATAAAAACCAGCGACTTCAAATTGAATTATACAGAGGTTTAGTCCCAGCCATTCCAGCCATAGGCGTCCGAAGAAAATTTTCTAGGGGGCATCTCCCTGGTTGCTAGATTACGTTTGGTATTTTTTTTTATTTGTATTAAGAAAATCTTAAGAAATTTAAGTCGTTTTCGTGAGCCGGGAAGGCCATGTCCCCCTTCGGGCGCCCATGATCCCAGCCCAACCTAAAATGGGTATTTTGTATTGTACAACGAACTGTTTCAACCATTTAAATATTTATTTATTTATTTATTTTACTTTCTTCAACATTAGCTGTATTTTAACAATAGGTGAGGGTGATAAGGGATGCGCACGAGACGAGTAGACAGAATTTTCCTGACAAAATTCGAGTCGAGACACAGCTCTTCCAATTGAGAAATATACATTTTTCGAGTCGAGACATGACTTTTACAGCACATTTTCGAGACGAGACAGCCTCAAATCTTGTCTCGTGCGCATCCCTAAGGGTGATTCAAAACAAGCTTGCTACTTATATGTTATTTTATAATGTACAAATCTCACATACACAATATAAATAGCATGGTAATTTTAATATTCAGTAATAAGCAATAATCTCTGCAGGCTAGTAGCCAGCCAAAAAATGTGGGGGGGAGGTCCCACTAGACCCCCCTGGATACGGGCCTGACTCTGAGCTTTCAAACAGCAGGTATGGGGGACTATTCGTTCGTAGTTCCCAGTGCGTTGCTCCGTCGATTGTTTCGGTTCTGGATTTTAACCAAAAAGAAACTTCCATATAATAACATTGTTTTACATATTCTCTTCCACCTTGGGGTACGGTGGCTCAGGGGTAGAGTGTTTACCTCTGATGTGTGGGGTCCCTGGTTTGATCCCCGATCAAGTGAGTTTGTGGTGAACTCCCACATGCTCATTCCACCGATTCTTCTATAATCATGCACTTGCCTTAATTATCCTATGCCCTTAGTCTAAAGGGCATAACATCGGACGTTAAGGGTGATTTAAAGGGACAAGATTTGGCGATAGATGTCACTACAGTCTTCGTATTTCCATAATGTATTTTTTTTACCTTTCACGAAAATTTACTTTTTTTTTTTTTTTAACAAATTTCAGCCTAGAGAATTCAAATTTTTAGAGAAGGAACTTCATAACCTATCAAAGGCAACAATCCGTGCCGATTTTTTATTTAGAATTTTCTTCATTGTTGAAAGTTCCATTATTAAAGATGTGAATATCCATTCCAACAATCAAGCCATTTCAACAATGAAGAAAATTCTAAATAAAAAAATCGACACGGATTGTTGCCTTCGATAACTTATGAAGTTCCTTCTCTGAAAATTTGAAATCTCTAGGTTGAAATTTGTAAGAGAAATCGTGAACTTACGTGAAAGATTTAAAAAAAAAAAAAATACACTGGAGAGATACGAAGACTGTAGTGACATCTATCGGCTTAACTTGTCCCTTTAAACTAACCTTAAACTGAAATATTTTATTTCATTTTTGTTCTGTTCTACCTTTCATACTATTGACTAATTCCATAGCATTTACAAGTAGCAAGCGAATAATTTCTAATGTTGCAAGAATTATGCAGATTTGTTGTTTCATCGGAGACTACTCGAGCAAAGACACAATTAAATGTTCAGTAGAATAATAACCATCCATCTGATCAGCTTCAACGTTTGGTTTCCTTGAATCCCGTTGTGTAATTGTTATGAAATGTCATAGTCAATGCTAACAATAGACCTTTCACCATTTCCTTTGGGCTGCAGTTGTGTTGGCCATGATTGAACTGGCTATCAACCGTTAAGTTCAAGGGATACAAATCTTAAATTCACGTCGCAAGGCTTACACAGTAGAGTGAGAAAAAGCTGGTTTCTATCCGTATGAAAGGGTTTACCTTCGGCCTTGACTTTATTTCTGCTTCGCTTAAGATTTCTTTTTATCTGCTTTGAATAAATAAAGACCAATATTTTCTCTGTTTGATCAGTTGATCTCAGAATTACGAACGGAACTGGCAAACTATTTCCATTAATTTCTTTCGAGATGATAGGAAAGCTACGAATAAAATTCCTATATCATGGCCGGTCCTATATTTATTATTATTATTATTATTATTATTATTATTATTATTATTATTATTATTATTATTATTATTATTATTATTATTATTATTTGCCCAACTGAGCCTCCTAGACTTGATGACCCTAACAATATTTGGTAATCGGTATACATTATGCAGTTCATCGTTATGAAGTTTCCGTCACTCCCCATTCCTGTTCCTCTTGGGTCCGAATATTTGTCTCAGGATTTTATTCACAAATACTTTCAGCAGTGGCGGCGGTTGGACGTTAAAAGTGGGGGGGCAAGACATGATCTGAATATTTGTATATCAATGTTAATTTTCCTAGTTTCTTGTAACACTTTGTTTGACGAAAGGTTGTATAACTATTAGGATACTGTCTTTTTCAGTTAAAATACCGTGTATCGTGTTTCATATTTTATTAAGTAAATTGGTAAGAGCAACGCAAGTAGATACTAGCCCCTTGTAGTCTTAAACAACGAAAGTGTAAGAAGAGATTTGATACCTTGTTCATGAGCATCTTAAAGTTCTGTCTGGAAAAATGTATAATCAGATTAGGGGCCTATTTAATAACAAATTTGCAAAACAAATAAATAGAAAGGATAATATTATTCAAATAATCATAGTAATGAATAATGAGGCTTGTTTTGCAAAACTTGTATTGAAACTGGGAGTTAATGAACAACTTATACTTTTTAATTCCATGCATGCAGTTATGTGTTATTATGCTCTTAGAGAGACAGTGAGTACTACAAGCATGCTACGACATTTAAAGAAATACTTTTGCAGCTTCCCGAAACATATTCGTTGTCATTAGGTACAATTTTCACTTTCTTGGAATACATCAAAACTCAACAATACTTACGTTAGAGTCACTCTACATTTCAGTTATACAAAATAATCCTAAAACCTAGAATTAAGTTGAATTCAATAAACTTATTGTATATGTGCACCCCTAAACTCGTATATTATACTGTAAAACAATGGTAAAGGTAGAAGTTGTTTCTTATTACTCTCTTTTTAGTTAATATTCCTTACTGAGCTCCTTCGTGACTAAGCGGTTAGCGCACGCGACTTTGACGTGGGATACTCAGGTCCGATTCTCGGCGGGAGCTAATAAGGTTCGGATTCCACGTTAATCATTAGGCCCACGTTTTATATAGCCTCGCTACTGAACGGGATGTTAAACTAAAAAAAAAATCAAATCAAAATATTCCCTACTATTAGAAAGAAGAAAAGACACTTTAGGAACCGTCGATTTTTGTGCAATTAAAGAATAACTTGTGAAGGACTTTTTTTTTTTTTAAAAAAAAAAAGGTTATCTCAATTAGTTCCAAAGCGGCTGACTAAAATATCCAGTTCTTGTAAGAAGAAATAAAAGTACGCTCGAATTGTGGCGCTCTAATAGGTTAATTTTTGGGCCACTTTTCGTGGTAATTAAAACGCAATCCCTGTAGCTTTCTTAACTCCATGGAAAGACAACCAATACGTACTCACGGAACGGCAAATATTTTATGGCACCGTTTTTATTCTATGAACCAATAATACATACAAAACTTTATATTTTTAAAGGAAACTATATACATTAGTGAGTCATTTCAAAAAAGTGGGGGGGGGCAACTGCCCCCCTTTGCCCCCCCTAATCGCCGCCCATGACTTTCAGTATACGTTCTTTCCTCAGAGTAAGCGACCACTTTTCGCAGCCATGTAGTACAATAGGCATGATTATCATTTTATATGTTTTAAGCGTCAAATTCCTCCACATAATTCGTGACGACAAAAGATTTTGAACTAAGCAATAACACGAATTCCCTGCTTTTAGTCTGCATTTAATTTCTTCCTGAATATGATTTTCGTCTGGTAATATTGATCCTAGATATTTGAAAGTATCCACTTTATAAAAGAGTACTATTTGATATTTTAACGTATCCATAATTTGCCGTATTACGATTCCGATGCACTTCCATGTATTTAATTTTCTCTGCATTTACTTCTAAACCCATGTCCCTGCAAGCGTTTAATAAGACCTCTACATTTCTTTCAATTATTTTCCTATTATCGTCTATTATATTTACATCATTTAGCATTCACCATAACCTGGTGAACACCATTCAACTCTAGGCCCTGGTTGCTATCTTTTGAGTTTTCTTATAGTGTACTCCGGAACAAAGTTGAATAATAATGGCTACAGCCTTCTTGTTTGAGGTCCTTCTCGATGTGAAAGCTCGTGGTCAAGAATTTCAACCTTATGAATTAAATTTTAAATAATTGAAAACAATGGTGCTAAATAGGGACTTTTTAAAATCATTGTCAACTTTTTCCAGTATATAGTTCTCTGTGTGACCAACTATTAGATCGAAAAATAGAAAATTGTCAAAAAGTTGAAATTCACTGCCTGTACAAACACACACACACACATACACAATATGTATAAACATTTGAACCATATTTATTATTGGAGTATATTGGCCAACGTCTTGTGTATATTTAAGCGTTGATAATTGCTCTTCATTGTGTTTTAGTGCAATTACTTGATCAAGTTAATTTCTGTATATGACTATAAAACAGTAAAACAGTCTCGTCTTTTTTCTTTTTTTTTTTCCCGAAACGAGACGGGAATCGAGATAATCTCTTCAGTGTCATTAGTAGAACAAAATAGTTTTGTCTTGTAAATTTTATATTTTCGTAATGCTTTCGCTCCATACATGCGCAGAGTAAGAGAAATAACTTTTTTTTTTTATTGCACAGAGTAGTGACAGTTATATGTGTCATATAGGACACATTGTAACTCTAAAAATAAAAAGTAAGAAACGATGTTTTTGTAGTGATCTGTCTCCTTTGCCTGCCCACTACGTGCGTCTATGTGTATTACACACTTAATGTATTTATGCAATACAACAACAATATCCAATACCTAAAACACGGTCACATGTTCATAAAACCTAAGTGAAGATATTGAAAACATGAGATATCTCTAGATTATGAATAATCATATTTTGTAGCGATTGGTTTCACAGTGTCGCATACGATACATGATGAAACACAAGGTCTCTATTTTCAACCATACAATAGAAGAGCAAAATAATCAAGTGCATACTTAACCCCAACGCTTTAACAAGATAAATTAACATGCATTACAAAAAAATAACGCGTCAAAGGAAGAGAAGTAGAATAGTTATATAATCGTGACCTTTTTCAGTTTCTACGATATTTTCTTCCCTCCAAACACATTACTTAGGACCAGTCAAAAGCGTTGTTCAATTGTCAAGCTTCTATCAAATGCAGCGCCCACTCTGGCGAAAAGGAAGAGAAGTAAAATATGCGTGTCGTATGTGCCATGTTCTCGCTCTATCAGGACAAATAATGATAATTTTGTGTGTCGTATACGACACTCGGCGTCCGAAGAGGGTAAAATGATAAATTTTTCGTGTTGTGAGTAACAATGGTTTTCGGTAAGGGAACGGAGTGATAAAAAAATTTTTAATATTCATAAATCTCGCGCCTCAAAACTAGACTTCGCCCTATTTTATTAGAACTGTTAAGCCTATTTATAACACGAAATTTACAAAAAATATAACAGACAATTAAGTTTACAGTATGAGGTAAAACAGAAACTTTCGTAACCGTTCACATTGAAAGATGGATAATGACAATTTAAAACGAGTTGATTTTCGTGTGCTTTTTTTTTTTTTTTTTTTTTTTTTTTAAGGGTAGTCTCTCTCTCTCTCTCTCTCTCTCTGGTACGCGTGATTAGTGTAAAAAGCGAAACCATCAAGTTTAATTTTGCTTTAAAAAGACGTGTTCTCTGCTTCAAAGACTCTTTAACAAGAGCTGTAACGGGGGAAAGGAGGAGGGGAGGTTTCCGGTAGTAGCTTCGTCATCATCTCATGAACATTTTTTTTTCCTGTTCTCTTCACGAAATCTTCCGATCAAATTGATCATTGGAAGAGGAAAGACAAGGCTATCCCCAGCGGTTAATAGCGAAAGGCCTTTTCACAGACTATTACAATCCTCTTCTTTTTCTTCAGTTTGCGTGATTTGAGATAAATCCGTGACTCATGACCAGGTCAAGTAACTTTTATATAAATACACAAACGTCTTTTTTTCTTTCCTTTTTCCTTCATTCAAAAGTCGATCGCGGAACGAAGTTAGCGCGAAACGTTCGACCATTTTGGGATACTTTAGCTCCAAGCACTGGAACACATTTGCATATTACGATAGTTGATTGCATGGTGCTTTACAATGCTGCAATCACTTTGTTTTTATTAACTTTGTCCATTTTTTTATTGTTTTCCTTTCGTTTTTCTTTTGAAGAAAATCCTTCAGTACATTTCATCTAAAACAATTTCGGAAAACCACTTTCAAAGTTATTCCCGTATCTCCATGTTCGCATCACAGTGTGAAAAAATCATGTTTGGAAGTTCTTTCCTGCAAATAAGTAAAAATAGATAAGGATGGGTAAAAATAAAACGTTATTCTTTTGCTAATCTCTTTTTAAAGTGAGGGTCACTTTTACTAATCAGAATATTCTATGAACCACTGTACTGTTATCCCATTCAACAGTAAACTTATTTTTATCATTTTAGTTTTGAGCATTCATATTATCATTTTAATAGTGCTGTAATTGCATGTATAGCCTTGTTAAATTATAATGTATTATCTTAACTATAAAAGAGAAATACGTGTCTCAGCATAATACTATCCTGAAAGCTTATGCAACCTCCCTGGAAGATTTGTAATGTTGATTGTAGAAATATAGGGACAGTAAACAGTAAATGTCTGTGCGTCATGCTAATTTTTAATAGTGAACGATCGATCTAGTAATGTTGCTACATACGCTATCAATTGCTTGCCTAACGCTGATAGATGTCGCCACATGTAGGATCGTTGTGTATAGAGAAATCCTTTAATAATTCAATAAAAAAAAATGTATGGGCTTTGGGATAGTAGATGGAAGAATTAAAAATAAATCGTTAAATTTAAACAGTTAGGACTTTTAATTAAGCACGTTTTCAAGGTATAGTGCAGAGCGGGAAGAACGTTCAGATGCAACAACTACTTAAAATGACAATGATTGATATTGCAAGGACGGTTTATAATTACAACAAAGAACTGTTGTATTTCCTTTTAAATAACCATCACACTGTATCACGTTTGCCAGAAAATTGTAATTTTACGAAAAATATTCAATCTAAGGAACAGCATTAATGTATCACAAACATATACTAAAAAGGATATAAAGTAAAGATTACTTCGCACACACTTTTATTATATTTAGTACATCGAACCTAATTCTCATACGGCTGGGTGCAATAGCTATTAATAACAGTGTCCTTTCTAAGAGGAGTAAAATTAACATTGTCCCGTTATCAGATATTAAAGGAACTTCACGTATGGCTGGAATCAGGTGATATCCTGCCATGTCACTGAAATCCAGAATTCTAAATCCGTTAGGTCTGCAGTAAGTAACAGAACTTAACATTAGCAATGCATTTTATAAAAAAAATACATACAGTATTATGAATTCATATAATTATTTATAATCTGTTTTAGATCTTGACATATCAAATCAACTTGGTCAAGGGTGCAAATTTTACTAATTGTCAGTTCATTAAATGAATCGAAGTTCGAGTCTTGTTAACGGTATGTTTAAGCTGATGATATAAAAGTTGGTTTTAAAAAAAATTTTTTTTTCCTACAAAATGAAACTAATGCAATATCATTGACTGATTCTGTGTCTGTATATGAGTAACTATCGTCAGTTACTCGCTTCGCTAGGTTAAAATAACAAAAATTAGTAATACGTTCCGTTAGTCAGGCAATTTTTACTATTACTGAAACGTTCTCTGATATTTGTCATTTTCGATCATTTTATATATCTCCCCCCTCCATCTCCCAGAAGTTGCGGGGCTGAATTTGAATTTAGACGGCATCGGAAGTGTCGCTGTTCATCTCAGCAACCCCGAAAACTATGGATTCGTCATAATATCGGTCATTTTCGATTATATATATGCAAGCCTTGATTTTATTAGAAAAATAGGCAGACGCATTTCTATCGTTACTGGAGATATTCAACATCTTTCCTAATTCAACGCATATCTATTGCTATCCAACGTGGCAACGTGTCGTCGGTTCTTGGCACCTTACCACATGCAAAAGAACTAGATGAGGTGTTTCTTCTCTAACACAAAGGACAACACTGAACATTTATACAACTGGACGACATACTATACAAATAAGGTGTACTATCTTGGATGGCGTAGAAAAGCAGACAGTAACACTAGATATGATGCCGTTGATAGGTAGTAGGTTTTCTACCCCTTCCTTTGGTTCGACTATCGAAATATATTTCCTGCTGACTTAATTATTTTTTCGCAATTATTTCATAAATTTATTTAATGCAATTGTTACAATTTTATTCAAATTATTATATTTTTCTGTTATTCTGTTAGCAATTATTCTTCCATTCCTTATTTATGCCTGCTTTTATTTTATTTGAATGTCGAATATATATATACTCCTTTAGCCTAACCGGCAAAATCGTGGGACGTAAAACTTAAAGATTTCATTTCATTTTTTTTTTTAAATTCTCAATTACAACACGCTTGTGACACTTCTGGTCTTGCAGCCTCAACATTGTGCACAGTGTTAAGCAGAAAATGAGACTAGACGACAAATTAAGGTTTTTCTCGTATTTGTCTCGTCTCGTGATGATTCTCGCAAAAGCTTTTCTCGTGTTATGTTTTCTAAATTTATATTCAAAATTTATGCTCTGATTTTTTTTCTTAATTTGATCTAGAAGTTAATTAGAATTCCTTTCATGTCACGAGAGGCCCACAAAGGGTGTGAGATAACAACATTTAAATCATTTATTAGTGTAAAATGGCTTGTGTATCTTTAAACGTACACTGTAAACGCCCTGGCATTGTGTTCGTATAATCACTTTATCGATATATAGTTTTTATACTATGAATAATGTATTACTGAAACAGTGTTTGAGATCTACATAACACTTCGATGAACTACTGTTGCACTCGAGATTCGTGAAATTCTTGTCTCGTCTCATCTCGTTTTGTGAGCAGGACTACTCATGCCCTTGCGAGAGGTTAAAATAAACCTGATGAAAATATATACACTCATGTCCAAAATTATTGTCGCATGTCTATAAATATGTTGTTGTAGGAATATAACGTGATAACGAATTCGCCCGGAATTTCTTATAATGTTACTATATGTATAATCGAAAAAGACATGTATGTGGAAAATTTCATGTTAAAAGAGCAGTAAATAAGAACAATAAAATGAAAATGAAGTTTTCTTGTCCATTTAGCAACATTTTGTTTTACTCATTCTAATTTTCGTATTTGTAATTCTTTTCCTATGAAATTTACCACAAATGTATATTTCCCGATTATACACATAGTATCAGTATTAAAAGTACCCTGTAAAATCATTATCAAATTATATTCTTACAAGAAGACAGTTATAGATATGCGACAATCATTTTGGACATGAGTGTACCTTTGGATTCACGTTTTATGAAAATTCGTTAATCAGATTGGGTCCGACAGTAAAAACAACCTCTGTTTCCTCTTCAAGAATTAAAAACAGAATAACAGGGAAAAGCAAACGTGTTTGTTTTGCGACGCGTTTTCACTAAAACTTACTGGGGATAACCAACTTCTTTCAAAAAAACACGGAAAATACATTACTGTTTACTCAACAGTTATATTTCTTGGTCAATATGTCATGTATTATTCCTATATCCGATCAAAACTGGAATATGCTGCTAAGATCTGGAACCATCGCAACAACAGTACTGACACCAACTGAAAAAAGTCCAATCTAAATTTATCAAATACTTGGTATACAAGAGAACTGAAATCTATCCATCGTACGAAAACTATCTAACATTATTAGACAACTTCTATATCCCTATATTTGAACAACGGCGAAACGTGATAGATCTCAATTTTCCCCATAAAATAGTACAAAACGAGTTTAATTGTACGAATCTGATTTTCATGTCTCGACACTTAAAACTCGTGCTGATAACTCTGCAGGCCCGTATCCAGAGGGTCTAGGGAGGCCGGGTCTAACCTAAAATTTTTACGGTAGGCTTGCAAATGAACTATAATATGGTTGGATCGGGTCCCTCCTAACTTCAGCCGGGCCTGAATTTTTGGGCTGGCTACCGGAATGTAACTCTGCCTCTTCTACTGCCAAAAAAAAAGCAAGGACCAACATATTATTGATGTCTCCAATATGGAGAATATGATTTTCTTATATATAAAAAAAAAAAAATATGTATCGAACACAAACAAATTGACATATGTAATATGAGCTCTATGTTTAAGAAATTATTGTAAATTTATTTTTTAATAAATTGGTCTATAATTGGTCTAATGCCTGTTGTGTTGACAAATAAATTAATGTACTATTTGTGAACATTATGAAGTGTGAGTGTTGCATCATATTGTTGCAGTGGAAATGATCGTAACACCCTCCCCCCCTAAAAATGTACGTCTCAAAGCAAAATCTAACTTAAGGGCAAAAGCAATTGATTGCTAATAAACGGTCAATAAAAAAAGTTATCGTGTCCAGTTGTCCTTCAGGATAGAAGAAGAAATCAACAAAGAACGCGTGCTGTTAATTTCTTTTTATTATTTTGCAATCGTAAACACGCCAACAAAATGATATACTATGCTCAACTGTGAGAGGAAAAGGCAAAATTTGTTAATATTGGCATTCGAAAGGTATTGACTGACTATGTGTTTGAAAGGATTGTATGCATCTTGTTAGAACCAAAATATTCAATGTAAGGAATGTGCGTGAGTCGAATCACTTTTCAACACGACGAACCGAGAACGTTTAAAGAAAAAGATAATCTTAGATTGCTTTTATTTCTCTTTTTCTAATTTGTGTTTTTCCTGTATGAAGTAACTTGTTCAAGTTCTTTTAAAATTTTTATGTAAATGTAGGAAATAACTTGCTACGTTTCAGATGGATCCGTGCACTTTGGAGGTTAGTATAGTGAGAATTTATTGAGTTGAGTTTTCTGTTACGAGTCGTTATACAAAACCAAGGCTATGAAAGCCGGGAATTGCCGGTACTCCGAACTACGACCGTGACTATGAGGAAAAGAGATAAAGTTTGTACGGAACGCTTGTTGTGGTTAACTCCTCTCTCTAATTAGTTCGACTAGTCTAGACTAAGCCACAAACAAATAAGAAAATATCATTTAAAAATTAAAGGTTTGGCTTATTCTCAATAAGGGTAATTTTTATTCAAGAGTTTTTTTTTTTATTTAAAAAAAAAGGTTATTCGACGAAATTCCATTTAAAAAATCCGAAGCTCTTTCTCTTCTCTGCCCGATTCCTTATGTTTGTTTCATTAGGGATGCACACGAGTCGAGTCGAGACAGAATTTTCGTGAGAAAATTCGAGTCGAGACACAGCTCTTCCAATAGAAAAATATACGTTTTTCGAGTCGAGACATTACTTTTACAGCACATTTTCGAGACGAGACAGCCTCAAATCTTGTCTCGTGCGCATCCCTACTGCTGTTCGACATTCATCCCAACAGACTCCTACAATTTCCTTCAGTCTGGACTCCACTGATTCATCACTTCGTTATAGTTTTCTTCGACACTCATCTCTATCAGGATAGCCCTACTACAACTTTCCGTCCTCCCCCCGCAAAAATGCAATAATAACCTGATTGTCTATACCACCAGTGACCCAAAAGATGGTTTCTCTATTTGTAAGAACAGCATCAGTCTGACTTCTCTGTCCTAAGAAAAAAATCTAAAAGTACCTTCAAAAAGAATTATCTGATTCTGAGGTTTATTATTTATATATGAAAAAATCCTACTTCTCTCCTATCTGGAAGAAATGGGAATCACTGATTCCAGTAAGCTAACACTCAAGCTTATTCCTGGCTAAACTAAAATTCCAAATTCAATTCAAGTATCTTGGTCACCAGTGTTACCCAAGGAAATAACTTATCCGTTGCTCTAGCCATCACTGAAGAAAGTCCCTAATTATTTTCTAACGTAATAAGAAATAGAAAAGATTCTATAGCCACCACTCTATTTTCAGAGAAATCTCTTATTCTCTGTCTTCGATCACTACTGAGACCGATCCTTACAAGGCAGAGAAGTTAAAATAATAATAATAATAATAATAATAATAATAATAATAATAATAATAATAATAATAATAATAATAATAATAATAATAATAATAATAAATAAAAAATCTCAAAGGTGAGGCTAACTTTCAACATTCGTCAAAGAGGCTCTAATAAGCCTAGCATCAACCTGAAGAAAAAGTGCTGAAGCTTTCTTTTTATATAGTCGGAAGCCCTTCTCTCTCTCTCTTTTTTTTTAAGGTTATTGATTTTAATTTTCACTTGAAAACTTACAAAAAAAAGTTTTTTGAAGTAAACAACGTGTCCTAATTTATTAAAAAAGAAAAAAAAAACAGTAAGGACAGAGATTCGTCTTTGCACATGTAAGTAGATGAGAAACCTAACTTTTTTTTAACATTATAAATTTATTTACAATGTGTGAACATGACTCTTTTAAGTTCTGAACGGAAAGGAGCTTCAGGTACAGATTTTAAAGATGAAATATTTGCAGCATGATGACGGAAAGAGGATTTGATTCCCTTGAGCATTGAACGCGCCATATCTCCCGCCGTTTCTAGGGCGGTAGCTAACACCTTTCCGAAAAAATGGTAATTTGGATACGCCCAAAAGGGATGCTCGGTTACTGCTTTTCGATTGGGATCACATTCCTTCTAAAAAAGCTTTCTCATTTTAGTACCTGCAGTGTGAAAGAGAGCCATAAGAATGGAATACCCTTATCCTCCCCTACTATTCTGACCTTTAGTGAAGAACTAGAAGACAGTGAAGAATATATACAGCATATAAAATGTTTGAAGTATGTCAGGTAGTCACTGGAAAGTGATATTATTCAGACTAATAAATTGTTTTAGCCTAACATTTTTGATATCATACACTGTCCACCCAAATCTCTAGTCTATACAGAATATTTTAAAACAGTTATTTGTTTAATAGCATTTTGTAGATACTACCTGGCTTACTAACTTAAGTATGTAGTTTTATAGGTACTACCTGGCTCACTACCTTTATTCAATAGAGTTTTGTAGATACTACCTGGCTCACTACCTTTATTCAATAGAGTTTTGTAGATACTACCTGGCTCACTAACTTTATTCAATAGAGTTGTGTAGCTACTTCCTGGCTTACTAACTTTATTCAATAGAGTTTTGTAGATACTACCTGGCTCACTAACGTTATTCAATAGAGTTTTGTAGATACTACCTGGCTCACTAACGTTATTCAATAGAGTTTTGTGGATACTACCTGGCTCACTAACTTTATTCAATAGAGTTGTGTAGCTACTTCCTGGCTCACTAACTTTATTCAATAGAGTTTTGTAGATACAACCTGTCTCACTATCTTTATTCAATAGAGTTTAGTAGATACTACCTGGCTCAATTTCTACATTTTTTAAAAATTATTCTTCATTGTCTTTGTTAAAACTAACCACTGGCATAAAAGCCTTATGGGCTTGACCCGCTCCAATGCCATCTGTTAGCGACCGGCTAAACTAAGTCTAGCGCGCTGCATCTCCTTGTCCCTAACAGGCGTATAAGGAGCTTTCTACACCCGGTGATCGTCACGTCTTTTATTCACATAGCTCCCCAGTTTGCCTCACGACGCAGGGTGGACGCCAAAAATTAGAAAGCACCAGCCGGGCCTGGAATCGAACATGAGCCCAACGCTATAACCACTACACTACGATATCCGTTCAATGTCTTTGTTACTCTCTAACATTCAAAATGGCGGGGGTAAACCAGGCCCTATCCAAGGGGAGTCTAGGGGGCGCCCCCTAAATTTTACTGGCCCCTAACATTTTCACGGTAGGCTTGCGAATGAACTATAATACGGTGGTGAACTATAATATGGTTGGATTGCCCCCCCCCCCCTACATTTTTGGGCTGGCTACTGGCTTGGGATAAACTTAGCGAATTGCAAGAAATCAAAATTATAAAATATCTTACAAGTAACGGCACATTTTCTTAACGTTATACATCAGTTTTGTTAGTACTGTCAACATTGTAATATTAAAGAATGCACTGTACACGTACACATTTTAAGGGCTACTTACAAATCCGTTGTGTAAACCTAAAGGCTATCTAAAACTTGAGGTCGCACGCGGAATATTATTAAATTCCTGTCCACAAATAACCACACTTTCACATGAAATGTTATGTAAACACAATAGATGCAACTGTATACACTGCTATTGCATTGAAAGACCCTAGTCAAAGGGAATACTCGAGGAGATATGGCTTTTAGTGGTTTGTTAACCTTCTGTAGCTTAAAAGGATGATCAACGAATGCCAAACTCAGGTAATAAATCAAATGGTAAACAACGAAGAAGCCTCTGTGAGTACAACTACCTTGGAACAGAACAATGGAATACTAATTGTTAAAAAAAAAAAAAGTTTCGCAATTCTTTGAAAGAAATTTTGTTGTATTGTCTTCTACAAAACCCACTATAAAATGTCATCCTCTTTTTCTCTATTCGAGACAAAAGTTGTAAAATAAAAAAAAAAAAAAAAAAACTTTCCATGCTTTGTCCGTTAAGCGGTTCTCTTTGTCTAAGTTCAAGGCCATGTGTAGTTGCAAAAATGTTTGCTTGGCTCCATTTGTTGTAGAATATGGTTATTTGTTAGTTGACAGACGCTTTCAGCTAAGAAAAGAAAGAACAGAACAGAAATGATTACGAATTCCACCCACGGATCTTGATCTTTTATCTTCGGCCATTTTGGACTTTTCCATTTTTTTAAAGATAGAGACAGCTCTGTAATCATCCACAAACGTTGAGGCCTGTTTCAAGACATTTTCTTTTTTTCATTTCTGTTATTCCTTTTAGAAACAAGTTATGCGTCGAAGATGTCCAGTGGTGTACGCAAAGGAAGTTTCCGATGTTTAAACCTTTAAGAGGCCTAATCACTGCGAAATTAAAATGCCGCTAATTTTACAGTAATTGTGTGATGGGGGCGTGGTGGCTCAGTGGTAGAGCATTCATCTTCGTGCTTGGGGTCCCTGGTTCGATCCCAGCTCGCGTCGTGTGGACCTTGTGGTAGACAAACACCGTGATCGTGGGTTTTCTCAGGGTTCTCCCGTTTCCTCCCACTTTCTTCATTCTACCATTTCATTAATTTCTCATCTTCATCGTCTTCTTTAGCCTAACCGGCATAATCGTGGGACGTAAAACTTAAAGATTTCATTTTAATTATGTGATATCTTCAAATAGATAAAAGATAATCGAAATATGGAATAAGAGATCGCTAGACAATATTATTTTGCATGAGGTACCGTTATCACGAGTCACCTAGTGGCTTTCCGTTTCCAGCCATTTAGAAACGCGAAAATAAATTCCGATTTTCTAAATAACTGGAAATCGAAAGCAGATAAGTGAGTCGTGATAATGGTATCTCATGTAAAATAATATTATCCAGTAAGCTCTTGTTCCACTTTTCGATTATCTTTTATCTATTTGAAGATATCACATAATTACTGTAAAATTAGCGGTAGTTTAATTTCGCCGTGATGGGCCCTCTTAAGCCTTCTAGCTTCTAGATTGAACTTGACCTGTCATCATTCATAACCTCTTCGATATATCGATATGGCTTGAAATTGCCCGTCGTTGTTTGATACGAGCTTCTCGAATACCATCCAATTTGACATACTTTTCCATTTGAAAGTTTTGAGTTGACCCTTGCTTCTTGGCCCCCGGGGGTCACTAACTTATCACGAGAACTTCAAACAGTGGGCCCCCACAGTACATGTGCTGCACGTTAGTGCAAATCTTCAACTCCGAACCGTTTCTGTGAAAATTCCTCGAAGTCAGATGTCTTTCCTCGCATAACCCGGAATACTATGTTGCCCGCCCTAGGTTGGCAATTATACAGAAGTTTTTTTTAATTTTTTTTTCAGAATACTGAACTGTTATAATCATTTAACAACCGATGTGGACATTTTTTCGAGCTACCCGGTGTTTGAAAGAGCAATTAAATAAGTTTCTGTGAAATAATATTACTTTTGCACTGTTTTTTTCGTTTTCTTTCCCTGTTTAACATTTCCCTGTGTAAAATGGCAAAGTTATGCTGTATCTGGGAATTTGTTCAATAAATAAATAAATAATCCCGTATGAGAAAGAACACAGCCTATACATAAAATACATACAAAAAAATTTCTATGAATTTTCTTCAGTACCGGAAGGCAAAAGAAGTGCCGTTAGACACACTGAATTGTGTTTCTACAAGAAATTCTCTGTTTTATTGCGTGCTTATTATACAACTGAAAAGTGAGTATCAATTATCATTACAAAATGGAAATAAACCGCTATTTTCACGAGAAGGCAGTTTTGTACATTTTTCTGGTTAAATATGTTAAATATTGTTACTGTTGGGACCTATATTTATTATGCATTCAGCCACGAATTTCGTAATTTCTGTGTGTCAATCGGTCGTTGCAGAGTACTGCCAATAAGAAGACCACCTAAAGAAATAGGTGATGACAAAATATTGCTATAATTGGAATTATGACTTGTAAAGGCGGCCGCGAGGGATCAGTGGTAGAGGGTTCACCTCTGGTGTGTGGGGTCTCTAGTTCTATCCCAGCTCGTGAACAGTAGACTTTGTGGTGGACAAACACCGTGTGCGTGAGTTTTCTCAGGGTTCTCTCCTTTCCTCCCACTTCCTTGATTCCACCATTTCATTCATCACTCATCATCACCGTCTCTTTTAGCCTAGCCGGCATAAGCGTGGGACGTAAAACTCAAAGATTTCATTTCATTTTTTTTTTCGGATTTTTAAAGAAGCTCCGGAAACATTATGATTGTCATTGCAATGCGTACATGCAAAGGAAAATGGATGACGCTCTCGCTTGGTAATCAAGAGGTCTTGGTTTCGAATCTTGTAGCCATCATTCTGACTACCTTTTCCACGATTTTCCTTCAATCTCATCAAATGAATTCTTGATTATAATTATAAAGCATAAATACCCTGCCTCTTTTAGCTGGCAGCCATTGTGCTAATTGAGTTTAACGTCTCATTATTATGCCCGTTAGGCTAAAGGAGACAATGATTAAGGCAAGTGTATGGTGATGGAAGAATTGGTGGAATGAGAAAGTAGAAGCAAATGGAAGTACCCGAGAAAACCCACGGACACGATGTTGCTCATCACAAACTTACTTAGCCGGGTATCGAATCAGGAACCCCACGCACCAGAGATAATCGATCTTCCACTGAACTACTGTGTCTTCTGCTAATCTGTTGCGGGAAACTTCATACTTCCTATGGTGTGGCGCATCAGTGACAGGACACTCACCTCTGGTGCCACAGGTCTTAGGTTCAATCCCAGATTAATATCGTGTTTGGGATTTCTTGGAATTTTTCTTTCCTCCAACGTTCCCATTCTACCAATTATCTTCCCACATAGCACACAGAAGTTCACGGGATGTCCTAGACTGATCCGCAATGGACAACGGGACATCCCGGGATCATCCGAATTTGCTTCCGGAACATGCATAGAACCTCCGCGGGATATCCAGATGTCCGCTATATCCCGGAAAACGGATATTCAACGGGACCTCAAAGGGATGTCCACTGGTAAATCGTGGGGTAATGTGGTCCTAGATATGTCAGGAATGGGATTTCCCTAGGATCTCTTGTCCCATCCGGAACATCCTGTTGACATCCTATGAGGAAATCCTTTAGGATATTCCATGCAGGACGTCCATGGGATGTCTATTAATTGTCCCGATAATCCCGGAATCTATATGGGATAATTGAGATCAAAATGGGACGTCCTAGGGACGTCGTGTGCTATATGGGTTATGATCGTTCACTTTCATCGATCGTATATTTTCTTTAACTTAAATGACGTACCTTGAGTTATAAAACTAGAGATTTCACTTATTTGTTTTTAGCGTTTCTTCTACATCGTTCGATGTGTGTGACATCAGGTTCAATTTCAAATGGAATTCGGTAAACAATTATTTTCCGTGACATCTTTTGGTCTTTTCGGCAAAATATTTCAGAGGCGAAGACCATTTTACATTGTCAATGTTGATATTGTAGGAACGGTAGTAGTTATTTTTCCTTAATAAAATAATTGTATTTGTACATTTCAAGTTTAATAAAGTAATGAAGTTAAAATGTGTTTTATGGAATAAAGAATTTAAAATTGCATTCTTTCTTAAATTTCCTAGGTAATTTCAGTACTTATTAAGTACATGAAATTAAATTTCTAATAAAAGATTTCACTATTATGCTCCAAGGTTAAGGAAGACGGTTTTGATGATAGTGAAAGAAATAATGGAATGAAGAAATAGAAGAATCGCGAGATAAAAATACATTTCTGTTCTTTTGGCGGATCTAGGTCATGACTGGGGGGCATAGGCCCCCAGTTTTTTATGTGATAAAATTGATTGAATCTATTATTTATAATATATTTTCCAAAGTTAATAATAAATTAATGATATACCTATTATACTCTGGAGTCTGGCTGGCCCTTCCAATTTTTAACCTCTAGATTCGCCACTGCCGAGAAAACACACACACACGGTGTTGGTCCATCATAAAACTTACTTGGCAGGAGCTGTGATCGAACCACATACTCCATACACCAGAAGCGAGTACTTCATCACTCAGACACTGCAGTCCCCATATTAAGTACGTATTTGTAATGTTCCTGGACACCCAGAAATGTTTGTTAGGAAGGGTCCAAATTTGGGAGTCTCAATACTACAGGATACTACGTCCATATGGTATTGAAACGGTGTTATTCTAAACCCGAAAAAAATTATAAGTAATTGTTAAGTACTGTCATCTATGTTCTCAGAAAGAAATGACGGAGTTAGATTGTTTTTTTTTATAAGAAAAGAAAGAGTACAGGCTAAATGCTAAATGGGGTACATTGATCATTTTTTCATCTAAACAAGTGTGCTTTTCCTGTACTAAGAAAGTATGCAAATGTATGTCTAGTTAGTATTTTTTTCTGGGGTGGGGTCCTGATTTGCTGGATACTGCGTGAATGCGCCTTTATTCACATAAAGCATTATGACTTGCATCGTAAATCATATCGTTAAAGCATCTTGTGTTAAGTGTAACCACGTAATCTTACAGTAAATAGAATACGCCTGAATTGTTATGCAACCACACTTACAACAGAGTGAATTTGGTTGCCTACAGGGTGTAATTATTTTTAAAACTTATTCGAAATGTCTGGGTCCAGCAATATTTCTATATGTCCAACAAAATAATACATTGCTCTATGCAGCGTCTTCTC
Source organism: Thermobia domestica (assembly GCF_964235325.1). Lineage (NCBI taxonomy): Eukaryota > Metazoa > Arthropoda > Insecta > Zygentoma > Lepismatidae > Thermobia > Thermobia domestica. Next base: position 266,872,054 of record NC_137463.1, read on the forward strand.
GTCGATAATATATATTCTGTTCTTTTGTAGTAATCGAAGCTTAGGACTGTTAAAACTCGATTAACTTTAGCTTATACAGAGTTGCCAGACACGAAACGCAGAAACCGAAAAATAGAGTTAAAAATACTGATCTACTTATATATAATCACACCTGAAGATAATATCTGCATCATTGTCACTCTCTTTTGAATACGAATTCTGTTTCTCAACTATACACAAACCAGCTTGCTGTGTAGTTTAACTTACTTTAGGATGATGTGAAACTGTTGCATACAGTATAAAAGTGTGTTCGAGTAGAATGAATTGCAAATATTATCACATCCTACAAAATAAATTGAAAATATAGGACATAAATGCCATCTATTGTCAATAGTAGAGCTTTTACCGCAATCTTTATAGCATTTTGTAAGGATAAAATGACCTACTTTCGAAAATTATAATACAGTTTGTTTTATTGAGTATTAAAAAAAAAGAGGAAGAAAAGGTGATGGAAGACCCTTAACCAATTCATTGATCTGCTGTCGTGAGTGTTATAAGCCCAGAAAACAAATAGTTTCGGAGGGGACAGAGGAAAGGAAAAGAACGTAGGAGTGAATTGTCTCACGCAATTGGAAGCTGTAAACGATTGTTTTCCAATCCAGTTCAGATGACCCAGTCACCTTGGTAGCTGAAGACATTTGTCATGGAAAAGGCCACGAAAAACCCTGAAAATTCCATTGAAGACTTCCTGTGGTCCTTGCATTGTAGTCGGATAGAGACACCCTCAGCAACAGCTGATCACGAGAGATGTTCATTAGAAAATGCCATAAAGTAAACGCTGTTATCCAACAGAATCGCATTATTCAACAACAAACGTAAAGGGACGGCTGATCGTTGTTCAAGGCCATAAAGTCATTGAAAAAAAAGTATTGTCTTTGTCTGTTACAGTTAAAATCAGAGTTCCTTGTTCATTAACAACTTACTTTCTTCTTTTTACAAGGTTCATGTGATTCTTAGATTAGCCTACAAGATTGTTTACAAATTACAGGAAAAGCCTGAAAGCTACACTTTCGTTTCCTACACTATCTGGCCACATACTGCATGAATAAACATTAACAATCAGACAGAATTCGAGTTATTATACCACTGTTACTTCTCTAAGGCTAAAGGGTTATAGACAGTTTATGAGAAATCAATACTAAACACCCTGTATATCTGACCACACAATATCACATAGATATCAACAACCGGACAGAATTCGAGTTGATTTAGAGTTTAACGTGCCTTTCAGCAGCGAGGCTGTATGGGAGAGGACCTACTGAATCCGAAATACACGACCTTCCGCCTGGAATCAAACTCGAGTCTTCCACGCCCAAAGAACAGAATTCCAGTCATTCTGCTATAGTGACTTTTCTAGGGATAAGATGAAAGTAGTTAAACAGTTATATTTTTTTCTTTTTGAAAGGAAAACTACCTAAGATTTCAACGTCTCCTGTGATTCATCAATTGTAGCATTTTTCCTTTTCCTTTTCTTTCTTTCTTTCTTTCTTCTTTTTTTGACTAACTGTTATCTATGATGAAAATGTTAAAAAATGTTTATTCGTTATAGTCAATCTTTGGGTCCCAATATTCAGGGAGCCATGTGGAGAGGACAGAAAGTTAACATGTTTTGTTATCATACGATTTCGCATGAAAAAGAGACAAATTTTAAACACTTAGGACTTGTATATGCTAAAAGATATGGGTGAAGTGCGTTCACACCTTTTTATTTATTATGTTTTTGAAGTTGAACAACGGTGGTTTCATACGTAACTAAGTCTATACCTTAAAGAACTTAAAATTTTATCACCACACAAAGAAATAAGATTCAAGTTCGTATTGTTTTAATCGGATCGTGTTATAGTAGAAACGCTGGAATTTAGTATGAAGGGTTTCCAGCTCTACCACAGACTATGTTAGTTCGTGGTGATAATCATTTCTTCAACTTTCCTCGGGATTCCCAGTTTCTTTGCATTTTTATTCCAACAATTCTTGCATTGTCATTTACCGTACATAGTATTGTTTGTTGAGTTGATCTAGAGTTTAACATCCCTTTCAGCAGTGAGGCTATATGAGACGGGACCTACTGATTAACGTAATATCCGAAGCACATGAGCTCCCGCCGGGAATCGAACCCGGGTCTCCAAAGGCGCGTACGCTAACCGCTTAGCTACGAATGAGCTCATTTTTATTGTTTATGTTCTTTATTCTACACGGAAAGTTCATTCCATTTTATGTTAAGGAATAAAGTTATTAAACAGATTATAGAATAAATCTTAAATTAACTATTTTTTAAAATTTTCTTTTCAGGATGGGAACTACGCGGACTACACTGTTACCGATTCTTTAGTACTAGGCATTCGTGGGAAAAAGCTGCAGAACTCTGCAGGAGGTAAGGCACTTTGTTTTTCATTACTACTTCTCCTAGTCATTGAGTATGGCTAACCATTACTACTTTATTAATAAAGAGCAACTAATTGAAAATACATTAGTAACCTGGCCCCTTATGGCTTTAATGTTTAGTTTTATCTTTGATTTTTAAGAAGTTTCGTTAAACAAACACTCCTTTTTATATTGAATCTGTCGTCCAAGAGACTCAGTGAATGACTCTCAATTTTGGAAAGACTGTACAAGATAAAAAGCTAGAAATATTAATTTCGTTGATGGAGGTTTCCCATCCAGTTAACCCTAAAATCACAATCAAAAATCAGTTTCCCGTGTATATGTATTGCTGTGCAAGGGAGTATCTAAACCTCCTGTCCACTAGGCAACACTTCTAGCGACAGACTTGTGAGGTTTGCATATATGTAAGGCATCCATATATATTGTTATCAGTCTGGTTTACAAAAAATGTTTACGTTATGACAATGACAAACCAAACTCTACCTTGTGATATACACTCTGGTTTGCCTAGGGGCCCATAATGTTGTTAAGATGGTACTGCTACTGACCTTGATGCGAGGAATTCCTAATTTTGGCGCCCGTTGTAGGAGTTGTAGATTTTTCAGATGTTTTGTAATGTTCCACCAATTCCACCAATTCTTCTTTACCATTTGTTTTTATTCATCAACCTTCTTCTTTAGCGTACGGAGTTATAAGCAACATGGATTAAATTTCTGGGTTTTCGGCATCTATGGAGATATTAGCCCGTCAGACATATGAGGGGTGACGTCCCTCGGCGATCACACTGCCCGAGAATTGGAGAGGAACAAAGGAATGGGGAAGCGGCATGGAAACATTATGCTAAGTACTATCACGGCATTTGCCTGGTGTGAATGACAAACCTCACTCAGAATGGCTGATCTGGAAAATCTGTTACATTATTTCGACTGACAGTCCCCACCGGGAATCGAACCCCCGAACCGCTCGCACCAAAGGCGAAAGCGTTAGCGACTACGCAACCCGGGGCCACACGGAATATACATACATATAACAGAACGTTAAATAAACGTTTTATTTTATTTATCGAATAATACAAGCACTGAAAAATCTGTCAAATGTGAGATAGATCATTTCAGCAGCAAATTTCGCAATTTGCAACATATTTGACGCATTGACTATAGTAATGTCGAACGGAAAATTGTTTTCAGCAAAATGCTATAAAAATAAACTGTTTTATGGAGCAATATTCACGGTTAGCAACATTACTTATTGTTTTTTTTAAATAAACAATCAAGTTCCTGACAGGAACGTCCATACACAACACAACAGATTATTTTTGTCCTGAGGTCACGTTTAAATATTTATATTTCGAAATTTTATTATTTGTGATGAAACGTTGAGAAGATAAAACAAAATTGGGCCAAAAAATAAATACAAATCAGAAAATAATGTTTACAACAACAAAAAGTCTGATTGTCAATCAAATAATGAAGACAAAGTTTGTTATTTTATAGTAATTGGTCTGTTTCCTGCGCTGATTTTCTTTTGTTATCGGTCGTAGATTTCATCTGCAAAGAGTTGCTTGTTAGGAATAACAGGTGGTCTTATGCACGAATACAAGATCCATAACCAAGGAAAACCTTTCTTTCTTTCTTTATATATTTCAACCTGCATGACAATGTAATAAAATTGATTCATTTCCTTTTCTTCCTGTCTTGTAGTAGTTGTGGTTAAAATAATCGACGCTGGTGCCTCCTAGCGGTCACAAACCTTCGGGTTTTTCGTCTCTAATTTTGCTCTTTGCATGACTGAAATGTGGAAAAGTTTGTTTCGTAAACAATGTATTTTTTCTTTTAATAATAATGCCAGAAGAGAAATAAATATACCTAGACACGAAAGGGTATATTTTTGTATTTATGAAACAAGAAAGTGATAAGATCAGCGAATGGCTTAGAGATGTTTTGGTTTTCATGTATATCTATATGTGTTTCTATAAAGTCCATTCCAAAAATACTGTTCTACTTTTGTTTTTCAATTTTGTTCAGAGCGCAATGTTGTGTATTGGAATGTATAGAACAGAGAAGTGAACACTACGAGAAACGGGAAGTTAAAAAAAAAACCTGTACAGTGTTAGTGTAAAGTTTAGTGTTAGTGTTAAGGTTAGTGTAAAGGGACAAGTTTTGCCGATAGATGTTACTACAATCTTCGTATCTCTCCCATGTATTTTTTACCTTTCACGAAAATTTACAATTTCTTTTACAAATTTCAACCTAGAGAGTTCAAACTTTTAGAGAAAGAACTTCATAACCTATCGAAGGCAACAATCCGTGCCGATTTTTTATTTAGAATTTTCTTTATCGTTGAAACAGTTTCATTGTTAAAGATTTAGATATCCATTTCAACAATCAAGCAATTTCAACAATGAACAAAATTCTAAATAAAAAAATCGGCACGGATTATTGTCTTCGATAGATTATGAAGTTCCTTTTCTAAAAATTTGAAGTCTCTAGGTTAAAATTTGTAAGAGAAATCGTGAATATTCGTGAAAGGTAAAAAATATATGGGAGAGATACGAAGACTGTAGTGCCATCTATCGGCAAATCTTGTCCCTTTAAACCAACCTTAAGGTTTGCCTGGAAAGTTGTGAGACTCCAATCGGAAAGGCCGGGAGCCGGGGTCTCCGAGGGTCACGGTTTGTGTGTGGATGCTACTTAAGGATGGTTGAAAGGGACAAGTTTCGTCGATAGATGTCATTACAGTCCGTATCTTTCTCATTTTTTTTTTTTTTTTTTTTTTACCTTTCACGAAAATTCACGATTTCTTTTACAGATTTCAACCTAGAGACCCCAAATTTTTAGGGAAGGAACTTCATAACTTATCGAAGGCAACAATCCGTACCGACTTTTTATTTAGAATTTTCTTCATTCTTGAAACAGTTATATTTTTAAGCGTTTGGATATCCATTTCAACAATCAAGCCATTTCAACAATAAAGAAAATTCTAAATAAAAAATCGGCATGGATTCTTGTCTTCGATATGTTATGATCTTCCTTCTCTAAAAATTTGAAGTTTCTAGGTTGAAATTTGTAAGAGAAATCGTGAGTTTTCATGAAAGGTAAAAATACATGAGAGAGATACGAAGACTGTAGTGACATCTATCGGCAAAACTTGTCCCTTTACACTAACCTTAAACGTTCAGTTTCTCATTAGTCAGCTCTGAAATTTTACAGATTGTGGTTCACTGCAAAGTGGACATTTTTTTAGCGTCGCATCATGGTCAAACTAAAGTGTTCAGTTCTAGTAGTTATACGCGATAAAGGTTTGTGTTAAACTTGAAACATTAACAACGGAGACGCTTGCTATGATACAGAAAACCTATGGGAAGGATGCTTTATTGGAAAAACAAGTGTTTCTCTGCACAGCGCTGATTTTTTTTCTCGACCAAAGAACGCTCGATTTGAAGTTACAATCGATGCTTATTGTCTTTCTTGACTCCAAAGAAGTTAGTGCTATCCGATCTCGGGCCCCCATCCGGAGATCGCAACACATGGGCTCTTTACCGACATCAGCAGTGAGATAGTTTGTGGTGAAACAAACCCTGGCAAGGGGAACGGACAGAATGGCAGGAGGACAAAATGGCAGAGGACATAATGGCAGGAAATAATGTCAGGCGGACAAAATGGCAGAGGACGAAATGGCAGGCGGACGAAATGGCAGGGGACGAAATGGCAGGCGGACAAAATGGCAGGCGGACGAAATGGCAGGAGGACAGAATGGCAGGAAGTTAATTTGAATTGTCGGGTTTTAAACTATTTTGTTTCTTGCTTGATAAATGAAGATTTCAACATAAATTTTCGATTTATTCATTATGCCCCAAAATTCGAACTGCTAATAGGGTATAATATTTCAATTCTAATTGACAGTCATCTACAAACACCTTACTATTGCAAGCTTTCTATTCATACCAGCAGTGTCTTAATGAAATAAATTAATTTTAGTCGTTTTCTTTTTTATATATATTATTTAAGATCTTTTCGGGTATTACTAGAAGGAAGCAGCTTTTATCTTTATTTCTCACTGTGATCTGTATATGCTCAAGTGAAGACAAACAGTTTCAAACAGTTTCAAAAGTTATTGAAGTTATTTGCAAAACATTTTAAGTAACAAGCAAAAAAAAAAAAAAAAAAAAAAAAGGAAAAAGGAAAAATACATACATCCTCCATATTAACTTGCGAATAAACTAACCTCGGTATTGTACAAAGGATCAGATACTTTCTGTGGCAAAGAAAACGAATTAAAATTGGTCGATTCGACTCGTTCCGAAGTTTTTGACGAGAGGATATGTAGGATGTGTACTCATTATTTTCTGGTGACTGTCTCTAGTATTTTTAAGTCTATAAAATATGCATAGGGACAAATTCAAGGAAAGCTCGGGGCAAAAATCATCGGAGGAAACAAATTGTAGAGTACTCACAAGAAACACTAGAACTTTCGGTAGACATAGGTTTTCAAAATATAGGATATGATTAATTGTATATATGTCATATGACAGGGCCGGCACTAGAAGTTTTGCCGCCCTGGGCGGTACTTTCACATGCCGCCTCTTTATTATATTCTTTCTCAATTTTTGCCGCCCATGTATTCTTTTCTTTTTTCAAATTTTGCCGCCCATCAGACTTGCCGCCCTGGGCGATGGCACGGCTCGACCCCCCCTCGCGCCGGCCCTGCATATGATTAATTATATATGTCATATGCAATTTGATAAGGTAATAGTATGAACACAAGAAAAAGCATTTATCAACGTTTAAAGATACGCAAGTCATTACACAATTTACTTCATTAATAAATATGATTTAAGTGTCGTTGTGTCAATCTTCCGTGGACTCGTCGTAACCTGGAAGAATTCTGATAAATTCTACATGAATCTAAGACGGAAATCAGGACACATTTTGTACATAAATTTACAAAACAAGACGAGAAAATTTTGATTCGAGACAGGACTTTTATAAACATTTATGACATGAGACGAGAAACCCTGAATTCTCATCTCGTCTTGAGGGCAACGCTATAAGCAAGCAAGTTAGAAATCAAATATGCACGATCATAGTTCTTTTAAGCTGCACTAAGTTGTAAATATACCCAATATCACATTGGGGGTAAAAGGGGAGCGATTAAAGTGGAATGCCTGATAATTTAAGGTTCCTCATAACTCCAGCGAAATTCAGGAAAAAATCTCTGAATTACGAAAAAAGAAAACATACAAAATACATTTCCAGGGTAACTCTTACAGCCATTACGTTATTATAAGATTAATGCTACTTCTGAAACTGATTTGATTGAATATGTATTTGGACAACGAAACTACTTTCATAAGTTTTTCAAAGTATCAAGTTTGAGAAGAACGAAGTTTGTCTTCCACTGTTGTTATCTCATTGCTCATAGATACCAGTGATGAAATAATTGGTCGAAAATCACGCGGCCGCTTCTTACATCAATTCATGAAGAAAATTAGTTCCAATATTAGGTACCTAACTTCAGCATTAAAAAAAAAAAAAAAAAAAAAACAGCCTCTTGCAACCATGCGTAGCACATATTAATACTTACACTTGAAATAAAAATATGACTGGATAAAGATGATTGCCTTTGTCTTTGAATTTCATATGTGAATAACAATATAGGGCTTTTCAGATAGAGGAGGGGGAGGGGCAGGTTTTATTAAACAAGATCGTACATCTGATATGTTTTAACTATAGGCAACTTGTACTTGCAGGCTAAACTCAGTCTTCTGAAGTCAAACGACAAATACCATTAAGATGTTCAAGAGAATAACGTATCAGCATTATTACATACTACAGACACAAAGATACCACTAGGCTCCCAAGTTTCAAAATTATATTGTGTGCGAAAGCAGTTAGTAGATTTAATTCTTTGTCACATGATAGCTAGACCCTGAGAGAAATTTAGAGGGAGTCCACGGGAAAATTCTTTCGTCATAAATAAAAGTTGTACTACTTAGAATTATTATAAAACCAAGATATCAATTGGAAGATGGTTAAAAAGAAATAAATTTAAGAAAAAAGTTAAGAAATGGATATCTGATATTTACCCTCTTTTACGCTCTTGGTTCAATTTATATGCTTTGGACATTTGAGGTAGAAATGAATAAATCGAGAACCGTTACCTACTAACAAACACAATAGGTAAAACCTAAAAATACGTGCCCTAGGAGTTATAATTTTTGCCAAATTAACTTCCTGCCATTCTGTCCTTCTGCCATTTCGTCCTCCTGCCATTTTGTCCGCTGCCATTTCGTCCTCCTGCCATTTCGTCCGCTGCCATTTTGTCCTCCTGCCTTTATTTCCTGCCATTTTGTCCTCCTGCCATTCTGTCCTAAATTCCCTGGCAAGCTCCTCAACCTCCTTATAGTTTGTATTTAACTCAGTCTGACTTCTTTTGGTTTCCAGAAAGGACACTTTTTGGAATTGTTAAAAATGTACAACTTGCCGCGATGAGTGATTTCAAAGAGATCTTTCTCCAGGCGAGATAAGACGACAGTGGAACGCTTACAACTTTGTAATTGTTTGTGTCTAACACAGCAGCGTTCTATTTATCAAAACTACTTGTCTTGTAATGTTTTTTTCACAAGCTATCAAATATCATGAAGTAGAAATACTAGAATCAAGAGCGTCATTTCAGACTTTGTTTGGGGGTGGGGGCAAGAGACCAACATAAGACTTTCAGGTTTTGTACTAGTATATTAAAGATAATCGATTAAAGTATATGCATTCCTCAAACTGTTGGGGGGGGGGGCAATTGCTCCCTCCTGCTCTCCCTAAATGACGCTCCTGACTAGAATAATAGTAAAATTCATTTCTAGGTACTATTGCTGATATCTTTAATATGCCGTGCCAAAACTACTTTTATAAGATGAACACTTCCCTCACTTGAAAGCAACATAGACAGATTTTCTGAAACTGTCGTACGTCAGCTCCAATATGCCTCTGCAGGTAACTATTCGCGGAGATGTTTACGTAGAATCAATGAAATCTTTACGATCTATGAAGGGAGAAAGAAAACAGACCTTGCTCTTATCTGCTGTCAATCTGCATTCCATCGGCTTCTTTATCTACGGGGACAACCCGAAGTTCACGCACGTGACCAGAGGGGGAAAGAGAATGAAAGAAACCTACTTAGTTAGTTTTCTATCTGCTGTTCTGCATTGTTGCAAATAGCAGCTAATATCTTAAACAGCATTTAAATGGAAGAAAATTAATTTGTAATTAGCGCGCTCTAATATTACCCTAGCAAGAAAAAAGTAAAAGTGAACATGCAATATTGATACTAACAAGCATTTGGACGAATTTTGAAATGTATAAAATAAATAGTTTTCATAATATTTTGGAAAGAAATATGCCATGTTATTATATAAGGAAATCCCATAGCATTCCGAGTGTTGGACACAGCCTTAATGCCCACGGAGTTCTAAGGGTATGTATGTAAGTTTATCCTAAAATAAATAAATTTTATGAAATCAGAACCATTACATTTCGGATCCCAATAGGGCTTGTAGGCTCAGGAGTCGACTGAGTTAAATCCGAGTTATAAGGAGATCGGGGAGCTTGCAACGGTTTGTTTCGCCATAAATTCTCTCACAACTATTGTCGGATAAAGAGCAAAGATGTTGCGATCTGCGGTTGGGGGCGCGCGATTCAGTATGGATGGCAAGAATTCTTTATGGACAACACCTTTGGAGTAAGAAAGACAATGAGCATCGATTTTATCTTCGATTTGATCAATCGAACATTTTTTGGTCTAGAACACTCAGCGCTGTGCCAGAGAAACACTTGCTTTTCCCAATAAAGCATTGTTCCCATAGCAAACGTCTCGGCTGTGAATGTTTCAAGTTTAACACAAACCTTTATCGCGTGACAGTCTTTATTTTGACGACAATGCGACGCTCAAAAAGCTGTCCACTTCGCAAGCGATCCACAATCTGTAAAAGATCAAAGCTAATTTATGAGAAACTGAATGTTTAAGTAGCATCGCACACGAACTGTCACACTCGGAGATTCAGGTCCCAGTCCTTCTGATTGTAGTATCTCTCACTACTTGCCGCGCTAACCTTGAATATATAGTACATAGTTCTTTAATCTTTGGTGTATGTTTCCCTTGGTTCAATTTTTGATATCAGTTATCATTACCCTTCAATGTAGAAAATAAATAAATAAAAACAATCAAAAGTAAAACTTCATAAAGAATTTTTATTCCAATACATTAGAACACTTTGGTTGATTTAGACCTTTGAGACAGGATATGGTCTTTCTGAACCCTTTTTCCTGTTGTTACATGGATGAATATGAGTCATCCGTTGAAAATAATAGATCTCTTTTAATGAGGTGCCGTGGAAGTCCATGCAATGTTACGAAGAAATAAGAACACAAAATACCGTTAATAACTCTTAAGATTTATGTTGTAACGACAGGATTCACGGTACGAGCGCCTCCATTACAAGTTTTCTCAGAAAAATTTACTCAAAAGAGTTAGATATTAAGTGGAAAGCATTGTTGCTTGTCAAGGCAGAAATTTCTAATTATTTCACTGCTATTATACATGAAATAATAATAATAATGGAAAAGCTTTTATAATAAAAGAATAGGGAGATACGGTTTGTCTAATTTCTCATAGATACAAAGTTTTTTTAAACCTACTTTAAAAAAAGTTCTTAGTTCGATTAGTTTATATATATAATATTGGAATGTTCACACATAACTTCAACATAACTGCATCTATTTTGATATATATAATGTATTGGCATAGAACAGTGCTGTGGTCCTAGAATTTTCAGAGGGTACACACTGATTAAAAAAGATCATGTATCATTGTCATATGAGACATTGAAGACATTTTTTAATGAACGATGTCAATTATATCTATTAATTATTTCAATATAAAGAATATGTTACGGTTTTATAGTTTAAAGCATTTCATGCTATTTTCTTGATGTCACTCCTTACATAAATCACAGCATTAATAACATAAATAGGTGTAGGTATGGAGAAGGAACCAACTCAGCCCGAGAAGGAACATTTAACAGGATACACGACAAATTCTGTGTCATTAGTACAATCTACATATCTCGTTCGTAAAATAATTGTAATATGTGAAAGTTATAAAGTTACTGATTTGTCATTTTACATAATAAAATTCTGTTCTTCAAATAGCGACTGAGAGATGCATATCGACAGCTGGGTTCCAAATAAATGGAAAATAAAACTGAAGAGAAAAAGTGATGAAAGCTCTATATTTGACATTTTATTTCATTGATCACATTCCGATGGGAACATACTAAGATGCTGAGTTACATTTTTTTAAAATTTATTTAAATTAGCAACTTGGAAATTTCCCTGATCTAAATACTTTCTTAGGATTAGTTAACATCACCTCGATTATGCATTAGTACCATCCGATTCTCTGAAGAATCGAATGGCTCACTCCATTATGCATTAGCAACACCCGATTCCCTAAATAATGAATTGTTCACTCAATTACGCATTAGCATCACCCGATATTCTATAAACAATTGGGTAGTTCACTAAATTACGCATTAGCACCACCTAATATTCTATAAAGAATTGAATGGCTCACTAAATTACGCATTAGCGCTACCCAATTCAATAAAGAATCGAATCGTTCACCACCCGATTCTCTAAAGAATCGAATTGTCCACCACCCGATTCTCTAAAGAATCGAATGGTTCACTCAAGTACGCAATAACACCACCCGACATTCTATAAAGAATCGAATGGTTCACTCAAGTACGCATTAACACCACCTGATTCTCTAAACAACGAATTATTCACTCAAGTACGCATTAGCACCACCCGATATTCTATAAAGAATCGAATGGTTCATTCAAGTACGCATTAACACCATCCGATTCTCTAAAGAACGAACTCAGCCCGAGAAGGAACAGAAAAAATCGCGCCGGATTTTTTTTTCAAACTCATACATTTGAACACCTGCTAAGAATGTAAGAGGAAAATGATGATATAGTCAGTTTAACAGTTGAACACCTGCTAAGAATGTAAGAGGAAAATGATAATATAGTCAGTTTAATATTTGAACACCTGCTAAGAATGTAAGAGGAAAATGATGATAGAGTCAGTTTAACATTTGAACACCTGCTAAGAATATAAGAGGAAAATGATAATATAGTCAGTTTAACATTTGAACACCTGCTAAGAATGTAAGAGGAAAATGATAATATAGTCAGTTTAACATTTGAACACCTGCTAAGAATGTGAGAGGAAAATGATGATAGAGCCAGTTTAACATTGGAGTCATGGCCCGATTAAATAAATAAATATAAACGAAACTATACACTTTGAAGCAGAAGGTACACTCTAATGACATAGATTAAGCAGAGGGTATACGGAGTGTACCGCCGTGTACCCTCGACTACAACCCTGGCATAGAAATAGAAATACGTATTGCAGTCACACATGCAATATCTAAGGTGATAAATAATAAACTAAATGTAATCAGAAGATGATATATCATGTATAATTGTAACATTTTTATCACGTATTTACGTATAATAAAAGCTGACAAGTGACTGTAAAAAATGAAATGAAATCTTTGAGTTTAACGTCCCACGATTATGGCCTTGTAGGTTAAGGGAGGCGAGGATTAAGGCAAGTGAATGATGATGGAAGAATTGGTGAAATGTGAATCTGGGTGGAAACGGGAGTACTGGGAGATATTGTCCATCACAAAGTTACTTAATCGGAGATCGAACCAGGGATCCCACACACCAGAGGTAGACGCTTTACCACTGACTTAGACAAGATTTTTTCCCGCTAAATGCTTTAGTGTTGTAGAATCGATATAACCAAATATAAGTTTAATACCACCATTAAGAGTCTTCATCCCGGCGAAATTAAAATACTGCTAATTTTACAGTAATTATGTGATATCTTCAAATAGATAAAAGATAATTGAAATATGGAACAAGAGCGCCCTAGACAATATTATTTTGCGTGAGGTACCGTTATCACAGGTCACCTAGTGGCTTTCCGTTTTCAGCTGTTAAGAAACGCGAAAATAAATGCCGATTTTCAAAATGGCTCTAAATCGAAAGCAGATAAGTGAGTCGTGATAACGGTTTCTTATATAAAATAATATTGTCTAGGGCGCTCTTGTTCCACAGTTCGATTATCTTTTATCTATTTGAAGATATCACATAATTATTGTAAAATTAGCGGTATTTTAATTTCGCCGGGATGAAGACTCTTAAGGATCAATTGGTAACTTGAACTATTTCAGAGACGCACTCACAGGGAAGAGGGTCCACCGGGTCCGGATCCCCCCCCCCCCCGAAACGTCCTAACTCAACATACATTTGTATACTTACTTAATAAAACTCTACTTGTTTAACAGGGAAATGATTGATGTAGCGTGAATATTTGATCTTACACTTCATCTGTGCTCTTTCTCTTATAAAATCAATCTAGTTCTATCACTTTTTCTCAAAGTATAGCTCGAAGTACTTTGTAATTACTTATTGTGTTTTCGGGTGCTGAATAATACCCATTCAATACTATATAGACGTAGTGGCGTGTGGTATGGATCCGCGCCTTAGCTATTGTCACATTTTTCCATACAACTTAATGTCGTAGAAAGATATATAATGCAAATTGTTTATGGACCATGTTAAATCTTAGTTATTAATTCATATTAGCTGATCCACTTAAGGTTGCGATTATATAATCTGTTGTCCGCAAAATTCTCGTTAAAAAATGTAGCCTATGTTGCGTTCTTTTCTTTTGTCTTCCTTTTAATTTGAGGCTTACAAAAAAAAAGAAAGATATAATACGTTGTTGTTATCCATGGTTTTCTTCCATAAATATGGTTCTTCATCTTTCAACCCATGAACATGAAGCAAACAATAGCGAACTTTTTTTATTTTATTTTTTTAAACTTTTGTTTCCGGTGTTGCTGCTATAACTACAGACCAAAGCAGACGGAAGAACCCTAGAATATCCCGCCTTCACACAAATCATAATCCCAGTGATTTTGTTCGAAGCAGCCAGTGACTGACTGACTTCGTGAATGAGTCTGTTGCAAAGTGGAACTAACCAACGACATTCTTCTCCATATAACGGGATCATGAACCTTTCCAACACGTTGGTCTTCCTGCGGGGAGAATTCCACCTGATTTTTTTTCTTGTTCCATCTCCATCTACAAGAACTCAGCATACTCGATGGCGGACACATATAGCGTACGTAGAGCAACCTCATATATTACGTCCTCACATAACAACACCTCTTTAAAATGTGTGTGCTACATACAGTTCGCGTGGTAAATGCGATTTTATACATTCTGTCCCTTTGTGATATGACAACAGTCGCACGAAACATACGTTTTATTTTCCCCTTTCTTTGCATTATTGTGTGACATAATCAACTTATTTTTCAGGCATAAGCTCATAATGTTATTTCGGTATTTGTGTCATTACTTTTTTTTTCAGTATCTTTTAACTGTAATTCATTGAGCTAGCATAATCACTGTGGATAATGCCTGTCACACAGAACACATGTAACCAGAACTTTCGGGTATTCTTTTTCCAAACGTTAAATTACCTTACATCTTATACATCTACCTCCTACCTTATCTTACGTTACCAGCTAATTATATAGCCGTATGTGGGCCTAACAGCGTTTCTCAAACTTTCTTCAAATGGGAACCAGTTTTATTTGTAAGAATAATTATTTCAAGTTCAACCTGCACTTTTTACACAACGTACTATTCACATATGATTGCATAATTTGAACCTACTTCCTGTAGGAGTTTCTAATTCATGCATGGTCAGTGTTTTCTTTCTTCTTGCATGCAGTATGTAATAAGCAAATCATTACACACACATAAAATTATTATAACTATAATGCCAATTATATATGGAGTTCATTGGGTAAAACACCCCGAACAATAAAGATTCATCTTAGACTGAAGAAATGGTTATCCTTTGTTTTTCATTATCACTTGATCATGAAACAAACGCCTGAGAGATATACAACCTCTGCATACAAATACGTGGTGTTGGAATGTATAACTCCAAGGATATGATGCTTTACTTTTTTGTAAAAAAAATCAACACTTCCAATGTATTTCTGAAAATGTAACAAAGAAATAACGGTCACGATTTTTAAATATTCAATTAGAACTGAACAATCTACACAAAATTTGCAGTCGATCAGTGAAAACGGCATCTTTCTAGAGCCTATGGTTCCCGAGAACTCTCTGCCGAAAGGATTGGCCACAAGCATATAAACTTTTCTTTACCACAAACACATAAATCTAGAATTTTAATATCTAGATTACATGAAAAGGAAATCTTATGTTAAATTAAGAATTTGATGGTCATTTGAAAACAATTGTATTATATTCCATCATTTTATGACAAATTCAGTTAGCACTTGAGTTGATACCAGAGTACAATGAACAGCGGGAAATCTTACAAGAAACAGCAAAATAGATAATATTAATATGTTGCGTGGCTGAATTTAGATTCAGACGGCATCGGAAGTTCACTGTTGATCACAGCGACTCCAAAAACCATGGATTGGACACTTATATTTGTCATTTTCGATAATTTATATGTATCTCCTTCCTTTCTTTCCCCTAAGTTGCCGTGCGGAATTTGGATTCAAACGAGATCAGAAGTGTCACTATTCGTCTCAGCCAGCCCGAAAACTATGAATTCGACACTAAATCAATCATTCTTATATATATATATATATATATATATATCCCTATCGTAAGTTGCACCGTCAAAATGAAATGATAAAAACCATTCCAGGTCCGAACCTCATATATATAGCAAATTTGATCGAGATCGGTGTGGTGGCTCAAGAGTTATTAAGTCATAAACATAATCACTTTCATTTTTAGATATACAGGGTGTTTCAAAACAACAGCGACAACGTTTGGGAGGTGATTACTGACATCAAGACAAGACAAAAAGGTATAGACCAACCGGGGTGAAGAAATCCGTCATTTCGGAGTTATAAGCTGCCGAATATATGAAAAAATGAACTTTAAAGGTCCATAGCTCCAATACTATGGGACCTACCGTAGTCGGGTCAAGACTTCACTTAGGAACTAATATGTGCGCTATCCAAAAATACATGTTTTAGTATCCTAAGGTACTCACACAGCAATTTTTATTAGGGAGTTTCGCTACGGGCATATAATTTAAAGTACTCACCAACTACCTCTATAAAAAATTGTTGCGGAAGTACCGCAGGATTTTGAAACATGGATATTTGGATAGGGCGCATATTAGTCCCTATCGACTATGCTAGGTCCCATAGTTTTGGAGCTATGAACCTTTAAAGTTCATTTTTTCGTGTTTTCGGCAGCCTATAACTCCGAAAGGAAGCGTTTGTGCACCCAGGATGGTGTATACTTTTTGTCTTATCTTGGTGTTAGGAGTCACCTCCCAAACGCTGTCGGTGTTGTTTTGAAACACTCTGTATATAGATTCAAATATACACAGGATATTATACGAGCAATTAGGTTAAGATGCCAGAGATATCTACTTTTTATAGTTGTTTTCAATATCATTTGTCATCAGATTACAAACATGAAACATTCACCTTTATATATATACCACATCCCTGTAAATTTCAATGAGAAACGCTGTTTCTTGTGGTCACCCCTGAAGTTTATGTGTCTTTGCGGGTGATAGATGATGGATGACCTATAATATTGTGGTTTAAACTTTAAAGAAGTTAAACCGTAAACGGTATATCTGTGGCATTGCATTTAGTGCATGATAAGACCTTTTGCAGAAGGAAAAAAAAATCCAAAGCTCCTAGCGGAAGACATGCCTTACGTATGCAACAAAGATTGTGACCATCAAAGCAACGGTGCAACCGTCGTAGCGTGGCAAGGAATGGCCAATCGAAGGAGAAGAAGGAAATGAATTCTGGGTAATGACATTGCGACAACACTTACATTACAACAAGAGAGAAAAATAAAAAGTTATCAAGGAAATGCGTGGAAGAATTCAATCGCCTTATACTTTTGACAAAAAATGTCATCCGTACACGGAACTCTGGAAGGTAAAACCGGAAAATGAAGAAAACAAGAGATCGGAATTACACGGACAACGCCCATATTAATGACTAACAATGGATTGTTAAGCAACTCAATTGTCATCAAAATGTGAGCATCAATTTTAAAATACTATAGGTTAACAAGAATTTTAGGAAACCAAAGAATGGATCAAAAGATTCCGATCTTCGCCAATAATTAGTTTTTGGATCAGGGGCCACAAATTTTTAGAGCGGTCCCTAAATCGAGTTTTCGTATTTTCTACGGAATAAGCACATCATACTGAGTTAACTGATAGTTTGTGCTTGACATAACTATATGTAGTTTTCCAGATATAAGGCCTACAAGAATTTTTTTGTTAAAATATATTGGATATTTTGATCCAATTGAATCAAGGGCCAGAAAATTTTTGAACGTCTCCTAAATTGAGTTTTCGTATTTTCTACGGAATAATCACATCATACTGAGTTAAGTGATAGTTTGGGTTTGGCTACACTATATGTTGTTCTCCAGATATAAGGGCAACAAGAAAATTTTTGTGGCCCAATTAGTTTTTAGATTAGGGACCACAAGCTTTTGAACGACCCTTAAATTGAATTTTCGTATTTTCTACAGAATAAGCATGGCGCATGGGGTCCTTGGTTCCATCCTAGCTCGCGGCAAGTAAACTATGTGGTGGACAAACTCCACGTGCGTGGGTTTTCTCAGAATTCTCCCGTTTCCTCCCACTTTGTTCATTCCACCATTTCCTTCATTTCTCATAATCTCCTTTAGACTAGCCTGCATAATCGTAGGACATACAACTTTTAAAACAATCATATATTTTTTCAATCTAGTTTTATTTCTTTTTTCTGAAAATATAGGTGGGAATAGTTTACTGTTACATATTGTCTTTTCGGGTGTGGAATAATACTCGTTCAACACTATATAGACGTAATGGCTTTAGTATTGGACCCCCCAAAATGTTGAAGCCCTCCCAATAAAAATTCCTGGGTGAGCGCCTGATGCAAGATCAATCTTCAGAGAGGCCACTTCTGACCACGCTCTTTCGCCTTTCGTATAGTCTTACTTCTGGATTACAGGACCAAACCTCTACTTCCACCCAAGGGCGTCGATCCTGGGGGGTCCTAGGGGGACCGAGCCCCCCAAACCTCATGTGGGTCCCGTCGGATTATATTTATGAATATACAATATTTGGTATACTTTGAATGCAATTTGTCTTAAAATCCTCATATACGCCTTCTGCATCTGGGTGGGCCCCCCAAATTTACAGAAAATTGGCGCCCTTGCTTCCACCTGACTTTTTTTTTTCATTTTTCCCTGTGATTTAATCTTTACTTTATTCTCTGGATGCCAATGATTTTTGGTTTTATACGTGGTCGAACAATCCCAGCTTCATATGCAGTCAATCAACAATAGCGTAATACTTTTGTTGATGACTGTACAGAACAAAACAAAAAAAAAAAAAAAATGCAAGTCGACAGAAAAGAAAGAAAGAGCATCTGAATTCCTGAGCGTGTTTGAATGGTTTTGCGGGAGAAGGCTCTGTTTGCCGAGCAGACATGCGTGAAGGAGAATAAAGAATGGGTTCTCAAAGGCCTCTGTTTAATCAGAAAGTGGGATAAAGGGGCTCAGTCACGATTTATGGATGCCGCAGATGTTCAGCTGAGATAGCAGCTAAAGGATTACGTCGATGGATCCTCACTGACACACTTTCATCTTCACATTCCGGATTCACAGAAAACATGCGTATGCGTATGCGTTCTTCATAAGAATTTCCGTGTTCTAGGTCTGGCTGTTTGGTGACGATTTGTCTACAGAGAAAACTCACCGGAAGAGAGATTCTCAAAGGTAAAGCAGGAAATGCGTTTGATCTTTGAACCTCTCAGTTATTCGATCCACAATATTGTCAATTATCTTCGAAAGTGGGAGAAGAGAAAACTTAAACATCATATCAATATAAACAGAATTTAAGAACCTGCCTTACTAAAAATAATACAAAATTTACCATTTTTCTTTTGCTTGATTATTCATCAGTGAAAGCAGATAATGAGATGCAAGTTACCACAATCATAGATAATGCTATTCTATAACAGAAAATATGAACCTGAAGGATTTTCAGTGTTGCCATCCATAAAAATTACAGTGTTGCCAGAAAAACAATTTCCTTAAAATCCAAGTTAAGGCAGCGAGTAGAGGAACGATCTCAACTGCATTTGATTACGTATCATGTTGTTTTGGTTTCTTGTGAACTACTTTTTAATTAACATTATTATTTAGTTTTAATAATTGTATGTTAAAACTATTTTCTTTATTACAAACTAAATATAACTATTATTTAAAAAGTAGTTCACAGGAAGCCAAAACAATATGGTACGTAACCAAATGCAGTTTAGTTTGTTCCTCTACTCGCTGCCTTAACTTAGATTTTAGGGAAATTGTTTTGGCAACACTGTAATTTCTATGGATGGCAACACTAAACATTATTCAGGTTCATATTTTCTGTTGTAGAATAACATTATCTATGATTGTGGTGACTTGCATTTCATTATGAATAAACAAGCAAAAGAAAAATGATAAATTTTGTATTATTTTTAGTAAGGCAGGCTCTTAAGTCGTTAGGATGATTGTCTTTGGTTAGGCCTATCGTAGCCAGCGATGAGACACAGCTTTATGTTCTTGGCTTATGCATAGCAAAAGCTAACGACGTGATATTAAATCCAAAATATTTTATTGATAGGTTTATTTCATTTGTTAAGTTGCGGTTGCTAATAAGTACATATTTAATACTTGTTTGTGTAAAGAACTGCGATGTAGGCATCAGAAAGTTTGCGCACAGGGACGTATGATATTTCGGAGGCGGGTGAGTTGTTAACATACTGAAAATGAAAATGAAATCTTTAACTCGAATTTTTTTAACATTCTCTTTAACTATCCATAACTCTCGATGTTAAAATACTCTCTGTCGAATGTTTAAAAATTACAACCTCGATAAGTCGAATTTAAACGGTTTCGTAATCATATTTAAAAATGGCTGGCATCTGCGAATTTCCACAAGACGAAGTTTATCTCTACAATTCAAATTCTATTCATATATATTACGTCGATTACTCGAAGCTATCCCTATTGTCATTGTTGCTAGTCCTGTCATTGTTGCTAATGTGTACTGTGATTATGTTTTACTCATGTTTACACATGAAAGCTCCCTCCAAAACAATACATGCACAGTATTTCATTTTAACTAATCATCTTATTTAATTTAAGGAACTTTCACAACTTCTAGTTCAAAAGGTTGAACGAATAAAACTTGGGGCTATAGAGGTTATGTAGTCAATTTTAATGAGGAACAAGGAACCTCTATATCTCGAATTTTTGTTGCGATCACCTTGATAACTCGAAAAAATCGATAACTCGAATTGTTGTCTATTCTCTCCAGCTTCGAGTCATCGAAGTCCCATTGTTATTACAATTATATGTTATGCATAGGGATTTTGAAAAAGTAAGGGAAATTTAAGTGGAATTTATGTAAAAATAATCAGTATAATTCCATAACAAAAATTTTAGTTTATTTCAAAGAAAACAGAAAAATAATTCTTCATAGAAATCAATGAGATAAAAAAAAAAAAAATTGAGAATGATCTGAGAGTATTGCCAGAACGAACTTAAAAAGAATGGAGAGATGGAGCGGGAATGATATCTGTCATTGCACCTACATGTAAAAATAAATCTTTTTATACCCACCTTCTGTTCTTTCTCGCAAAAATTCGCGAAGTATCATCTCTCTATGACTTACGGTTCCCGAGATATGGCTCCTTTAATCTCCCGAAATCGGAACAATTTTTTGGCCAATATCTCGGGAACGGTAAGTCATAGAGAGATGATATTGGTGTTGATCAACACCTAAGAGGATGATGTAAACATTTTGATACCGGTATTAACTGATAGCCACTGGCCAAACCAGTGACCAGTTGGACACTGACCATCGGTTACTCTTTGATACCAAACTGTTCACCATCCCCTTAAGTATTGGTCAACACCAATATCATCTCTCTATAAATTACGGTTCTCGAGATATGGCTCGTTAAATCTTCGGGAATCGGCCTTTTTTTTTTTTTTTTTCAATATCTTGGGAACGGTAAGAGTGACGTGAAAAATTCCATCGCTTTCTCAAATAGTTTTTGATGCTTTATCGAATGAAGGACTTAAAATTGAAAAAAAAAATGCAAATAACACACACATACAGACATATAAAATTCAGTAACGAAATTTTTAAGTTCTTTGAAAATGGAACTGGCGGTGGTATTCAAGACCTTTCACTTCACCACGTAAACCAAGTCATAAACAAATAAACAGTTGAGGAGAATTAAAAGGAAACAGGATAAAGATATTAATAGAGATTGAAGTCTTGAAATGAGGATTGTTTTATTTAAAGAAAAAAATGAATATAATTGACATACAGATACCAGAAATAAAAATTCGCTGTACATGCTATGAAAACAGAAGTACAAAGAGGTGGGCGTTTTATTCTATTAATGGGAATGACAGCGTAGCGGCAATCAACAAAGTGAAGAAACCAACCGGAAGTCAGGGTGTTCTATGAGTCACATCTCCTCGTGACGAACGTGACAAAGTGGGTGGGTGTTAAATACCGTTAATTTTAAAAACAAATTAAGAAAATACATTTCTTAGCCGTTTCTTTTACTTTGTATTTGTCGCTGACATTAAAATCTTCTTTTTTTTCAACAACCAGTGAGGGCTTCTTGAAGACGTTAATAATTTAAACAAATAAAGTGGCTAGTTTTTTTGTGTGTGTTTAAATAATATTATAGATTGTCTTGTTACGTAATATTTCGTTGTGAAGACAATAGAAGCGAAAGGAGATAGGATCAAGCAAGGATGCTCAGTACTCCCAACTCCATTTTTAAGATATTTTTCAGACTCTCTTGGAAGCAGAGGTGTCATTTCTGAAGGGCAATTCCCTCTACCCCGTGAGTTTAAGAAACGCATGCGTTTCAATAAATTGTACACAGTGGCGTATTTAGGGGGGCTTAAGCCCCCGAAATCTTACTTACTATAGTAAAGTATATGAAATATCTTGCAGAATTTTCACATTTTCAGGCAAAGCCCCCCGAAAGTTAGCAAAGCCCCCCCCCCGAAACAAAATCGTAAATACACCACTGATTGTACACTAAAATGCTAATACAAAACGAGAACTTTTTATGTCGGTGGACAATCTTGCCCTGTCTAGCTACTCCTTTTCTGACAGGGGGCGCGGTGGCTCAGTGGTAGAGCGTTCACCTCCGGTGCTTGGGGTCCCTGGTTCGATCCCAGCTCGCGCCGTGTGGACTTTGTGGTGGACAAACACCGTGCTCGTGGGTTTTCTCGGGGTTCTCCCGTTTCCTCCCACTTTCTTCATTTCACTCATTTCTCATTATCACCGTCCCCTTTAGCCTAACCGGCATAACCGTGGGACGTAAAACTTAAAGATTTCATTTTTTTCCTTTTCCATATTTCAGGTTAAGTAAAACACAAAAGAGTTATAAATACACTGCGATGAAGATGTATAATCTTCTACCTACAGAAATTCGTGGTATGTGTAATAGAAACTTCGAGAAACACTGTAAATCTTGGCTCATTGAAACAGCTGCGTATAGCGTTTTAGAATTTGAGAAAGAATTAAAAAATAAAAAGTGACTAGTTATGTACCTATATATTCAATGTATATATTTTGTATACTCTCTTGACGTTGTCTATTGCAACAAATGTTGTTTAACGACAATAAAACTATTCTATTCTATTCTATTTTCTGACAAACCTGAAATGACACTATTGTATGGAAATCATAGAATAATCCTAAAACTTTGTTCGCGTAGTCTAATTATGTAGTATTAAAAGAAATACTAATTAGTGATACCAGGTATTGTGAGTACGTTCTTCATTGTTGAAAAATATGACGTCATAGGCTTACACGGAGAATTGGGAAAGAATTGAGATATCCCCAAAACGCTGACTAGTTTACTCAGTACTATTGGCTACAGGTAGAAAGCTACACAGAGAAATTAAAAGCAGCGCGTCGCTGTTAGGAGTATGTGTCACTGTTAATATATATATATATATATATATATATATATATATATATATATATATATATATATATATATATATATATATATATATATATATAACATCATTTAACATCAGTAGACATTTAATCTTCATTATCATTTGTACTCTGCTACCGCCGGCTGGTCACTTACCATGGTGATAGACTTCGACACTTCATAAACGAGTGTGACATATGTTGTGCAGGGCTTCGATTCCCGAGTCATAGACGACCAAGTTTTCAGTCATATTCTCGAAAACTGAAAAACATACACCAAAGTCATCCAATCAACATCAGACTTGGTTTGGTGATAGAACTTCACCTGCTTTATGAGATAAAGCGTTTGGAATATTATGTTGTGCAGACTTTTGGTTCCCGAATAATGGACAATCAAATTTTTAACCATATTTTTCGTAAACAACAACAACACACCAAAATCATCCGATCAGGATCAAACTTGGCATAATGGTATTCATTGACCTATTATATAAGCGTGTTAGTTATGGATGAAGCTGTAAACTAATTAATGGGGTATAGTAAAAATGTAAAAATAATACTGCTTAGATAGTACTTCAAGGTCCATCTTAGAAAAAGTAATAAAATTATTTTAAAAAAAGAAATTAGAGATCAGATTTGGAAAGAAAAATCAAACGACTTTTCACGACTATTTAAATTTCAGTTCTCTAATTCATATCCTTGTCGTTATTTCAGAATTATTTATTGCATTTATCACATAATATGGGCTCTTAATGTCTCTCCCTTGTAGTTGTACATTTCTATAAGTAGGTGATCATGTTTTCCAACTATGTTTTTTTTTCTTCTTGAAAACAATAAATAAATGCATTAAATATTCGTGTTTTTTAAAAGAAATAAAATCTTTCTAACGGTTTCCTCAGATAATTAAAAGTTACTGACGTTTTGTAGATTATAGATGCTTTAAATCTTATTCTCTGTAATAAATTATCATTAATACGATTTTTGATTATGTAATACTCATTAAACACGCATTCGTCTCCGCAAGAACTATAATATGCAGAGTATGCGAAAAATACTTGGAAATGAACTCGCCATTATCATTTTTATAGGATTTATTATGACTTCTGCACAGAAGATTTGGACCGAAACTTACCATTTCTTTAGCGTGATTGAGAAAAGAGTTATTGAAATATGAAGGATACACGACAAATTCTGTGTCATTAGTACAATCTACGTATCTCGTTCGCAAAATAATTGTAATATGTGAAAGTTATAAAGTTACTGATTTGTCATTTTACATAATAAAATTCTGTTCTTCAAATAGCGACTGAGAGATGCATATCGACAGCTGGGTTCCAAATAAATGGAAAATAAATCTGAAGAGAAAAAGTGATGAAAGCTGTATATTTGACATTTTATTTCATTGATCACATTCCGATGGGAACATACTAAGGTACTGAGTTACATTTGTAAAAAAAAAAATATTTAAATGAGCAACATGGAAATTTCCCTGATCTAAATACTCTCTTAGGATTAGTTAACATCACCTCGATTATGCATTAGCACCATCCGATTTTCTAAAGAATCGAATGGCTCACTCCATTATGCATTAGCAACACCCGATTTTCTAAAGAATGAATTGTTCACTCAATTACGCATTAGCATCACCCGATATTCAATAAAGAATCGAGTGGTTCACTAAATTACGCATTAGCACCGTCTAATATTCTATAAAGAATTGAATGGTTCACTAAATTACGCATTAGCACCACGCAATTCAATAAAGAATCGAATTGTTCACCACCCGATTCTGTAAAGAATCGAATGGTTCACTCGATTATGCATTAACACCACCCGATTCTCTAAAGAACGAATTATTCACTCAAGTACGCATTAGCACCACCCGATATTCAATAAAGAATCGAGTCGTTCACTAAATTACGCATTAGCACCATCTAATATTCTATAAAGAATTGAATGGTTCACTCAATTACGCATTAGCACCACCCAATTCAATAAAGAATCAAATGGTTCACCACCCGATTCTCTAAAGAATCGAATGGTTCACTCGATTATGCATTAACACCACCTGATTCTCTAAAGAATCGAATACTTCAAACGAATGCAAAGTCACAAACCTTGCAGTTGAAATATGCAGTCGAGTATTTGTAATACCATTTGTGATGTCAATACTTTGAAATGATTTCGCAATCATCTTGCGCTGATGTTCAAGATGGTTCTAGTCCTTAACCGAACTACACTCGGCCTTTGCTGCGTAATACCATGGGAGCCCATAGAATATAGGTACCGGTATTACATTATAGAACACAAAAGTACTTACTACCTTCTTCTGGTATGATTACGTACTGCCATTGTCTGTTGCTGATTGTATATTATGAGCTTATCATACTTTTATTCGATACGTAATGTATTATATTATTCGCGTCAAGTTCAAGTATAGTAAACTCAAAAATACTACTTATTACATATAAGACAGAATGGATTACGAAAAGTAACTGAAATTTCGGGAACCACAATATCATTTATTCATTTATAAAGAACACATAAAAAATATAATTGTTTAATTTATGTATTTGAGAGTAAAATTTCACATTCTCTGACCATTTATACTTTGATGATATAAAATAAATATAAACAAAAATATGAATAGAAGATTTATTAAAATGTATTTACAACGAAGAAGGAGTTGATTTTTTCCTGGCGACGTGATTTTAGTACGTGTTCTCTGTCTATCAGTCAGATGAAGGTATTGGCATCCGACGTTTCGAAAGCAGACATCGCATTCATCAGCGATTGTAATGGAGAGATCGGAGACGTGAGCATGTATATATAATGACTACTTAGGGGCAGAGCTATGAATGGGGGCTTGTAATTGGCTGAGGGAAATGCTGGCTTCTGATTAGGTGAATCACAAACCTCTGTTCATAGCTCTATCCCTAAATAATCACTATATATCTCCAGTCTCTTCACGTCTCTGGTCTTCATTACAATCCCTGAAGATGAATGCGATGTCTGCAGTCGAAATATCGGATGTCAATATCTTCATCTGGCTGATAGCCAGAGAACACGTACTAAAAATGTTTTTACAATGTTTTCTCTCCAAACTAGACACAAAATGCAATCAAATAACATTTTTTTTATTTTAAAATATATATTCAGAAAAATAAACTATGCTCAGAAGACTCATGTTAACGTATTTGCTGGTGAATTTAGATTAAAAAGAAACGAAGAAAAACGTTTTCAATATCAATGACGTGCTAGTGGAATTTGAAAAATAAATTTCATGAATGAAATTGGATATGGCTGACAGAAGAATGCGGGACTTTGGTTGAGTCATAAAGAATGAGTTAACCGGAACTTTCAATCCGTCTTACAGAGCAACTATGGCTGATCTGTCTTGCTTTCCATAACTCAAATGGTGATTGCTTCTAAATAGATAAACAGATTACAGTTTTCTACATAATGTTATTTGAACGGGGTCCGGTCAAGTTGCTACAAAACAAACCAGACCAATTCCTTTCCCTGCAAGTTTTTGTTTTGTGCTCAAACTTATCTCAAGATAATCTATACAGGGTGTTAATAAACTACATCGGCGAACTCTAAAAGGAGATTTTTCACACCAAAAAATTTTTTTTTAAAAAAAGTTCATGTCTAGATGTAGGAGAAGTGTGTGGTGTCAGAGCTAGGGCTGTCCAAAGGTGGCAAAAATATATTGCAACACATGCTATTTCGAAAACGAGCATTGAGTGACGTACATCAACGTAAAGTAAGTCAAACATATGCCATCCAAAAATTCATTTTTCAGCAATATATAATAGGTGCGCAAGGGATTTTTCCCAGGGCATAGTTCCGAAACATCCTTCCAATGGAATTCGAAATGCTCAGACAAGGTGGGTCTACAGTAGGCAAAAGTAAAGATGAAAAGAAATATTCCAGTTTAACGTTTCACAAATATACCCTTTTAGGCTAAGGGAGACGATAATTAAGGCAAGTAAGATGATGGAAGAATTGGTGGAATGAAAAAGTGAGAGGAAACGGGAGTACCCCGAGAAAACCCATGAACACGATGTTGTCCACCACAAGCTTGCTTGCCGGAGATCAAACCAGGGACCCTACGAACCAGAGGTAAGCGCTCTGCCATTGAGTCTTCGTACCTCACTCCCCCCACACAGTAGGCAGAAAACAATCCTTGAGAGATGATAGCAGTGAACACGGACTGCGCAAGGTGACCAGAATTTTCACTTGCGAAAACGGGACGCATACGAATCGGCTACCGGGGGGGGGGGGGGGATATCTGACTTTCAGATTCCATTTTGGGACTCAGCAGTGTTCTCAATTTACAAAATACACAAATAAGAGTGATAACACACCGTTTCTAACTTTACGTGTACCACACAACAAATAATGGTTCCCGATTTCAAGTTCTACCCAACAATTCTTTTAACTAGTTGAACACTCAGAATTCCCACTTGAACCACGAATATTCAATTTCCATTTTAAAATTCAGAAGTTCTAGACACGGCTCAACCTTGGCAACGAGTGTTGGTACGGAAGAGAGTAGAATTTCCATTTACGATTTATATTTTGAATAATAATTACGGGACACTTAGGTCATTTTTACTTAAAAACGGGACATTTAAGCGTCCCGTTCGAGAATCAGAAAGAAACGGGACAACGGTTAGAGAAAAGGGACTGTCCCGGCTAAAACGGGACGTCTGGTCACCTTGGGACTGCGTCGGAGGGAAGTCAAAAGTGTAAGGATTGTCAATTCCACAGTTCCTCATGGGGCCGTGGTGGCCTTTAAAATAATTCTCCCACGCGATTATGTCATGGTAATATTGGTATCAACATTCATATGCAAGCTAAGTTCAGATAAGATAGAGATAATTTATTTGACCCCTTGTTAAATCTGCAAGTGACGCCCATGCAAAACACATCAATTCCTAATAAGTGGTGGATAGCCTACGACCTCCAATTTGTGTTGAGTACATTTATTTAGGTTACGATGACAGTATTTGTGATATTTTGGTGTATTCTTAAGGCTGCATGGATTGGTTGACCGTCCTGCGAAAGTTCAAGGTAACAGAGTTCCGTTACCACAAATGAAGTGGTGCTACAACCAACGCATGGGAAGTAGAATGCGCCTCGTTCACGCATCTGCCACAATTAAAATCGCGTGTTACGTATTTGTGCTCAGACACTTTGCATGGCTTCTTGTGGATCAGCTCCCGTGGGAAGCTTCTGCTATATTAGACCTGCAACAAAATTCTTATTGTTCCTAACTCTATCTGTAGACATACAGGCTAATGACGGGTTTGCTCAGCCGTTTTATCACAATTAATGTGAAATGTACAACACAATGTCATCTCGCTTTTGAATGTCACTCTTTTTTGCTTTGTTATAAAGTCAATAGTGATTGCTATTTTAGCTGCTGCTGGAATGTGTGGCAAGAGTTTATACTTGCTGTTGCATTCGAAGTCCCAATGAACTATTTGAGTTCACATGCATGAGAACTTAGCTTGCATATGCACATGAAATCGTGTATCAGATAACACATTTATTATTATTTTTTTTTTGTTCAATTTAAATAAATAAGCGTATAATAACTAACTCGTTTTATCAAGAATAAAATTACTTCTGTCTGACCTACATCACTCATTAGATTATATAGTCTTACGTTGCAATCATGGCAGAAAACGAGACATTGATAAAGGAAGTTAAGAATAAGGCTTGGGACTTGCAAGATTTTTCGTATAAATAATTTAAACGTCCATAAGTTAACTAAGGGAACAAATAGAAAATTTCGGTTAAATTCCAAAGTTGGTCGTCCGTATGTAGCAAATTTTGAAAAATTATCGGGAAGAAACGGATAATTTGCTGGTTTGTGTTCTTGATAATTTGTAAGAAGAGCGAAAGGTTGTTTATTTTTCTGTTTAAGTGATTATAAACATGGACGTATTTGGCAAGCGGAAAGAACTATTTCGCGCAAGGTTGGATTGTGAAAAAGTAACGAGCATTTGTATTCTGAACATCGCTGCAGATGTACAGAGACGCTCAGTTGGTATCCTTACGCAGAGATGAGAAATTACACTCTAATATTTTAACAAAGTGAGTCCAAACTTCCCTAATTCTAAGCTAACTCGAATCTAACCTACTCTACCCTATTTATCCATATCTTATTCTACTCTACCCTACCTTACTGTTATATACTTTTAAAGCGCTCCTAAAAATTGATTTTTAAATTGTCGTAGCTGTTATTGTGCTTTTTGTCGAAAACCAGGTGGACAATCAACTTCGGAATAAATGCCAAAAATTTATCCTTTCTCAAAACATTTTCCCCAAAAAATAATCTATTAAACGTTTCGTCCATTAAACGCTTAAAAGAGATAATTAGTTGAATACCCGTTAATTGTGCTGTTTTCTATCCCTTGACATTCTGTCAAAATATTTCAGAGAATTAAACGAAAGTATTATAATTTTTGAACATAATTGTCAACTACTTATAATTTGTGAACAAAATTACAAACTAACTAAATAACCAATGTTTTCGAGTTGTAAAACATGTTTTCAACAGTAAGAAATAATCAAACCTTGGTTCTATTGCTGTCAATAGAAAGCAAAATTAATAAATAGCTTCTTTCTTTTTTTGTAAAAAAAAAGAAAAGAAAAGAAAAAAAGAAAGAAAGAAAGAAAAAATACAGTCGAGTTCCTAAAACTCGACACTTCATAACCTGGTAGTCCAGATAACGCGAGCACACCCTGGCAGGACGGAAAAAAAAAAACGCGCATAGACGAATTCAAATATTTTTTCTGAGGTCTGTCTTATCAGGTAAATTACTGTATAGTGTGTATTCATTAATTTTCACTTTCATGTATAGTTCTAGTAAACGTTCTATGCCTTCATAAAGTACGTACATTTCCTTTGTTTAAGGACAATTGGGCAGTTTATTCTCTGTTGTATTCTCAAGCCACCAATACATACTGTATTTTCTAAGGAAACACTCGTATTTATTCTTTTTCAACCCCATTCCCGATAACCCTGTATTTTTACAAACTCGGCTACCCTTCGGTTCACATTAGGCCAAGTTTCCGGAGCTCTACTGTATCTACTTCATTAAACACTATTATTCAGTGTGTATGATTGGAAAAAAACATGCTTGCAGAGAGAATCGTTAAAAGAAAATCTTTTCATTCGTTACATGTACATCGCTACATCTATTCAAAAATCTAAAATTGATATTTGAAAAAAAAAAAAAACATCTCCCAATCGTTTTATTATTCTTTTTTCCAGAAACCTTGAAGTATTTTTTTTCGTAATACTGGTTTACTTCGTTTAACCACATCTGGACGTGACATCACTATCTCTTTGTTTCTGTCCTATATACGAATTTTTTTAAAATTTAATGCAAAAAATTATGAAAATGTTGAAAGTGTAGTGTGCAAAACATCTTACTCTGAGAGAAAGTGGATACGTTCGCTATTTTTCTGTACGGAAAAATATCATTTTTCTGTCTGAAATGAAGATCAGTCTGTCTTGAATAAAAGTGTAAAAGATTTGAATTATTTAAAGAAGCGTCAATATAATCTGTCTCTTCAGGCCCATCATTCAGTCCAGTTATTATTTTGTGATTTGATAGTGTTCTTTTCGTTTTCACTTCACATCTCTGCAACATCCGTGAATCTCAGTAGGTTCTCGAGACCTATTTGTAACACCTCGGAAAATTGTAACGTTTGTGTAATCTATCAGGGTTTTTCCCTTTCTTTTCCTTGTTTTTTTAATTTTTTAGTTGAGAAGCTTACCATAAATATTCTGCCAGATTACAAAATGGTGTGGATGATAGTATGAGTTAAGTGTGTGTGTGTACATATATATATTTAGAATTTTTACAAATTTTGTGATTTTTTTTCATATTTTTTTATGATACACTACTAATAATTGTAATCTAAAAACAAATAATCAACTATTAAAATGAATTTTTTAATTATTATAATTATTGTAAACATTGAAAAATGTAAATAAATAATAATAATAATAATAATAATAATAATAATAATAATAATAATAATAATAATAATAATAATAATAATAATAATAATAATAATAACAGTGTATACAAACAGCAGATAGAATCACTATTTATTTTATATATCTTATGGCATTGTGTAGACGATATGGAATTATTCCCGTCTCTTTAAATACCTTCATAGCTGTTACTGTGAACTTTTTTTTAAAGTATTAGAATGAATATTTTATTATGATACCAGTACTCTTAAAGCTTAGGTAACAGAAAAAAACTGAAGTTTTTATTAATTTTATTTTTTAATTCCATGTAATTCATTTGCTATACTGAGTCAATTCAGTGCTCTAAGACAATTATTCTTCCAATGCATTTTAAAATAAACTGAAATACAATGTAAGTTTTGACGTTCATTTTTCGCATGTTACAGTAAAAGAAATGTCTTTACTTTAATATACGAAATATCTACGTCAAATATCACTACACTGTGAACTATAATGTTCTACCATCAAATTAAAAAGCTTCTTTACACGATGTTCTTCAGAGATTACAAGGAAGTTTTGAAGAAAATGGTCATCGAAGATGATGAAAGGTCGTATATGTAAAATGTGTGTTTGTTTTAGTATTTTTTTTAAAAGTGTTAGATATTTTTCTCATCTAATTCTAGGATAAATCATCTTGTTAATGGTTAATATTAATATAATTATTTAAAATAACTTCAACAATTATCAAATACAACTAAAAAGTAAGGAAATCTAATCATGAAAGAAGCATCTTTTGGAATTCAAAGCAACGAATTTACAAATGCCAGAACAAGGACTACCAAGACCTTCTCAACTATAGAACATTGTTTATTTGTATCAGTTATAGTTTGTGAGCAAGTTTTTAAATTAAGAATATTAATATTTTAGTAACTATAAAGATGGAAAAAATAGAAAAACTACGAACGTTGTT
This sequence comes from Thermobia domestica, assembly GCF_964235325.1. Classification (NCBI taxonomy): domain Eukaryota; kingdom Metazoa; phylum Arthropoda; class Insecta; order Zygentoma; family Lepismatidae; genus Thermobia; species Thermobia domestica. The sequence goes on from NC_137463.1 coordinate 266,904,644, forward strand.
TACAAATAGCGCCCGGAGACACAAATTTTCCTGTCAAAAGCAGGATTGATAGTCACCTTGAGATTGCATCAAAAGTTTCATACCTACAGGATCACATCGGTACATCGGCACGTGAATACGTTGGTCACACACCGAAAGGGCCAACAAATATTTTTATAACTTCTCAGGGTTCACCTCTATCTATCCTACCAGTTAAAATTATTAACATTACTTAGTTATTGTTTGTAACTAATGTGTTTTCACTTTACATCGTTATAATTATTTATATTTTTTGTTTCTTTCAGGTATGGCAGCGATTTAGTGTTAGTAGAATCGTACGCAGAAAATAATTATTCAGCGAATTTAGCGGGTAGAACGTTAGCTCCTGGTGAGCGACCCGATTACTGGCTGGGCCTCGCTTCTCTCGATGATCTCCGAACGAACACGCTTGAGTCAGCCGCTGGAGTACTTGTCTCACAGTACGCAGGTAAAAAGATTAACAAGTTGTTTTGTACTAGTGAATTGATTCGTAATTTAATTAGAGTAGTATGAACGTGCATGTTGCAGTTAGGTGCTATGCTTACTACAAGCTATTTAACATAGCAACTGGCAAGTATTTCCTTTCAATAAACTGGTCAACATTAAGCTTATTTAGACATTCCTTTTCTTCTCTTATATATATATATATATATATATATATATATATATATATATATATATATATATATATATATATATATATATCCGGTATCCTAAAAATGGCGCCCACGAACCACAGTGCACTATTTTACAGGCCAAAATAAAGCGAAAATGTTATATGATGGTTTGCCCTCCGGGGTCTCCTTCAGCTGCTATGAGAAATCAAAATTTTACAATGTGGCAACGTTGCAGATTAACTTGGAGCCATTAGAATCACTCTACAAACACATCAGGCAGTTAAATCGATTGCTACACTAATAAGTAATGCTAGTTTCAATCTATATCGACTTTAGCTGCCATCGATGCAACTATTCGATAAATTAGTAGATCTATTCTATGGTTCTTTATTTGCGATGTTCTCACGTAGTGCAATTCATGTCTCCAGCTGAAGACCCGAAAGGTATACAAATATATATATTTTTTGCTTTATTATGACTTATAGAATAGTGCTCTGTGGTTCGTGGGCGCCATTTTTTATAGAACACCCGATATGTATATTCCAGGTGGGGACTATTGAAATGATTTATAGTATTTAGAATAATGCTTATACAAGTGAGTAATCTTAAAAAATAGCATTTCACAGGTATACAATTTCGGAAAATAACATTTTCAAATATTATAACGAGCTAATGTAATGAAGAAACTTCGTTATGTTTACGTTACCTTCAACGTTGCTTTTTCAAGTTGGAACTCCAAACAATATTTCCTTTGAAAGAAGAAAAAATAATAATTTATGAGACGTTTTTCATGAATGAATTTCGAAAAGGTTGTGTATTTAACAGGGCTGGATTAACCCATCTGGAAGCCGGGACTAGAGAAAAAAATATATGTGGTCCCTGCTGACTTCATCTAATACATTTCTGTGAAAGTACAGTAGAAGAGTTAAGGGAATATGTTCCATATTTTTAGTCATATTTTATTTTATGATGATGATTGTATCTTCATGATTCTTTTTAGATAGCCAGTTGAGATTTTGATCAGAATCCACCTGGAGGCCCGGGGTTATAACCTCCTAATACCCCCCTTCTTTAATCCGGTCCTGGTATTTAATTTAGAGTTAGCTGTAATTGACATTCACTGTTCCTGAAATAATACATTTACTGTTCGTTGAGAAATATTAACTATAAAATTCTTGTTGTTTCAAAGCATTCTTTATCAATTCACGACTAGTTTTCATGGTGGATGCATTTTATTTTTTAAGTTGTTTAGTCAAATTGAGATTTATTTATTTTATTTATTTGTTTTTGAGAGACTACACTGTGTGAGAGAAGACCCCAGTACCAGTCCCTGTACAACAGAGTGAGGTTATTAAGTATGATAAAAGAATTAAATCATCTTCCTATTACTAGTAATAATAATTATAATAAGTTACTCTCACATAACAGGCGACAGCGTAAATCAAACAAAGAAAGTGAAATGCTGCCTTTATGTAGTCACAAAATATTTTTCAATTTCCAGGAATTCTTCGGAAAGCTGAAGAAAATATCTAAGAATAAGTCCCCGAAGAAGTAATAGTAACTATACGCGTTAAACTCTTAATGACTTCAGCCTGATATTTTGTGTGAGGTAACGATACAGCAACATGTTGCTTTTTTCGTTGAAGTAACATAGCGTTAACAAATTACATTTTGAATATAGTGAAGTATGGTTATGGTACCGTGCTACATATGAAAAGTTATGAAATAACACAATGGTAACGGTTATAGTTTAAAAGTAACGTAACTGACAGGGGTTACATTTGAAAAATAACGAAGTAACATACGGTAACAAGTTACATCTTAAAAGAAACGTAATGGTAATAGTTATACTTTAAAAGTAACTTACCCAAAACTGCCACTAAGACCACAAACAACATAAAATTTTAATGTTATTGAAGTAGTTCTCAAGTCAGGACCATAGATTATTCTCTAGCAATTAGAGAGCCTATCCAATGTTGTGTACAGAGATGAAAAGTCTTTGATGTTCGAAATATTTTCCTTCAAGGTTCTAATATAATATTTTCTGTTGTAGGATTCTGGGCGCTAAAGCAACCGGATCCAACGGAAGGTGAATGTGTAGAAGCATCCATTACAGACGATATTCAATCATGGCAGCTCACCACCTGTGAGAGTTTACTACCATTCTTGTGTCGAGCTTCAGCGTGTCCAAGAGGTAAGACTGCTTCAGTTTGCGTAGGATATCATAAATTTCATGCTTCATTATTACAGTTATTTTCTTTAAATTTTATCATTTAATTCAATTTAACAAAGTGAAAAAAATCAAATAAATAAATAATGGAATATAATAAAATCTTGAGAAATATGATTCAAAAAAGAATAGTTTTATAAATTATAATAATTGAGCTACACACTGCCGGATTTAGGTATAAGCTAAACAAGCTATAGCTTAGGGTCCCACTCGCTTGGGGGCCTCAAAAATTTAAAAGAAAGATTGGTTGTATATTTTAAAAAATAAGGTTAAAAATAAGTAAAGTAAAATCTATATTCAGCAACAGTGTGTTTCTATAATGTAAGTAACGGGGCCTCTCCTACTAGCTTGCTCCCTAAAATGTCAATTGACAAAGAACAACTCGATTACCTTCAATAGCTTAGGAGCTCATCGAACCTAAATCCAGATCTGGAGCTAGATTAGATAACTTTATAAGGTAATTATTGGTCATGATAATTTTTACAACTATTTATTATTCTATTCCAACACCATAACTATTTATTATTCTATTCCAATACTATCACGTCACTTCAAAAGAACTTGTCCTCATATTTAATAGTGAACCTCTGCAAGTGACAATGCGTGTTAATATTGTTTTAAAATAATTATTTCTTTATGCCACTTTTATGTGCTTCACATAAGACATAATATGTATAATATATTGTAATTACACGATACATATTTTGTTTAACATAAAAATCTGCATACTGAAAAATAAATCATTCCCATATTAAAACTTTGTATCATGTTTCTTCTCACCTTTGTATCTAATAATGGCGTTAAAGAATATCCTAGAATGTTACAAAACTGTTATGTTAAGAATATGATGTAGGCAGTAAAAAACCTCAGAATTCTAAACATACTGTGCCTTATGCAAAGTCGTTTTGACGTATGATTAGCGTGATACTAAAGGCCTGACTACTACAGGAAACATGTTAGTCGAACTCTTTAGTGTGGCACTAATCACGCGTCTACTATGTTTTGTTTGTGTCAATTTGACTCAAACGAGGAACAGGAGTAGTAATCAAATCTATGTTAACAAGTTATGTACTAGATTCAATGACTATTAAAAAAGACTGAACGCATAGCGAATAACAATATGTTGGAAGTTTTGATAAAACCTTATAGCTGACCAGCCTTTCTTCTAACTATTTGAACTTCATAAAATCTTCTGTAAAAGTTAAAATATTTGTATCCTATTGGCAAATTCATTTCTAACATTATTAAACTGTCTAATACTATCAAGCAAGATGCAGAGTATTACTCCTTAGAATAAACGTTTTCTGAATTTAAATGTGTAAGTAAACAATAAATACTCTTGTTTTTAAGTTGTTTGTTAATGAATTTTCTGTTTTTCTGGTGCAGGGTCGTTCCATTGTTCGAATGGGAAGTGTATCAACTCTGCGTTTCGTTGTGATAAACAAGATGACTGCGGTGATATGTCTGATGAACTGGACTGCCCAGGGAACTGCCACTACTACATGGCCAGCAGCGGTGACGTTGTGGAATCTCCTAATTACCCTCATAAGTACAATCCTTTGGCAGACTGTAAATGGACGCTCGAGGGACCTCAGGGACACAACATTGTCCTTCAGGTACAATGATTAATATATTTTTACTTTGAAAGATGTTAGTGTTTGCTATTATAATCCTTACTTTTACACATAAAATAATCAAATCATCATCATAGGTTTTCTGCCAGTATTGGCAGGTCACTTGCTGCAACTGAGAAGCTTCCATGCTCCACGGTCTTCCACTAATGTCTTCGTTTTCACATTTTTCAATTTTTCTGTTTTGATACCGTCCATTAATTCTAGTCTCCTTCGCTCTCTCCCTCTCTTTCCTGTCATCATACCCTCTAAAACGTCCCTCATGATACAGTTCCTTATTAGCCAATGTCCGAACCAGTTTCTCTTCATCCTCTTAATAATAATATCTAAAATTGTTCTTTTCTTCCCCACTATTTCTAAGACTCTCTCATTCGTTTTCCGCTCAACTCAGCTAATTCTCTCCATTCTTCTCTACACCCACATTTCGAAAGCTTCCAGTCGGTTTTCATCATTTTTGCATAATCTTCATATTCCTGCCCCATATAGTAGAATACTCCACACGAAGCACTTTATGAGTCTTTTTCTCAACTCTTTATTCAAGGTCCCACAAAATGGACTTTCTCTTCCTCCTAAAGGCTTCTTTCGTCATTCCTATCCTTACTTTTATTTAAAATAATTAGAAATAAATTGGCGGGTGGGTGTGTAAAGTGCGTTAAGTCAAAAGTTAGTGTTTTACACAAGTTGCATTTGAAAGTTCAAATATAAATCCAAAAATCTGGTTTTGGATTTCAGACATAAATCTAAAAAACAGTTCTATTAAACATGAAGAGCTACAGCAGCTAATCACTTTCCCAAAATCTGATTTTGGATTTATGCATGAACTTTCAAATGCAATTTCTCTAAAACACGAATTTTTGACTTAGCGCACTTTACACACCCACCCGCCAATTAAATTTATAATTTCGTTACCGGTACATAATTTAATGTTATTTATAAAAGAACAAAACTAGACTTTTCACTAAGTACTTACTTTATTCCCCTCTATAGTTTTCAGAATTTGAAACTGAAAAGACGTTTGACACGGTACAAATATTGGTTGGTGGACGAACGGAAGACAAAGCTGTTAATTTGGCAACACTGTCCGGAAAGCAAGATCTCAGCAACAAACTTTATGTATCAGCTTCCAATTTCATGATCATCAAATTCAGCACAGATGGATCCGTCGAAAGGAAAGGTTTCAGGTAAGGAAATATATATATATATATTGTTTTCTGTTATTTTATGATTTATAATTAGTAGAGACCGGATGTTAGGCAAAATGCCTATTCTGTAACATTAAAGATATGATCAAAAATAACATTTTAAAGTTTATATAGGGGGTTATACCTTCGATTTAAGCCAATTTTATTTTTCCTATTTTGCCTATTTCGACCTTTACTGCCTAAATAATTGCTTTAGTGCTTAATGTTGCCTATTTTAGGCATTTTCTTCAAAATGAGCCTTCATTGGGAAAATATATAATTTATATAACATAAATAATACACACATATATACGTATATTAGGTGTTTGTAAACACAAGCACGTGGTACGTTACAATATATACACAGGGTGAACTTCAAAAATGTGCACATCCGAGGTGATTAATGCTATCAAAAAAAGACAAAAAAGTTCTCTTGTAGTTTGTCGAATTCCGTGTCTAGTGTGAGTGATAGCGATGCCAACTTGGAATCGTAAATAGAATCTTGACAATTGGAATGGAACAGACAGATGTACACATACATTGGGAGGTGATTCGTGACATGAAAAGAAGACAAAAAGTCCTTTTGCATGCGGAATTCTGCGTCGTGTACGAGTGACAGGGGTGCCAACTTGGAACCGAAAATCGAATCCTGACAATTGGAGCGGAACAGATAGATGTGCACATAGTTGGGAAGTGATTTGTGACGTGAAAAGAAGACAAAAAGTCCTCTTGAATGTCAGGAATCACCTCCCAAAGTACGTGCACACTTTTATGTCTCGCTCCAATTGTCAGGATTCGATTTTCGATTCCAAGTTGGCCCCCCTGTCACTCGTATACGACGCGGAATTCCATAACATGCAAGAGGACTTTTTGTATTCTTTTGATGTTACTAATCACCTCCCGAAGTATGTGCACATCTTCCGGGTTCACCCAGTATATATGGATTCCATAACAAGCTTCGTTTTTATATATACAATAAAAGAAGATATTGACAAAGAAGTATGTTTCTATATTCTTTGAGCATTATTTATGACTTGAATCTATTTTTTAATAGTATTGAGTATTTATCTTCATTATTTCGAGCTACATTTTAGTGCCTATTTTACTGCCTATTTTTTAAATTTTTAGTGCCTATTTGCCTGCTTATTTTCTAGGTTTTTAGTGCCTAAACATCCGGTCTCTAATAATTAGTAAGCAATAATTAGAGAAAGCAAGTACGTATTCAACTTCTTTTTATGTGACAGAAGTGCAAATTTCAAAAGATTTCCTCCAAGCAATATGTTTTTAAAAACTTCTTCAAGAATAGCCACGCATCTTCCTGGGTCTTTACTTCTGGTAAATTTTTCAGACTAATGCAATGTATTTTAAATATTTCAAACAAGTAACTTATACAGGATATTACAAAAAGTGTGACAATATTTTGGAATCAGATTCCTCACACTTCAAAATAAGAAAAACAAAGTTCATATGGACCCTGCTCAAAAGCGGATAGTTTCGGAGTTATAGGGTACCGAAAACGTGAAAGGAGTGAACTTTAAAAGTTCATAGCTTCATTATTATGAGAGCTATCGTAGTCCGGTCAAGATATCACTGGGGAACTGATATGTGAACTATTCAAATATCCATGTTTAAGAATGCTTGAGTACTTGCACACCAATTTTTAGAGGTAGGTGGGGCAAGTACTCCCAAACAGCCTCTCTAAAAATGATTGTGCAAGTACCGGAGGTTCTGAAAGGTGGATATTTGGATAGTTCACGTATTAGTTTCTTAGTGATGTCTTGATCAGACTGCGGTCGGTTCTATGGTAGTGAAACTATGGATCTTTAAAGTTCTTTTTTTCGCGTTTTCGGCTCCCTGTAACTACGAAACTATGTACTTCCGACCACAGGTCCATATGAACTTTTTTTCTTATTTTGATGTGAAGATTCTATTTCCAAAATATTATGACAAACTTTTGTTACACCCTGTATAATAGTAATAAATTGATATAATAATAGTAATAATAATAGTAATAATAATAGTAGTAATAGTAATAATAATAGTAATAAAATGATATAATAAAACCATATACTTTTTAATGTATTTTATATTTGATAATTGAGACTCGTAGCTAGATAAAGAAAGTAATAAATATGATTGTGATAGTAAAATTGTACAAAGCTTTTTGATTTGCATGCCTTCTTAATTTAGAGTTTATCAACTTTATTCGGGGGCAGTTTGATCTAACTACAATCTGGTTCCATTTCTCATATAAAATGGTGTTTCCAAGTTTCAAATTCAGATAATTAATCAAGTTCTCTGCTTTAAATCATTTTCAATTGATGTCCCGTGGATAGTGGATCTACCACTATCAGAATAACATACACATAACATTGGTAATTGCATTTCTATAGTAAAATTGTACAGCAATGAATGAAAAAATTGTTGTTTTTTTTTTTTTTTTCTTTCTTCCAAAGAGCATCATGGAAAACTGAGCCTCAGACATGTGGAGGAATTCTACGAGCAACACCTCAGCCTCAAGTATTAACCTCGCCTAGTTACCCACAAAATTACCCTGGAGGACTAGAATGTCTCTACATCATCACTGCTCAGATTGGAAGGATAATGACTTTGGAGGTAAGAGGAAATTGCAATAATTCATGAAGTACTTTTTATGATGATGTTATGACTTCTAAGATTAAGACATATTTAGAAATTTTGTCACACATGTAATTATAAAGATCCATCACGAACAGTTATGAATATAGAAAAAGTGGGATATACAATGCAATTTTGTATCATTAATAAGAATTAATCCCAGAAAACGGTATGTTGCATAGCTCTAAATAAGTATATAATAAAATATAAATCCTTAAAAACATAAAAAAGGAACAAAATAACAATAATATTTTTCAGTAGTTAGAACAGCTGATATGTAATAAAAATGGAAGCAATGTTAGGAAATAAATAATAAAATTAGATCTATTTGTTTAGTCCCAAAGGTTTATTCTTACTCATAAGCATTTATTTCAGTGATGATTTACATTATATTCAATAAACATATGCGTACATACATACATTATATTTTTAAAGAACAAAAATTGTGTAACATTACCTAAACAGTACAACAAATCTATATATTATAGATCTTTATTTCATGTCACTTAATCCTTTTTAATTTAAATTATAATAAAAACTTTGAAAATTTAACATTTGAAAATAAATGTTAAAGTTGCATGTTACAAAACATGGACCCATAAATATTTTGTATTGAAAACAAAACCTTATGTAATGTTGTTTGGTTGTAGATTGAAGATTTAGACCTTGAAGAAAAACGCGACTACATTTTGATAAGGAACGGCGACTCTCCAAAAGACTTACCAATTGCTCAACTGACTGGATCAGCTGAAGATAATCCAAAGCTTGTGATGTCCACAGGAAACAAACTCTACCTTTATTTCAAAACGAGTTTAGGAGATTCTAGACGAGGCTTTAGAATCAAATACTCCCAAGGTAAGCATTATTGGACTAGTATTATAGTTTATTGGATGTTAGGAAGAAAAGCAGAGAGTTTGGGGTCGTCTTGTACCTTTTGTCTTCAGCTAGATTAGCATACTATGTTAATCTAAATACTGCTTTCTGATTTTTTTGTTATCTGTATCTACTATTTTTTCTATTTTTGTTCCAGAACAATTATTTCAAAAATTTTGCTCCTCCTTGCCGTTTTTATATATTTATTTAAAATAACAGAATGCCCGTTCTTCGCACGGGAAAATGCGTTTCATTTTGAACATAAAGGGCACCTTAGGAGTACTAATGGGGACTGTTTGGATTTAAACGGCATCAAAAGTGTTACTGTTTGCCTCAGCGACACCGAAAACTATGAATTCGACACTAGTATTGGTCATTTTGGATCATTTATATATATTTTTTTTTCTCCTTCCCCAAGTTACGGGGCTAAATTTTGATTTAGACGGCATTGAAAGTGTTACCGTTGATCTAAGCGACTCCAAAAATTATGAATTTGACACTAATACCGATCATTTTAGATCATTATATATATATATATATATATATATATATATATATATATATATATATATCCCCTCCTCCTTCCCTAAGTTGCACCGTCAAAATGAAATGATAAAAACCATTCTAGGCCCGAATCTTATCTATGGTGAAAATTTGATCGAAATCGGTCGGATGGTTCAAGTGTTATTAAGTCATAAACTTCGTAATCACTTTCATTTTTATTTGTGTAGAAGATATTTTCCGATGTTAGTTTGTCATGTAACCTTTCCTCATAACATAAGATAAGATGATAATTTGAAAACAATGATTTACTATTTACTTACCTTTCTTTTTTGCCACTGTTTGATAACCATTTTTAAAAATATTGAAAATTTCTACAAGTTCATTTTATTTGTTTTTCAATTTGTATATTCTTGAAGAAAACATCCATATTTCTTATACTTCTTCAACTTCTGTTTTATCTATTGAAAAATCATAAAATGTAACTTTTAGTTCATTAAATAGTCAAAGAAAGGCTAATAAAAACTAAATGTATTTCCTTGTTTGTAACTATGAAGGTGATTTATTTTAGTTTTAACTAGAAACTTAAACATAATCAAAATTAATTAAACACAATTAACACGATTAAAACGAAATAAATTATTATCAATAAATAGAATAGATTGCATTAAAAGAATTGGCTCAGAATAATTTTAATATTACAGTTTAGTGTTGAGGGAAATAGTCCATTTTTTCGTTTGTATTCGATGAAGTGCGTTACATTTTTTTTCTTTTAGTTATATAATTATGACTAGAGACCGGATGTTTAGGCACTAAAAACCTGGAAAATAGACAGGCAGATAGGCACTTAAAATTTAAAAAATAGGCAGTAAAATAGGCACTAAAATATAACTCGAAATAAAAAAATAAATACTCAATACCATTAAAAAATAGATTGAAGTCATAGATAAGGTTCAAAGAATATAGAAATATACTTGTTTGTTAAAGAATATCTTCTTTTACTGTATATACATAAACGAGGCATGTTATGCATTCCACATACTGGGTGAACCTGAAAGATGTGCACATACTTCGGGAAGTGATTCGTGACATTCAAGAGGACTTTTGTCTTCTTTTCATGTCAGGAATCACCTCCCGAAGTATGTGCACATCTTTGAAGTTCATCTTGTATAGCTATATATTGCAACGTACCACATGCTTGTGTTTACAAACACATAATATACGTAAAAATGTGTGTATTATGTTATATAAATTATATATTTTCCCAATGAAGGCTTATTTTGAAGAAAATGCATAGAATAGGCAATATTACACAGTAAAGCAATTATTTAGACAGTAAAGGTCGAAATAGGCAAAATAGGTAAAATAAAATTCCCTTAAATCGAAACTATAACCCCCATATAAACTTTAAAACGTTAATTTTGATCATATCTTTAAAGAATAGGCATTTTGCCTAACATCCGGTCTCTAGTATTATGTTACATAAATTATATATTTTCCCAATGAAGGCTTATTTTGAAGAAAATGCATAGAATAGGCAATATTAGGCACTAAAACAATTATTTAGGCAGTAAAGATCGAAATAGGCAAAATAGACAAAATAAAATTGCCTTAAATCGAAACTATAACCCCCCATATAAACTTTAAAACGTTATTATTGATCATATCTTTAATATTAAAGAATAGGCATTTTGCCTAACATCCGGTCTCTAATTATGACTCTTTGTTTTCATTTCTTACAAATTTCTTAATTAAACTTTTTTTTCTTTCTTCATAGGTGCAAACTATTGTATTTCTATACTTACCAAGGTTTTTCATTGTAGGTTGCAGAGCCACGATTACAGCTGCAAATGGCACTTTTACATCTCCTGCCTTTGATCTTGCTGATTACCCAAGTAATCAAGAGTGCTTGTACAGGATACGAAAGCCTGGTGGTGGACCTTTGTCCTTGAAATTCGACCAGTTTGATATTCACCAATCAGATTATGTGCAGGTAAATTTACGTAACGGGACATTTGTCAGATACTAATTCCATGAATAATTTTGTTCATGTTAGGTTAAAGTTCCTTATGAGGTATATCAGTATCACATGTTATAACACACACACACACACACACACACACACAAGACGTAAGAGGAAAAAACATGTACTATATAAAATAAAGTTAAGCTGACTTTGTAGTTTCCAATATTTTTGGTTGGGTTTATAATTTCGACAACCATCTCAGTGTTCTCTTCAGGACATTTTCGGTGCTATAGGTGGTAAATTAATAAATAATGACTGAATCTTTTAATCAGAGATTTCCCGTGGCTATATAGTTAGTCTTGCGTGGGGTAGACCCGGTCAGTGGTGCCCACCCCCCTCATGTCCATGACGCACCCCCCCTCGATTGTCTATCCGTAGGTGTTCTTCCATGAAAAAAAAAATCTTTTCGATTAATTTTTACACCCCCTCAAACATATTTATTTGGTTTCCCCCCTTAATATTTCAATGACGCAATTTGCGTCATAGCCCCCCCTTGTGGGCACCGCTGGACCCGGTTCGATTTACCGCGATATTTCTTGTGCTTTGTATCCCACGTTAAATTTTCGGTGATGTCTCATAAAGCCTCGAAGCTGAAAGAGACGCTAAATTACAATCCAACCAAGAAACCTGTAATTAATATTTTACAATAGTTAGACTTCTAGATTGTAATCTTCGTTATGGTTGAAACAACTATATTACTTTTTCATTATTAAATTTTTATGAGTTATCAGACCATGAAACATATTACATACTATGAAATGAAATATAATTCTGTTTTCGAATAAAAAATGTAGAGTTATTATTTATTTAGCTACATACAATTTTATAGTCCGTATATTATAATTTGCTTTATGATCTGAAAACACTGATAGAACTTGAATAATTAGGAAGAACAAGATGGTAAGTTAAAATAGAACAAGATGGTAGGTTAAAATAGAACAATATAGTAGGTTAAAATAGAACAAGATGGTAGGTTAAAATGGAACAAGAATTACAGCCTGGAACTAGTTTAGAAAATTAATTATTTACAAGTAGGAGCCTCCCTGTCATTAATTTACCGATTGTAGCACCTAAAATTTCGTACTCCGTCGCTGATAAGTGTTCCGACGAAGACAACGGTGAAATAATTTTTAAATTATAAGCCACAACAATATAATTGTTGAAGTTTTACTTGTGAAAATTTGTAAAGGTTTTACAAGTATGAGAGTCACTGACAACCCTTTAAACTGTTTTTTGTATTAAGCATTTTGCTAAGATATTGTAATTGCATGGTATATTACACTTTTAGGCATTAAATAAAAATGATGACAATATTAAAATATAACAACAAAACTAAGAACAATACAATATTTTGAATGTATAAATGGCGTGAGCAATTTTAACAATTGGAAATTAGAAAAAGAATATCTCATTCTTAAATATGCTAATGGTGTTCTAGGTATACGATGGTTCCACCACAAGTGGCTTAAGACTGCATCCAGGAAATGGCTTTAGTTCTAACAGCTTACCTAGAATAACTTTGACTGCTTCTAGCGGAGAAATGCTGGTTCGATTCGTTACTGACGCTTTGCACAATGGAAGAGGATGGAAGGCAACTTTCTCTGCAGGTAACTGGAAGAAAATGTTTTAGAGATATGACTGTTAACATTCTAACTGAAGTTTAGTTTTTCCAATGATGTGACTCGTACAGAGGATTTCATTTCATCATACGAAGATACCTGAATAGTACAATTCTTTGTAACCTAAGATTTTGTTAGCCCTAATGAAGTTATAAATTCAAAGCTTAAAAGAATGACTGTCATTATTGTTAAAAATTATAAGGAAAATTCTAAGGAAGGTGATTCATAAAAACGGGAAATTTTGAAAATTAAATAATTTCATGGAAACAAATTTAAAAAAAAAATATTTATCTAATTTAATAGTGAAAATAATGCAATTTTAGAATACATACATTACAATTTTAGTAACTGGTGGCCACTGGCTAATTGGCCACTGATTTGGCCAGTGGCCACCGGTTACTATTTGGTATCAAAATGGGCACTATTTTCTTAGATATTGAACAACACCAATATCATCTCTTTACGACTTATCGTTCCCGAGATATTGGCCAGAAAAGTTCCGATTTCGGAATATTTAAGGAGCCATATCTTACGTCATAGAGAGATCATATTGGTGTTGATCAATACTTAAAAGAATGGTGATCATTTTGGTAGTAAATAGTAACCGGTGACCACTGGCCAAACCAATATGTATTGTAAAATGGCATTATTTTTACTATTAAATTAGACATTTTTTAAAAAAAAATTGTTTCCATGAAATTATTTAATTTTCAAAATTTCCCGTTTTTTGAATCACCCTACATTAGTAAATTAAAAATTTCTTTCATTAATAGGTAATGAGAAAAAACTTATTCTTATATGTGTTCTTTCCAACGTTTCCTACACTTAAATTAAATAGAGTATTAATTTGTTTAGTGTTATGTTACCGTCTGACTTTTTTTCTCGTTTCTTAGATTGTCCTGTGCTGACACCTGGTGAAGGTGCATTAGCTTCTAGTCGAGACACTGCTTTCGGAACAGTCATAACCTTTACATGCCCTATCGGCCAAGAGTTTGCTACTGGCCGATCACGTATCTCTACGCACTGTCTTCCAGGAGGAAACTGGTCGGTAACCTACATCCCTCGTTGCCAAGGTACATAGTTTATTCTCTTTGTTCTAAATGACTCGTAATTATTACTTTTGCTTTTATTGCTTTTATTGAAGTATGGTTGAATTATTGAAATTTCAAATATCAGTAAAATATTGTCTCATTGTTTTACTTAAAATATTCTTCACAGATCTGAATAGAAACCCAGTTTCTATTACAATTTTTAATAAAACTAGCAAATTACACTAGAAATGAAAATAAACAATGTTGTTAATTATATTTCCTAAAGCTCTTATACTCTAATTTTCTCTTTCAGAGGTGTATTGTGGTCCTGTACCTCAGATCGATAATGGATTCTCTATTGGATCAACGAACGTTACCTACAGAGGCCAAGCAATGTATCAGTGTTACGCAGGGTTTGCTTTTCCATCTGGAAAACCTTTGGAATCTGTTTCATGTACAGCTGATGGCCGTTGGGAGAGACTGCCTACTTGCTTAGGTAGAGTTCATTCTGTTACGAGTATTTTTTTTCTTCCAACAGTAATTACATTTACATTTACATATTGATAACTTTTAATTTCTAGTAAAGCGTTTATTGGAAGCATCAATTTTCTTTCTTTCTTTTCTTTTCTTTCATTCATTCATTCATTCTTTTTCTTTTCTTCCTTCTTTCTTTCTTTCCTTTCTTTTTCTTTCCTTCCTTCATTCTTTCTTTCCTTTCTTTTTCTTCCTTTCTTTTCTTTTCTTTCTTTATTTCTTTCTTCTTTTCTTTTCTTTCTTTTTCCTTTCCCTTTTTTTCTGTTGCTTGCTTGCTTGTGTAACGAATTCCTTTTTCTTTTCTTACTATCATCGATTGTACAAAAAATGACAAATCCAATCTGTGACAAATTTATGAAAAGATTCCAGATAGCGATATCATATTCCAGATGATATTAAACACATTTAACATGGTTTCTTCAAAAATTTAGACCTATTCATATTGTTTGTCTTGCAAAGATCATTAACATGTATATTTAACATGCATACAGAGTGAATGACACAACTTATTAATTTGCCGTGTATAGATATTGTCGTGAACCAGAGTTTAAAGTGATACAAATTTATTCGCATAAATCAATGGAAGCCATCACGCATAAAGTGAAATTTTCAAAGAGTAGAGATGTTTGACTGGGTCGAGAATTGAACATGAATCTCCAGTTTACAATCCCAGTGAGTTAAACTCCATTTTCCGACCTGTCAAATATTTTCACGCTTCAGGTAGGTGCTCAGCCGTAAATTCGCACCTATAAAGGATGTGATGTGAGAAAAAGTCAGTTGGTTCCTTATTTACCATATGCTAAAAAATTTTTATTTACAATAGCAAATTCATTGAACTAATGGAATTGATTTGTAATCCACTTAAATGTACAAGAAAAGGCATATTATCCAATTATATTATGTTATTTTTCTGTTATGAGGTCCTCAAGTTAGCAATATATTTATCAAGAATGAAACAAGTATATTATAGGCTTCAAGATAGCTCCTTTTTAACAATAAATAATTGCAACTATAGTCTTTAGGAATCATTTTGGTCGTAATAGATGGGTACGAAACTTTCACTAGAATGCAGAAGTAAGGGAAAATTCCGATGCTTACATACTACTATTTCAGATTGGATTATCCTTTTGTTTTGTTTTGTTTTGAATCTAATTCGCAGAGAGCATAAGGTGAGAATAGAGCAAAATAGAAGTTTATTTATCTGTATTCCATATACAGGCCACATCCAATGATACGTAAGATTTATCAAGACTTCAATGCAATGAAAAAAGTCAAAAACGTAAGAACAAAATAGACAAAACTACTTTTTCAAATTTCTAAAGAAGAAAAAAAAACCTACCACATTTGTGGAAAGGTCAGATACAAATGCAATATTTAAGTATTTATAATAAGATCAGGTATAGCCACATTGGCAAATTAAATGCGAAAGTATAGATACTTATGAATTTCAATAAACTTATTAACTTGTAAATGTTTTTCTTCGCTTCGTTATAGGTAAAAATGTTTCATTATTCATTTGTTTCTCTAAACAGCATCTCAGTGTGCACCACTGCCAGAAACACCACATGCCAACCAAACAGTTTTGAACGGAGGTGGAAGAAGTTACGGTACTATTGTTCGTTTTGAGTGTGAACCAGGATATTATCGAAGTGGTCATCCAGTGATTCTGTGCATGAGCAACGGTACCTGGTCCGGCGATGTTCCAACGTGCTCAAGTAAGTTTTATCAGTTTTTTCACATACTATTACAAGGAAAGTATCTCCAAAAGTTTTTTTTTTAACTCTTAATTTAATTCATTATTAGCTTTTTAGAAATAGCAAAAACTATTAGCTATTTTTCTTTTTTAAATATCAAAGTTATAAGAAAAAAAACTTTAAATTATATCGAAAATAAGCTTGGATATATATATATATATTAAAAACAGGAGATCCTTACTTGGTGAACTTGTAAACAAAAACAGTGAAGAAACTAAGTACAGACACTCAATTTCCGAAACTAAAAGGCTTATTTTCTAAACGTGGAAAAGAAAAACTAGAGAATACTAGAGAAGTCTGGTAGTGTGTTGTTTAACATATGGGAACAATTCCAAAGAACTCGGAGTACAACTAATCAAGTTACTCTTCGTAACAAAAAAAAAAAAAAAAAAGTCTGTTTTAGTTTAAGTTGAAACAAACAATGAAGGTATATAACGTTCCTTACAAGATTAATTATGTATTATATTTAGTAAATTCTTTTAAAATAATAAATGTATTGTAACTTCTGTTTTCTTTTCCTGTAGGAGTAAGATGTCACGATTTCCCGAAAATTGAAAATGGATTCGTCACTGACATAACAAGGGAATATTATTTCGGTGATGAGGCTCGCGTCCAATGCCAGAAAGGTTACAAATTGACAGGAACGAATATCATAAAATGTGGTCCCAATCAAGAATTCGAGAATTTACCCACCTGTGAAGGTAAGGCTTTATTATTATTATTATTATTATTATTATTATTATTATTATTATTATTATTATTATTATTATTATTATTATTATTATTATTATTATTATTATTATTATTATTTCTTACATTTTTACTCGAACCAAAATATATTTTAAATTTGATTTGAGTCTAGAAATTCATAAATGAATGAAAAACTTGTTTGTACACTTCACTGGAACAGTATCACTCTTTCTGCACGTATTATTTTCTTGAAATACAATTTATATATAGAAAAGGTTTCTTACATAGATCGATTCTTATGTAGATCATACTATGCACTAATCTTCAATAGAGAACAAAGAGTCATGGTAAATATTTTTATTAATTCAAGGAGTTAAAGAGAGTAAGAAAAAAATAAAAACATTGCCAGCTGCTCATTGTGCAGGTATCGCTTATTGACACATTTAAATATAAATGAGAATATTTGTAAAGATTTAATAAAATCAATTAGTAAACACATTTATATACATACATATATATATAAAGCCCATTTATATTTGTATGTATAAACTTTTGTCTCTTTCCTAGATGTGAACGAATGTGCAACTTCTCAATGTGACTTAGCCTCTACTGACTGCATCAACACTCCGGGCTCCTTTCACTGTCGATGTCGACCAGGTTTTGCTCCAAACTTGGAATGTCGACCTGTTGGAGACCTTGGTTTGAGTACTGGAGGAATACCAGATGACTCCATAAAAGTCTCAGGAACAGAGCGTGGATACAGGAAAGAGGTGATTGGATAAGTTTTATTGTTTTTCAATTAATTTGATTTGTTGTTATTATTATTATCATTTTAAAAGTTATCGGCTAAAACTTTGTTAAACAAAGTCGTAATCAGGTAGAACTAGTTACCATAACTAAATAATAATCATAAAAAAAGGCATTCAAGAGAAATTGTCCGTAATTGTTAGTAAATATAAAAGGATTATAGATGATGGCTGTAATAACTTTAGGACATAAATTTTAGGAGTATTAAGAGAAATCTGATGTTGTGATGGTGAACTTATTTATATTTTATGTCAAGTATTAGGTTGTTTCTATTTGCACTGTGTATACTTCATGAAAATCGCAAACAACTACTGTCTACGAAAATATTAATTTTAAACAATACAAATTCTCCATTTGTACTAGATTTGCTTCTTACTGATTCCAACTTAAACTACTCGCTGAGCTTCAAATAGTGTCTAAGGAAGCCAAAGTAGATAGTTGGCAAAACTGTTACATCTTATTAATTTTTAAGAAAAATATTATTTTGCTCACCGACTGGTTTAAATTTTAAAAAAGAAAGTTCTGAATCATTTCAATGCAGAAAACTGTTAGAAAGATTTTTTTTTTATTAGTGAAAACTTCCTTCTGCTAATCAATGGATGATGATGATGATGATGATTATTATTATTATTATTATTATTATTATTATTATTATTATTATTATTATTATTATTATTATTATTATTATTATTATTATTATTATTATTATTATTATTATTATTATTATTATTATTAAAGTCGATCACTGATGGCTGGAGGCTCAAGATTTTCGCAAAGTTTTGAGAAATAAGTTTGACTTGAAAAGAGATGAAAAATTGTGAATTTATAAAGTTAGATAACACTAAAATTCACAATAGCTGCAAATCACCGAATATCATACGGATAATAAAGCGTCTAAAATGGGGAACACATGTTACTCATACAGATTAGGTTAAGCTGCATAGAGTTTTGATCGGACGTTTTTTTTTCTTTTTTAATTTTTAAAACTATGATACAAATAGAGGAGAAGAAAAAAAAAGAGGTTTTGGTATACTAAGAGGATAATCAGGGCCGTGCCGTGGAAAATCAGCGCCCGCGGCGAGAGTATACGACGGCGCCCCCATACATATATTCCAAACCATTTTTCGTACCTTTTTCCCTTTTTTCTTTCGAATTTTTCGCCCCACTTCCTTCGGCGCCCGGTGCCGTCGCCCCGCTCGCCCCCCCCCCACGGCACGGCCCTGATGATAATATAAAGCAAAGTATAACTGTTGTAGCTAATAACACTTTAAAGTAAAATGGGTCAGCACAGCTATTTTATATTTGCTTTATTTTCATTGGATTAGATACAATATAATGAAAAAAGTTTTATTTCTGAGAGCTTCAGATTTCTTAGTAATAGAGAGTATTATTAACTTATTATTTATTTTCAGATGGTTCGATTGAACAGTATTAACGGCTGGTGTGGTGATAGCTTTGAGCCAGGTGTGAACTGGGTGATGTTAGATATGAGAGCGCCAACTATAATTCGAGGATTCAGAACACAGAGTGTTGCCAGAGCAGATGGAAACCTTGCGTTTACTTCAGCCGTTCGAATTCAGGTAAGCAGTTCCACGTATGAACAATGAATCTTTCAGGAGAATATTTGTACAGTATTTTTAAGATAAAAGGTAACGGGGGTTTTTATTACGACATCTATCGTTATACAATCTATAATTTTTTTTTTTAGAGAGTAGATCAAAATTCATTACTGTATTCTACTCTTAAAATAATTTTTACTTTAATTTACAAAAGATTATGTTGTAAACTTAGAGCTCTAAAATTAAAGTATGTATTTGTCACTACAAATTATACTGAAACCAGAATGTCTCAAGGAATAGCCTTCATTTCTCGTATGAGAACCAGAGTAACGCAACTCCAGTTTCGTTGGTTTATATAGAGAGAAAAAAGTATTTTTTTAAAGCAAATGTTGTTTCAAAGAAGATGGTAAAAACAGTATTGAATAGCAGTCAAGGCATGACAATGTGATTTAATAACAATAAATGACACCAAGTGGGGCTTTCAGAATTATGTATATAATCCAAGGAAACAAAAATCCCATTCTTGGAGTTACGTACCTTTGTTTCTTAAACAACGATTTATTAAATAGTTAGATTAGGCTACAATACAGTTATTTTTTTAAATTGAAAATAAAACAAATAGTTATGAGAGCAAAATTTATATATTGTCGGATATTCCCTAAATTATGTCAAAATAAGTCTATGACATAAGCAGCACACGTGTCAGCATTGTTTACATCTTAGTCCTGTGTTCTTTCTTCATTATTAGATAAAGAAGTTGAAATTACATAAATAAATCTTCATTCTTTAATAGTTTCAGAATCCAAGAGTATAGTTTACTTTAGTTTTCTTTTGTGTTTGTAAATCTTTACTTCATACAAAAGTACATTCTCTTGTGCTTACTTTATTATTCTTTTCTAAAAAGTAAAAACAAAAGAGAATCAAAATCATACATTAGTCATACTCTTATCATTCAATCATACAATTATACAAACACACATTTGTATAGTCAGTCCTTCGTCAGATTATATTTCAGTTCCATGACAGTCCGGTTTCATCTTGTCAGAATCTAGCATAATAACTATCATTATAGAGGTCTATTCCGAAGTCCCTACCTTACGTTCACTTACAATATACTTACAAAGTAATTTACATAAGTAAGTCCTTTATAAATGTTTATTAATTTCATTCTTTTATTAAATCAGTCATTTACTGTATACGCTCTGCCATAAATAACAAGAGTCTAATTAACAATAATCTCTAACTAGTATTAAGTATGAGCTACGCATTTTTATTAAAAAACATTAGCGTTTCACTTTGTAACAATACGCTTTTCTTTAAGAGTGTACACAAGGAAAAAATAAACAATATAAACTACAAATACTTCCAATCAATGTAGAATGTTACCGAAGAAGAGGAAGGGAGAAACCGGTATCAGACCTGTTTCAGAAAACTACTTAGTTCTAATGTTCATGATGAAAGTGCATTTGAGAAAATCTGTATCAACTAGCTTCAATCCAAATTTAAAAATTCCAAAGTTTAATGATATAATGTACTTACAAAATACGAGATGATTATCATAACATTTATCCTCAGTAAATTAACTATTTATAACTATACATGAATTGGTGAATGGAAGAATAATATTGGTCCAAAAAGAGCCATTATTCTTAACATCAAAAAAAATGTTGAATACCTAGAACAACGCATTTCTACGGATTGGTAAAACAGTGTAAGTTATTAGGCAATATAAAAACGAACTTTTTATGTAGCACAGCATAACATCATTTCATTACTGAAATATTCATGACATATTGTTTTGGAACTAAGAAAAAGTTACTACATAATTGTTACACTCTACGCAGAATGTAGACTTCACAAAAGGTATCGTGATTTTAGGTCTACCACGTCATGGCGTAGAATGCCCGCCCGTCTAGGCTTGGCATCTCTTGTGTTATGGACAAAGAGACGCTTATGAATACATAACACTCACAGTATTTATTTCCATTGGAATTTGCGAAATATTTCAAAAAGTAAAATTCTTATTGGCACTAATAAAGTAATTTTAGCATCTAGGCTCTAATATTAGCATCACCATATCAAACAATTAATCCATATACATGTCACTACATTGAATGACAGTTATTATTTGGAAATCGATCACATTATTTTGAAACTGTTTGTACCCATTGGAATATGTTACTCACAAGTACGTGAAGAAACATTGCTGATACATTCCATGCCTAAAAAGGACTGACTAGAGTTACTAAATTTCGTAGAAAGATGAGGCACTAATTGGGAAGCACAAAAAATAAGAACAGAATTGTGTTGTTACAAGTTAATCTTTCCTTGCACAAGAATTATTTTTTTTCCCCTTCGAATACTAATAGTCCACTTATATGGACTTGTGCTGTTCTTCCACTTACCGATTCATATACTGAATACATTTAATTTTCCATTAAATGTTTACTGTTCTACTATTAATCCTTCCTTATCTATTTCTTTTATTAAAGTACACCGATGACTTAACAGACGTATTCAAGGACTACACGAACCCAGATGGCACTCCAGTGGAATTCCGTATCCTAGAGCCAACTCTCTCCGTGTTGAACCTTCCCATTCCGATAGAGGCTCAATACGTACGATTTAGGATACAGGTAAGAAATAAAATTATACTTTTTTTCATTACATATGCTTTCATTACATGTACTCAAATAAAGTTCCTAATAGTGATGAAAGATTTTAGTGCAAATGTATTTATAAATATTTTTATAGTACTATAATTTATCTGTAATATATATTTGGTGTTCTAAAAATGGCGTCCACGGACAACAGAGCGCCGTTCTGTACATAAAAATAAAGTGAAAATGCTACGTAATGTTATTTCCTCCGGGACCATCTTCAGCCGCTATGAGGAATGAAAATTTCACTATGTGGCAACGTTGCAGAATAACTTGAAATCATTAGCGTTGTTCCACGAATCTATTAAGTAGTTACATCGATTGTTACTACTAAGTGGTAATAAGTGGTGGTGTGGTGCTAGTGTCAATGTCTGTTGATTTTAACTGTCATCTGGAAAGAATCCATGTAACTATTTGATGGATTGATATTGAGGGGTAAATTTGGATAAGGGCGTAACTAGCAATTCTTCAATTTTACAGGAGAGCAGAAAAACAAACGCCCTTATCCAATTAACCAACGTATTCACACACTATTTTTGGAGACAGGCGTTCGCTACGGAGCAAAGATATTACCTTAACACCACTTAGACCCATGCGAACATGCTCAAACTTGCAGAAAATATGTATATCTCATTTTACTGGAAATAGGTCGATACGCCCTTATCCAAATTATCCCTTCATATCATCTCAGTAGTTCTTTATCTGCGATGTTGCTACATAGTGCAATTTTAGTCTCCAGACAAGGGCCCTAAAGGTATACAGTTATACATATTTCTAGCTTTATTTTGACTTGTACAATAGTGCTTTGTAGTCTGTAAGCGCCATATATATATATATATATATATATATATATAGAGAGAGAGAGAGAGAGATTGATAATGATTTTCTGAATCTTTTAATTTGTTCGTGTGCTTAATTTGGATGAATTTAACTTGAGATGTAATATCGACCAAGTAGTTATTGTTTTGAGATTAGCCGTCTTTATAAAAGAAACAGTTTCTGTGAATTCAACTTTGGCCAACATATTGCACTGTACTATATCAGAGCAGTATTATAGTTGTTCTGTATTAGATTATTTTATAAGATAACATATATATATATAAACAAAACTTCATAATTCTTTTGTTTTATTACCCAAAGAACACATACACTATTATCCAGATTTATTAGACGATTACGATAGATTTATTTTTGTTTTCATTTTTTGGTACTTACGACATTGAAGCCTTATGTTATTTTACCGTTCACAATTTTATTCTTTAGGACTTCGTTGGTGCACCATGCTTAAGGTTAGAAGTGATGGGTTGTACAAGGTTGGAATGTAGTGATATCAATGAATGTGCGAGAAATAATGGAGGTTGTGATCAAAAATGTATTAACAGGTACGTAATGATTAATTTCTTTTTCTTTTTTTTTTTTAAAGTAATGTATCCATTGGATATTGTAACTCCTTTAAACGAATATAATATTATAATAGTTCTAACAGTTGTCTATTAAATTAAATCAGTTCTTGATTATAGTGTTTTTAGTTCATTGGTGGACGTTCGGCATTAATTGAAAATACTTTAAAAGCTTTAACACTGCAGTACTGTGTGTGTAATAGTAATTATTAGTTTATACTATAACGTTAGTTTCTGCTTCGAGGAATAACAGTACTTAAAAGCCCATTAAAAAAAGTTTTTTTAGTAAGTAAATTCCACGCTAATAAAGAATGATTTATGGAGTTTGCATAAAGAAAAATAATAAAATAAAAACAATGTTACCTATAAAAGTGCTCGATTTCTATACTTCATATAAGATATTGATTATTTCTAACATTGTACATATTGTATTTTTCTACTTCTCTATTCTATTCTATTCTATTTTATTAGTTATAATTGAACAGCACCTATTATAATTTCCTTCATGGTTCTAGATATTGTGACAAAATAATCAAAATGGACAGAACAGAATGCATGATTAAAAGCACATACTTACCAGATTTTTATGAAACATTAAGATGGTTGATATGTCCTTCCTTGCAGACGCGTTAGACGTCAGACCTGTAATTTAGTTCGTCCTGCATCTTTTGTAACATATGTTATTCAATGGTATCTACTGTAGCTACGATACTTTATTGAGCCTCTGGTAAGTCATGAGGCATAGAACATTTGTACAGGAGACTTTTGATGTAACGCTACGAAAAAAAAAATGTTGAAATTAATCATTTGCGGTGGCCAGTATTAAAAAACAATTTCACATGTGGCTCAATCCAACTACTCGATCTACAAGAAGAGACCGCTGTGGTTCAGTGGTAGAGCGTTCACCTCTGGTGCACGGGGTCCATGGTTCGATCCCTTGTGGTGGGCGAACACCGTGTGTGGATTTCTTCCGTTTCCTTCCACTTTCTTTATTTCAATCATTTCTCACCATCACTGTCTCATTAAGCCTAGCCGGCATGAGCATGGAACGTAAAACTTAAAAATTTGATTTCATTTTTTTTCGATCTGTAAGAATTGTTTTAGCTTGCGTTATTATTATTATTATTATTATTATTATTATTATTATTATTATTATTATTATTATTATTATTATTATTATTATTATTATTATTATTATTATTATTATTATTTTCAACGGAAACGCCATCGTCCAAAAACTTTAGATCAATTTTAGGCAAATTCAAATACACAAAACTGTTCACCTGTGTATGTCGTAATGCGATAGTACTATTCGTAGTGCCCTAATGGAGAAAAAATGCAACTACACCTACGACGGTGGTCTGTACTCTTATTACCCCAAAATTTAGTGACGTTTAGTATTTAATTACATGTTTCTTCTTCTTGTTTTTAAGTTCGGAAACAGGCGAGAGTTATGATACATGTTGTATGTATTAGTTGTCATTAAAAGGACAACATAGAAATGTTTAGTAACGATGTAATTTTTGTATAATGTTGACATATTCAACATTTGTTTCTCTGCAACATTTCATCTGCTCTGGAATGCAAGGAAAATAAAACTTCAAATGAACCTAGGGGTCTATATATTCTATTATTATGTATTGTTAGTGTGTACTTTTGCGATTAACAATTTTTACTTTATCTTTTAATTTCCAGTCCTGGCAACTTCTCGTGTGTATGTAATGTTGGTTATGAATTGTTCAAGAGAAACGGAACAGCAGGGTTTGCTGTTGAATCCTCCGAAAGTGGAGAAAGAGACGGCGATATTTTCCAGAGAAACAAAACGTGCGTCCCAGTCATGTGTCCTAAGCTTCAAGCTCCAGAGAATGGTGTCATACTTTCTACAAAGGTTAGTACGTACTATCAGAATTGAAAAGAAAAAATATTCTTTATAACTAAGGAGATCTATATTACTTCAAGATATCATTAAGCTGAAACAAACTTATTTACTGAACATTTAGTTACGTTGTGTAAGATATCTTTACAATTTTCATAAATAAACAAAACTCGCACTGAAATAAGAATATTTTAAAGAAAGGATTTAGAGTTGTCTTAGATACAGTAGAGTATAATCACACGTTTAACTAATATTTAAATTGGTGGAACATTTTCTAAAAAAAAGTATATATATTGAAGTTAATTAATTTATGAGAAACCGATACGCAGTGAGTAAGAGTTTTAGACAACTTTTCAGAAAATTCAGATATTTGTTTGGAGATATGAATTTTGGATTGTTTCAAATAAGGTAAAATCCATATTTCTGAGTGAGTACTTGGATGTTTTGAAAATTACCCCTGTAATTCTTATTCACAGTGCATCACTGTTTCTCATAAGTTAATTTCAATATATTTAGTAGTTCCTTCAGAATATGTCCCATTTTTCTTTGTGACAAATGCCAATGGAATTGTAAAGGTTCTTTTGCAAATTATTTTAATTTATTCATTGTGTTCAGTTTCACTAAAGGTGCTAACTTGGAAAATATTTTAGATAAATAGTATTGATGTACAGCATCCAAAAAATGAAAAGTGTTACAAAATGAATTGTCGAGATTCTTGGTACTAATAGTATCTACTTGTAACCTGTCTCTTTTAAATTTTTATAATGATTTAACATGATTTTCTGTATATTAATTTGCTTCTTTACTCTCCAGGAACAATATCACTTTGGTGATCTTGTAAGTTTCCAGTGTAATTTTGGCTACGTCATGGTAGGAACGTCATCTCTTCTGTGTACCTCTGGTGGCATGTGGAATGGGTCTATGCCAGAATGTCAATGTAAGTATTTATTGTGATTTTATTTGGTATGTTTTCACTTACGACATGAAGTGAATTCTCACGTAAGCAGTGGTTGAAGTGAAACGGTATGTGGTGGTATGCCATACTGCCTCTGGTTTTTCAGTGATCAAGGCATTCTGTTACTGGAGAGTAGATGCTAAATACCTTTTAATAAATCCATTTTTACACACAGTAATTGACGAATAGTTTTGCACTTAAAAAGATTTTATTTCTCATGTAGAAATAATTTCTAAGTAGACGACACCGACATTTTTGTTATATTTTTCCGACCTTTTGTTCCTAAAATGAGGTGTCTTCAAAGAAGTTCATCTAGTGTATATTTTGATGTGACATATTTAATAGTTTCTTTCTTATGTATGTGTGTCTGTTTTGTCTTAATGCATATAAATATCATGGGTGTTTTGTGCATGGGTGGATTTGGGGATTGTCTGCTGTGGGCGGGTCTTCCGGGGGTTTGGAATACCCCTTAGTCGAGTGCGGGGTGTCCGAGAGTTTTCTTGTACGAAATTGTTCATATAAAAACTCGGTTTTGAGCATTTTCGTGTATAATTCTGTATAGTACAACATAAAAGGATTTTTTTTTTTTTTTTTGAAAGTTGTCAGAGGATCAAAGTCTCTCCATGCCCCCAACCCCCACCCTCGTAACTACAGAGACGATCTCCAATGGTTTTGAGTCATTATATAAATAGAAATGCAATATTTTAGACAAAACACCCTCACGTATTTCAACATTTAGATGACCGGTATGTCGAGTCAAAATCGTAATAAAACATACCGAATCTACTTTTTTCCACTTCGAATTCTGCTCGTAAGTGTAACAATTGTCTCGAACCTGTTCACATATAAACTACACATTTATACGTTTCTGTGTAACGATTGATGATATTGCAAAAAACAATCTTTAAGGCTCAGTGGTAGAGCGCACACCTCAGATTTGAAAGGTTCCTACTCCCATCCGAGGCCATCTGAGCTTGTGATAGACAACAAACACCATGTCTGTGGGCTTTCTTAAGCTTTTCCCTTTCTTTCTCAAATTATCATTTTATGATCCTTTCTTAATTATTCATTTGTGTTTATATTGAGTAACCAAAGTATTAACCTAAAGATTTAATTTTGTTTCAGTAACTTTCATTAGCTTTATTTAAAAAGCAGCAAATTATTATTTGATAGGCTCAGACATCATCATGTGTGTTAGCTCTTAAAAATCATTAATACATATAGTTATTAATCATTAATCCTTTTAATCTCTTGTTATTTTACAGTTTTCTTTAGTAGTTTTTATATTAATTATTTAAACAACTGAAGATAATATAAATACTTACTTCACCTCATAATGGAAGTCATTCTTTTTTTATTTGGTCGAAATTTCTACAAATATTTCGTGCAGTCGCTGCAAACTCTTTTTCACAAATGGATGATGAGCTGCAAAAGAAATTGATAATGTGTTTAAATGCTTTCCAGAGGAAACAACTTCCGCTACCAAATCTAATATTTTGAATTGTAATTATTACTTTATGGGAAGTGATCCGAATATTATTATTATTATTTTTCTTTTTTGTACATTATTTTTTTTTTCTGAGGTCATACTGTCTATTAGAAATAACGAACTGTACATAATTCTTTGAATTATTTAAGGTGAAACTTCATGAAAATATTTATTTTTCTGGAAACATTATTGTTTTCCCATATTCATTCAAGACATTGTAATACATTTATTTTTAAACACAATACTTGTAATACAATACTTGTAGTACAATATTGCTTCATGTTCATTATTTTTGTGATTTTATCATATTACTATATAAAGATCAATTGATATAAACTTTATGATCCGTAAGACACATCTAATTACGACTTTCTGGAAAATTTTAGATAAAAAATACATGAAAATTTTCAGATAAAAAGAAATTTTAAATTTATTTAGGCCTTCGGCTTTGTGGTTAATCAACAACAGATGATACAAAATTCTTTGACATGACTTACGTGATACGATCAATTTCTTTGAAGAATTCTTCTTAAAACTTCAATTTGGACTTTTTTTCTAAAAAATAATCCATATTTATTATCAAAGGTAGGCTTAATACCCGTGTTTCATATATAGCATGGCAGGGCCACGGTGGCTCAGTGGTAGAGTGTTCACCTCTGGTGCGGGGGTCCTTGATTCGATCCCAGCTCGCGCCAAGTGAGCTTTGTGGTGGACAAACGCCATATTCGTGGGTTTTCTCAGGGTTCTCCCGTTTCCTCTCACTTTCTCTATTCCACCATTTTATTCATTTTTCATCATCACCATCTCCTTTATCCTAGCCGTGGGACGTAAAACTCAAAGATTTCATTTCATATACTGTGTGTATTATATTGTCTGAGATTTGGTACTAAATTCCATATTTTAGTTCTCTAGATGAAACAAATTGTCTCTAACGTGTAGGGGAAAAAACGGAAATTTCTCCAACAAAGTGAAAACCATCATTTTCGATGCCCTTTACATAACCAAGCACACCATAGATTTCAATATAGTAACATATTTGAAAATTGGATCTTTATTATTGAGTGAGTTAAATATAAGTAAGAAGTTCACTTGCTTAGTCATTTTATAAATATTAACTCTTAATAAGATATCTTCCGCTAAAGAAGGAAAAGTTTCTGAAAAAAATCCAGTTTTCATCACTACTTATAGGAAATAAGTGAATATTTGTTTCAAAGCTTACTGATTCTAACGTTCATAATGTAAAACATGTTTTCTTTAATCAAATATTCCTAAATTTACAATCCATGAATATTTTTACCTGTTGCAGATGCTCAGTGTGTTTCGCTTCAAGATGATCCATCTGAAGGACTGTCAGTTATAAGACCTGATCAAGATAGTGTGCTTGTTCCATTTAGAGAAAATGTGACGCTGAATTGCGGTAACACTGGCCGTTTATTGAGAAAGACAGCATCATCAAGTTTCAGACAGTGCGTCTATGATCCCAAGCCGGTACGTAGAAACTTATTTTATGCTATAATTATACTCATCCAGGGTGTCTATCGGTCACGAAAGTCCGGAAAAAGTCACGAAATCAGAAAACGGTCATCAAAGTCAAGAAAAAGTCACGAAATTTAGCTTTTGGGTCACGATTTTTTTTAATCTATACAAATATAAGTAGAGACTTAAATATTTTGTTCTATAAAACGTCAATATTCATCACCAAAAATGTCTATGATGGGCTTTAGGCGCTGCCAAATCGCAAGCAAAGCATGCTTCTATCGCATGCACCAAAATTTCAATGAGGAACATAAGAGGCAAAACAAAATCAAGACGGAAGCAGAATACCTTAAAGAGTTGAAGGAAAAGAAAAGGAAATTGTTATTTTATACAACAGACCGAAGAGGAAGTTGAAGCACTTCAGAAGGAGATCGAAAACGCTCAAGAAAGGGTAAAACAATATTAGCCACCCTAGAAGAGAGGGAGGATTCATCAGTAGAACTGTTTACAATCAGTGTGACATTTTAAAAGGATTGCTATGGGTTTGTCAATACAGGTACATAACGTATTTAGATATGTAATTTTAGGATTATTGGATTTGTGAGTGTTTGTTGTTGGTTAGTTACCGAACAAAACAGATTATATACAGTAAATATACTGAAAGTGATGTGAGAAGACACCAAGTCTTTATCGCTCCAGGGAACAGCCTTTGAAATTACAGATAAGATAAGGATAAGTGCTAAAGAATATAGGTACTGTTATTGGTTTTTGAATGTTAGGAATTTTTATAGTTTGGTAAAGAAAAGGTTAAGAAATTTCATTTTAAAATTTTAGTAGAGACACCGTCATCATTTGAAGAATGTGTTAAAAAAAACAAAATAAACTATTATGGGATGAATAAATTATTGTCAATTGATTGAAGATTTTTCAACCGAGAAACAAAATAGGAGATTCATAATTTTAAAAGTGTTATTGATAAAAAATACACTTTTTATGTGAGTATTAAAATTACGCATATTTAAATTAACATATATTTAAAATAACTTAATAATAAATACACATTTAAATTCATAGTCTGCATTATTTCTTAAATTTGTCGCTAATATCAGCATTTACTTGTTTCAGGGCTTCCCTGATTACTGGTTATCTGGTTCTCAACCTGGATGTCCCAGGATTGATTGCGGTATCCCTCCTGATACTCCTGGTGCTGAGTACGGGAATTACATCGATACAAAATACCAATCTTCCTTCTTCTTTGGCTGCCAAGATACTTTCAAGTTGGCTGGACAAACAAACCATCATGATAATGTAGTCAGGTAAGATTTAAAAAATACTTCTTTATATATTACAGCAAGGATGCAAATAAGCAACAAAATTTTCCTAGCTCAAGAAAAAAGCTACTAGCCCACATTTCACAATAGAAATCATTTACTTACCTTCGGTATTTTAATAGTGATATTAAAAACTCGCCCACATCGATGAACCACTCGCCCTGGGCGAGTGGGCAAGTGGTTATTTGCATCCCTGTATTACAGTTATATTTGTTTCTAATGGCAACTAGTAGCAAAAGTGTATAAATTAATGATTGCAAAGGTTAAATATTGTTTAATATGGTGATTCTCCTATTTTCATCTTACAAACATTGGAGATTGTAATTATATTCGACATGCCGATATGTTTTCAATAGCTTCTTTTTAATCGCATAGGCAATGCATTATATAGATTGTATTTATTGTTTTTTCTTTGTGTACAGTTTAGAATATCTTTTCCCTTTTTAGCATTTAAGTTACATGATTTATGCATTTTCTCTTCAATGGTTTGTATCAGACATACTATCAGTTTACATATTTTTAAATGTTATCTATTCTAATGTGACAAACCGTTTTTTGAATTTCGAACCTAATCTTTTATTTTACGAGCATAACTGAATATTGTTAATAGGAGCGAAGCTAATTTCATTCAAGTGAACACTTTTAGTGAATATTACAAGAAAAGCGAATCTTTATGTTAAATTAAGAATTTGATAGACATTTTAAAACAATTATTTTGTGTTTCTTTCTTTTTTTTTTTTTAAATTTCAAATTCAGTCATCATTCAAATTCATATCAGAGCACAATGAACATCGGGAAATCTTACAAGAGACAACAAATTAGATAATACTAATATAAATAATAGAAGCATGTGAAACATTACTTTTCATTTCAATGTTAGTAACTTATATTTATTTTTCAGGTGTCAAGCCAACGGCGTGTGGGATTTCGGGGACTTACGATGTGAAGGCCCTGTCTGCGAAGATCCTGGAAGACCACCAGATGGTTTCCAAGTAGCACGAAGCTATGAACAGGTACATACATGATTTGTCATTTTTATTTTTTTACTGGTTTTAGAGATATTTAAAAAAGCTTACTAATGTTTACAATTATATTGAATTTACTTTATTATATTTCTTGAGTAGCAGATGTATAAGATTTGTTTCCAGTATTTTAATATTCTTACGATTTTTGGATTTCAGGGTGCTGAAGTAGAATTTGGATGTAAAAGAACTGGATACATTTTGATCAATCCTCGCCCAATCACTTGTGTGCGTGAACCAGAATGCAAAGTTGTGAAACCATTGGGACTTGCCTCTGGAAGAATCCCAGATTCTGCAATCAATGCTACGTCTGAGAGGTACGTTTAGGACAATGAGAGGCTACTGATTTATATATATGCCGTAATATATATAGTTATCTTAAAATAAATGTTTAAATTCTTTAATTAATACATCATCATCATAGGTGTTCTGCCTTTATTGGTAGGTCACTTGCCGCAACTGAGAAGCTTCCATGCTCCACGGTCTTTCTCTAAGGTCTTCGTCTTCACGTACGACTTTTCTGTTTTAATATCGTCTATTAATTGTGGTCTCTTTCGTCCTTCTCTCTCTTTCCTTCCACCGTGCCCTCTAGCACGTTCCTCATGATACAGTTCCTTCTTCGCCAATGTCCCAACCAGTTTCTCTTCTTCTCAATAATATCTAAAATTATTCTTTTCTCCTTCATCATTTTTAACTTCTCTCATTCATTTTCCATTCGGCCCAGCTAATTATCTCCATTCTTCTCCACACCTACATTTCCAAAGCTCCCAGTCGTTTTTCATCATTTTTGCGTAATATCCATGTTTCTGACCTATACAGTACATTACTCCACACGAAGCATTTTAAGAGTCTTTTTCACAACTCTTTATTGAAGGTCCCACAAAACATACTTTTCTTGGTCCTAAAGGTTTTTTCGTCATTCCTAGCTTTTATTTCACGTTCGCACGTCATATCGTCACTAATAACACTACCCAGGTGTCGTAAACTAATTAGCTGTTCTAGTACGTTTAAAAAGTTGTTCTGCATTCACTTTTCTCCTTGTATATGTGTATGTTATGTTAAGCAAATGTCTGAAATATACAGGACCAAAGCTAGACTATAACTTTCAACTCGATAGAGACATATAGTGCACAATAAAGATGGTTCGTGTTAGGTTGTAACCAATTGTTTTGCTCAAAGAAGGTCGGTCAGAGTTCTGTAGAGTATCGAGTAATACAGGTGTGTTACAATGTAAACAATGGAGAAACAAGTGTTTCTTTTTTTTCTTCTTTCTTTTTTGTTGAAAACGTATTTCCGTGCGGAGGACAAGTATAGAGAACATGTACTCATTGAAAAGTGGTTCAACAGTACTTGTTGAACAGTATTACGATCGACCTAAAACTATTAAAGTACTGAGGAACGCTATCACATATAGGGTATATACAATTTATCGATCATTAATCTTTAATTTGAGTGCTTGCAAAAATGTGTAGGATAATTGACCTGCCCCTTTAAGCTAAGATATACTATTTTCAACATTTACTTCAGTGAACTATTTCTATGTACATCGCCTTCCTATAATCCACTGCGCAACGATTTTTTGAACGTATTATATAATTTCGTTTCTTTAAAAGTTGTGCTGTAAACTATTAGAGAACATAGACAAGTACTTCATTCATGTCTATTCGGCAGAATATTTATCATATCAACCATACTTTTGCAGGATTTCCTTAATTAAAATTCTATTTATGCGCATATTTCTAATATATTTTTATAGATTCTATAAAATTTTATTTAGATTCAATAAACCATGTACAAAGGTTATTGGTGTAAGACTTGTCATAAACTCACAATAATAAAAGATAAGAATGACCAAACACTAGAGTTCATATTACAATACTTGTGCATAATATAAATGAATATTTTAAAATATTTGTACATAGTACATTTTGAACTCCCTCATGGTTACGTGGATAGCGTACGCCACTTTGGTACGGGAGACTTGTGTTAGATTTTACTGTGGAGCTCACGTGGTTTGGAACGTGGGATCGGTTCGGACCCCACGTTTGGCTGTAGTCCATACGAGTATAGCCTCTGTGCTGAAATGGTCGCTAACCTAAAATCAAATCCAAAACATATCACATTTTATAAATACAGACATTACATTTAGAAAATGAAGAAATTTCTGGCATTTTTAACATTAATTTATAGGATAATAGGTTAAATATTAATAGAATTATATTTTAAGTTAATTATTTCTCATTATAACTAGCGGTAATTTATTACAAGTAAGTTTTTACTCCCATGAATACTGATAATGCATAATTTGATTGTAGGCCAAATTATGAAGCGAAAAATGTTCGACTTAACTCAGTGACCGGTTGGTGTGGTAAACAAGAAGCCTTTACATATGTTAGTGTGGATCTTGGTCAAGTGTATCGAGTAAAGGTAAGTGTTAAAATATCAATCAATTTTCGTAAACATTACCTTTTATAGTTCTTTTCAAATAATACTTGTCTGGGTTTATGAGTTAAAGGTTTAATTACACATTATAGTACAATTACAGAAAACCTTATTCATATTGTTTTAAAACTATATTTAATGATTTTTCTTTCTTTCTTTTTACGTAGGCCATTTTAGTGAAAGGCGTGGTGACGAATGATATTGTTGGTCGTCCGACAGAAATCCGCTTCTTCTACAAACAGGCCGAGACAGAGAATTATGTTGTGTATTTCCCTAATTTTAATCTAACCATGAGAGACCCTGGAAACTATGGAGAATTAGCTATGATTACTTTGCCAAAATATGTTCAAGCTCGTTTCGTAATTTTAGGTATGAATTTTAATACTTCACTTTCACAATTTGCGTACTTTCTCTGCATGGTTAAGTGCTTAAATAATCTCCGAAGTGGAGCAAAAACGTGCTTTTGTATTTTTTACTGAGATACGTGCTCCATATCTTCAGTGAAAATAGTTACTAACAAAAGTTAGCAACAAGGGAGGAATTAATGAAATCAAACTAGAATAAGAAAACACTAATAAACTTCATATGTATATATATACAAATTATCATTTTTACACATGCATATATAAGTACAAATATAAAAATAAATTGTTACGCCGAATTTAGGATTAATCAGGTGCATAAGTTAAAAAAAGTAATTTATTCTAAGTTTAAAGAATCAAATGTATTCTTAAAAATAGATTTAAGATAATTGAAGAGATCAGAATAAATTTTTTTTACCAACAATTTAGCATCAAGCAAAACTTTCGAATCAACACCATTGATTAAAAGTTCCTATTCAATAGAGACGTATTGTCCGTCTGCCTGGTTGTTAACGTACTGGTTTCGAAAGCAGAAGCAAAAGTAAATGTTTTGTAAAAGGAATATTCAGAATCAGAAATATCAAGGTGAAACACTGTGAAATTAACTAATGTTAAAAATACCTTTAGTAATGGAATTTTGTAGAGTTGAGAAGTAATGTATCATACAGTATTATTATATATGATAATATCGTCCTGTTACGATATGTTCCTTATATATATATATATATATATATATATATATATATATATATGAATTCTAGTTATTTAGTGATCTATTTACTTTCGGATTGTTCTGAATTTTACTGCAAATCAGATCTCGTTTTGTTTCTTGTATGGCAGATTATTGAAAAAAATATAATAGTAATAATAATTACATTGACTAAACCTTAGAACGACTTAGGATAAAATTACATCCATGATTCTCCACAATGGATCAAAATTCTTTGACAGGCAGAAATAAAAATAGGAGAAACATTTAAAGTCGATTAGGAAATAAACATTTTCATAAAAAGTGTATAATTTATAAAATAAGAACAGATTTTAATTAAGGTCATACTCAAGAGGAGAGGGATATTAAAAGACAAATCTGAAAAAGTTTTTTGAGAGGGAATAGTTACGTATGTATGTCAGGGAAATTACAGTTACCATGAATCAGAAAAATTTTGGGAGTTGTTATGAACTAGGGAAATTTAGGGAATTATCGTAAGCCATGGTATACTAGGAATTAAAGCATCATACCTACTATGATATGTAGAAAAGTTTTAAAAGAAAACGAATGACCAGAATTTTCTGAGTATTTCTATTTTATTATTATTATTATTAT
The DNA here is from genome assembly GCF_964235325.1 of Thermobia domestica. NCBI lineage: Eukaryota > Metazoa > Arthropoda > Insecta > Zygentoma > Lepismatidae > Thermobia > Thermobia domestica. The sequence goes on from NC_137463.1 coordinate 266,940,689, forward strand.
TTTTTTTTTTTAATTCAGTATAATACATGAGTTAACTTCTGAATAGGTTTATATTTGAATAGTTCTTTAACTATAATGTAAAACATTTTGTAATGCTGAGAAGCTTCTTATATTGTATTTGTGAATCAAACGTGAGTTTAGTTATAGTGCATTTTGTTATGTACATATAACCCTGAAAAAAATTGAAAGTTGAAAGGATGTTAAAGGAAAGAATTGTTAATTTCTAATGAACGAAGAACAAAACTTACTCTTTTTTTGTGAAAAAGAATTGTAAACGGGTCAAAATTTCTTTTCAAGAAAAATTTCTGAAACACTGACTACTATATATCCTTATCATTTAAAGAACTCACTAATTAAAAGAAAATAGTAATTTAGTAAGTTCATTTTCCGCTTTGCACTTAAAAATGAAGAATTTGTTTACTGAATGTTCCTAATGGTATATTATTGTATTAACTTTATATTCATATATTTGAAACATCTTTCTAATAAAGCGATACCATACTAGGGATTTGTAGATTCATGTTTCTACTTTATTTTTTAGGAAAACTATTATTTCACTGTTCTTATCTTAACCAAGAAATTGCATGTTTATAGGTAGCTAGTTGTAGAATGTTGCTTGTGATAATTTAGAATATTCTGTTTCTAAAAGTAATGTATTGAGAACAGTCTCCATTGTTTTTTTCAGGAATTGTCAGTTATATGGAGAATGCCTGTTTGAAGTTTGAGTTAATGGGTTGTGAAGAGCCTGTAGAAGAACCATTGTTAGGTTACGACTATGGATATTCACCGTGTGTAGGTGAGTATCAGAGTTTTCCATTCTATGATGTAATTTATTTGATACATCGTTATCTTCAAACACACTAGGGGAAGATCCAGGACGGACTTCTGGGGGGGGGGGGTAGTAATACTGCTACTTAAAGCTACTTTTAGGCAGGGGCGGATCCAGGACCGACTTCTGGGGGGGGGGGCGGTGGGTTGTCATACTCCTACTTAGAGCTACTTTTAAGAGCTTCAAACTCTGGGATGGGTTTTTATTTATATACATAAAATAAGAAAGTTTCCTCTTCTGGGGGAGAGGTGATCGCCCCGATTGCCCTTTTCCCCCTGGATCCGCCCCTGAAACACACTGGAAGTTCTTGAGAAAAATCACAGTTGAATAAATTAAATTTTATTGCTCGAGCGAAGGGAAGAAAGTTTTTGTAATGTATAAATTATTGTATATAGCTTTCTGAATCTGTTTGAAACTTTCTTCCCTTAATTTGTAGTTGATAAAATTTTAATTTTTACCGATGTGACTTCCCTCAAGAACCGCCACTGGTCAAACAATAGAAGTTAAAATGTATTTCTGCTTATTATTTACATTTATTTATTTATTTATTGAACAAATTCCCAGATACAGCACAACTTTGCCATTTTACACAGGGAAATTTTAACAAAAGAAAAAAAAACAAAACAAGAACAACAAGAACAACAGTGTCAACAAAGAGTGTAAAAGTAATATTATTTCGCCAAGATTTGTTTAATTGCTCTTTCAAACACTGGGTAACTCGAAAAAAATGTCCACATCAGTTGTTACTTGATTATAACAGTTCGGTATTCTGTAAAAAAGAGGCGTCTGTATAATTGCCAACATAGAGCGAGCAAAATTGAGTAGGTGGGTATTGCGGGTTATGCGAGAAGGGGGACGGTAAGGATAATTCCTGAAGTAATGTTTCCGATCTTAAGTTTCCGTTAACTATTTCATGAAGAAATTTCAGGTCAGAGTTATTTCTGTGTGCTCCCGGAGTCTGGATATTAAGATATCGCAAGAGTTCCTCCTTAGATAATATTCGAAGTGCAGGAACACGAAAATGTACTATAACAACAAAGAAATTGAGAATAGAATCAGGTCTGGACAGATGTGTAAGTGCTGCTATGGCCCATATGGAAGAACAGTATTCGATCTTGGGCGCTATTAGAGTTTTATAGACAGTTGCTAATGATGTCTCAGTGCGTAGTCAGTAAATCGGTAAAAAAAACCCCAACATGCGCATTGAATTCTTAAGAATTGGGGTGTGGTCAGAGAATGTGAGTTTCGAATCAAAGATGACATCAAGATCATTATGACTAGCAGAATGTGTAATAGGGGAATCATTGATATGGTAGGTGGATGGAACAGGAGACTTTTTCAGAGTAATGGTAATACTGTCACATTTATTGTTTTGTCACATTTACTGTCACATTATCACGCTTGCTGTTAAATTTTAAGTGCTACATTATACATCAGCCTGCAAGGTAATTTGTCTTCCTGTAGGGTAATCGTGTCATGGAGGTACGATATTTCTCTGTATAACTTACAATTGTCAGCAAAAATCAGAAGGCCACTAGGATGATCTGATAAGTGTGAGTAGAGATCATCCATATACAGAACAAATTGTAGGGGCTCAAGTACACTCCCCTGAGACACCCCTGAGATTATGGAAGAAGTAAAGTACTTGTGTGTGTGCTGCAGTCAGACTTAGATATCAAAACAACTACAATCAGTTTAATTCAGCGTACGAAAATTAAAATAGTAGGATATAAACGTGTAAATATTATGAACAGAAGCACACAATATGAATTGATTATTGTTCCATGTTATTTATATGATTCATTCTTCTTTGCAGACAACGAGCCTCCTGTGTTTCAGAATTGCCCTCAGCAACCAATTATTGTTCAGAAAGGACCAAATGGATTGGAGCCTGTGAATTTCACTGAACCAGTGGCCATTGATAACAGTGGAAGCATTGCAAGGTTAGAGGTGAAACCACCGAGCTTCCGAACTCCCATCCAAGTGTTCGAAGACATGGTCGTCAAATACGTGGCGTTTGACTACGACGGGAATGTGGCCATATGCGAAATAAACATTACAGTGCCAGGTAAGCTATTATGATTAAAACAGTAGAAATAAATTAAAATTTGTTGATTTCTTGTGAAATGTCTAGCATCAACAAGATTCTCTTGAAGTTTTACAGTAGATATTTATATTTCTTTTATAGTATATTCAGAATTGGACAAATAAGAGCAAATTTAATGAGTTGTTAAGGAGGCTCAAGAATAAAATGACAAGTTCAAATTATGTAATTCAAAATTATTCACCTAATATTTCTCAAACAATTTTTCTTCCAATTTTTCGAGTGTTACACTCGAAATTTTATTGTCGGGGTATCATTACCAATTATGTTAGCAAAAACAAAAAATTGTTTTAATACTTTATTATACACATACATTTTTTAGATACATACAATACGTTTCGAATACATAAATTAAAATTTTGAGATTTGAATGTAGATACTAAAAATCGAATACATTGAGCACACTTCAATGTAAATAACTGTTTAGATGAGTAGGACTACGTTCTAAATTAAGAATCTATTTGCTGAAAAACCTGTATATATAAGAGTATTAGTAGGGAGGTTAGAGTACTAATCTTAGAGCATATACAGGGTGTTAATGAACTACATTGACTAACTGTAAAAATGATTCTCACATTAAAATAAACTTTTAGAAAGAAAAGTTCATATAGATCTGTAGGGAAAAGTGAATAGTTTGAGAGCTAATGCTTTTCAAAAGTTGGAGATCTTAAATTGCAACATGCGTTATCTCGAACATGAGGAACCGTGGAGTGGTGGTTCATATCGGTGTAAATGAAATCATACATACATTATCCAAAAATGCATATATTTGCAATGTGCAATTGGTTCAAAGGATTTACTCTCAGGGCATAATTCTCAGACATGCTTCCAACAGGATTCCCAGATATACTCGGATTTAAAGGTGGGTTCAATGTAGTCGAAACATAAACTTTGACAGCAGTGACACCTAATATGTCGACGAGAAGTCAGAAATGTTACAAGCTGCCAGATCCATGGTTCCTCGTGTAGTGAAAAACGTGTGCCGTAATGTATTTTTTCATGTTTATACGTGAAGAAGGCATGAATTGTACTATTAAAAAATCACATCGCAGTAGGTGATCTTCCGAACATGAAGAACCATGGAGATGGCAGTCTCTAACATATCCAACTTACTACCGACTCGTTATGTCCTCATTGCTTTCAAGGCTTTCGTTTGCCTACAGTGGATCCATCTTTAAATTCGACTGTCTGTGAATCCTTCTGGGAGCATGTCTAAGAATTATGCGCTATGGAGAATCGCTTGTACAGCCATTACACATTGCTGAAATATGCATTTCCGGATAACATATATGGACTTCTTTACGCCGATATGAACCACGGTTCCTCGTATTTGAAATAACGCAATACTGCAACTTAAGTTTTGCACGTTTTTGGACGGCCCTAGTTCAGAAACTATGCGCTTTCCTCGCAAGCCCATATTTCGTTTGTTCTTATTTTGATGTCAGAAATCATCTCTTACAATTTGTTGGTATAGTTCGTTAATACCCTGTATATTCTTGTATATAGTATAATAAAAAGAGTAACATACAATATATTGGGACGACAAGTGACTATAAGCATCGACAAAGTTTCCGTAATGTTCTGCAATTACCACTGTTGATACTAAAAACCATGTAAAGATCTTATTATGAAAAAGTACTTAAGGCATTGTGTGTCCCTGAGAATAAACATCTAAGTGTAACACTCGAAATATTCGAAGTAAAATTGTTCGAGGAACGTTAGTAAGTGAATAACTTTGAAATATTATAATGTGTTACATACACACGATAAGTAATTATATTTAACTGAAGAAACTCCAAGTTCTCTGCGGGTAAGCTTAAGAGCGTAAAAATACTCTCCGTTGGATTTAATTGTATCCGTTGAATTGTATCCGTTGGATTGTATCCGTTGGATTTAATTTAAAAAATACTTAATAAGGTAGTAAGTTGAAACATAATTCTTGATTTCTAAATTAGAAACAAATATTTCGTGAATATATATTTCATGAATTTGTTTCATATTATATATATATGAAATGACAAATTTAGTTTCCTGTGAGAATTGATACGGTAAAGCCTTTTTACATCATTTTTAGTTAAAGATTTCCTAAGCCAATCATAAATTTCCCAGTTCAACGAGATCTTTTGTAACATTATATTGTTAATTCACTTTTTAAATACTATACTTTGAACTAGTCATTAATGTCATCACATAAGAAGCGGTATTTCAGATTATTACGTGTTCGTTTCTCTTTGCTAATTTTAAGATGTCCGTATGTCTCCTCCTGTATGAGAGGGAATATGAATATCTTGAAATTAGCACAGAGAAACAGGTAAGTAATCAGAAATGTTGTTTGTTATGTGACGATGTGTTGTAAGCAATAAAAATGCTTAAAAAAGACACGAGATATATAAATTCTGCTGTACCAAAATATTTTTTGATTTATTTTAAGATAATTGATAATGAAAATTGTTTATTGTTTCTAGATGACACCCCACCATTATTGAGTTGCCCTCAGAGCTACGTAATCGAACTGGTTGATCGTCAAGACAGTTATCAAGTTCATTTCAATGAAACTCGTCGCCGAGTGAATGTGTCTGATGCATCAGGGGATGTCAAAGTAACTTTCATCCCAGAGAAGGCGCTTATCCCGATTGGAGGTTTCGAAAATGTTACAGTAGTTGCAGCAGATAAATATGGAAATCAGGCAACATGCCACTTCCAGGTAAGATTTCCATCAGAACATATAGACATAAATCATACATTTAAAGGTACACTTATGTATGAACAAATCGTTTTCGTTATCTAATATTTCCTCGCTCTGGTACAGTCATACCGACGTACCCTTCCCATTAGTTCTACCTTCTTCTAATAACCTGCATTTGCTTTCAGCTGATAACACTATCATGTGACCACTTAACTTAACTCTACATTCCATAATGACGCCCGCTAGAACGCTTTACAGCTTTTTTTCTCCGGTCTTTAATTTTTTCTCTCTACTTCTTCCTCATCCCTATCTAATGAAATATTTTAGCGAAATAGCTTATCGTTTCATTTTTAGTCTGTGTTAACTGATTTTTTGGTAACCATTTCGCTGTGCATTCATGTATGATACAAAGAGTGTCACAAATCTGAGAATCAGTAGAAACTACCAGAATGAACTGATGTTTGAGTGCGCTAAGACTTTCAATACGGCCTGTAACGACCTCGAACAGATACAGTGTATCTGATCTTCATGCGTAGATAAGCCTGGTAATAGACTCTTGATGGATACAGACCACTCTTCCCAGGTCATGAGAGATTTGTGTGGTAGGTTCGATGTGCAATTGTTTGTCTAAGAGCATCCCGAGCATGCTCGATAAAATTGATGGCCGGCGAGCATGCTACTTAATACAAATAATGTATTCTGTTTCTAGAAACGCAGACACGAAATATGCGCGCTGTGGGACTCGCTTGCGCAGGAGCTCTAGAACAAGCTCATCAGAAATTGGAAGCCGCAGAATTTCGCTGTGCTGTCAAAGTTTCTCGTTCACCAACGTGAAGAACTGTTTTCCCATTCATCGTAACACCAGTCCACATCATGACGGGATCTCTGAACGAGTAAGTTAGCATAATATCACATTTCTGACTCCCACCATATCTAATCATGAATTGCCGCTCTAAATCAGAATCAGATGATAGTCTGAAGTGAGATTCACCTGAATATCACTCGCTGCCATTGGTTCTCTCCCCATCCATCATGTTCGTGACGCCATGCACATCGACGAATCGTCAACGCACACTTAATATCAGCTTCCTGGGATTTTTAGCAGTCTGCGAAAAGCTTTAAGGTTAACACGCCGCTCTGTACCATGGAAGAGATAATTTGCTAGTACGATTATTGGCTATGTCTTGCAATGAGAGACAGAAACTTCTGTTGCTGATATCGCCTCACATGGCCTTCTGCATAGTAACAGTAGGACCATCTGGAATGGCTATTATATCTCAGAAGCAAGATTTTTATACATATTTAATACTTCGGCAACATCCTTGTGAGACTAGCCCAATTTTAATCTTCCAATTATTCAATTGTAGTTATAATATAACGTCTGCTACTCATTTCCAGATGCCTGTAGTGGGTGTCACCTACACCACCAGCACCACACTGATTCACGGATCAGATGAACTACCTATTCGATGTGGTAGAACTACGTGCTGTTAATAGTTACAGATAAAACACTGCTCTAGCAGTACGTAAAATACTCGACATAACAGTGTTTCATATTCGTATGCTATTCCAGTGAAGTGGGCTTCATATCACTCTATTACAAGTTTTGTAGAGCAATACTGAATATATATGAATTCTGAACGTATTATTTAAAAATCATCATTTTGCAGAAATGCATACATTTTACAATTGTAATGATAAAAAGTGAAAGGAATTAAATATATTTTCAATAATTTTTAATTCAATTTTACTTCGTTCTAGGTCGCAGTTCAAGCAACTCCTTGTGTAGACTGGGAGCTGAAGCCGCCTGCTAATGGAGCGCTTAATTGCCTAAACGGAGAAAAGGGACTACAATGCATCGCAACTTGTAACCAAGGATATAGGTATTGAAATCTTTATTTGAAATATATTTAAGCTTGTCGAACCGTTATATTTAACAATACTTGAAGATGATAAAAGGAAATAGTATTCTGAAGATGAATATATATACAGTAGACTTACAAGTATCCAGTCTGATGTGGCGGAAGGGCAGGCCGGATAAAAAAAAAAAAAAAAAGCCGAATAGGCCGGATTTCTATGATTAGTCTCCTCCATAGTCAATACAACTTATTTCTTTGTTTATAACTCATTTTCAAATCTTCATTGTAGTACACTTAAAAAAAAATCAAATCCCAAGAACAATTTACAGTACTGTACGATTATAATCAGGAACAGCGGCAAGCGTACGGTATTGAGGGCCGGAGCAGAACGCTACTCTTTTCCTGTTACAACTTGTATTTTTCACACGACACGTAGGAGGATCGTAGCAAACCTCTACTTCCAATGCCTTGGCAATGTTGCCAATGCAACGCCTTGCCTTCCTCATTTAATTATGATAAAAGAAACTAGGCCGGATAGTACAGAGGCAGGATAGTCGCGACCTGGATACTCGGGAGTCTATTGTATAGATCAAATATTATTTTTACCAGTACATTTCATCAATATATCAATTTAACAAGACACAATATCGGATTTGTAGTAATATGGTTAAAATTTGAGACTACCGTTAGTACTTTCCTAACCAACTACAAATTCTACTTAAAGATTATGCAACATCATAATATTTTAAAGTTTTACCACAGTTACTTGAACTTCATATACTCTACTATAACGCAATCCATTAATGAATGTTATTTGGTAAATCAATTCATTTAAGTCTTCCATAAAATTTAACAGGTATTTCCTGAAACAAATAAATTAAAAATATCAACTAAAAGGCTCCATTTACTGTTCTAGATTTACTGATGGTGACGTGGTCAAGACATTTAACTGTGAAGAGAAGAGTTCGTGGTCTCCATCTTCTGTAGTACCAGATTGTGTTTCTGAAGGTAAAATCTATATTTTTATTTATTTATTTATTTATATTTAATAATCGTTCTGTAGTAGTCAAATACTAAAATTCAGATAAGATGGAGAAATACTAATGATAAACTTTTATCGTGTTTATGAAAGAATTAAATTCCTTGATTTATTTGACATTTGATATTTTCTTGTGTTAAGTACATAGATACTTCAGATAATTGTTTTCTGATAAATAAATATACACTATATTTATATAGGAATTATTTCACTTACCCCACTTGAATGCATAAAAACCTCAATCCTTACATTCTAATATCAACAGGTCATCTCATCTGCGGATTTTTTTCTTATAATTAAAATTGAAGAATCCTGTTTTGCTATTAAAGATTTCACTTTTAGTTGCATTTTAGAAGCCTCTATTTGCAGTAACCATATTTTTGTCGTATTTTGTTTTATATTATTATTTTACCAATTCTAACCAAAACAGCTCACCTACAAATCTAAGACGATATTATATTATGAATTGTGATTGTGAAATTTACATACTCGGAAAGAATAAACAAAATATTCTTAATATACATTCTTAAATTGCCATCAGGTCTATATCATCAATCTTGTGTACATAATTGGCGATGGAGTTTTTTTTAAAGTATCCAAGGATATTAAATGTTGACTCTTCGGTTAATTTGAAACTAATTTTTACTTCTTATTTTACTTAATTAGTACAATATGGAGATATTCAAAGGAAACACTTCAAGAGAATAACTAGTTTGATACATTTTGTTGCATTTAAAATCTAATTAAAATGTAAAATCTGGCCAATCTTGACGTATATAGATGAGGTTTGGTTAAATTTGGCAATTACATTACTTGAACACTATTCTAAAAAATCAGTGGTCATAACATCGAAGTTTTACTATATTTAGGAAAAAAAAAATACTACTTTCGTTCATCAAAAAATAAAACCCATAATTTAAAACTCTTAGCTTGACCAGCTATCTTCTAACTTGGTATTAATTTTTTGCTAGTTGTTTATTCTGTGTTTACTGTAATAACATCGTAACCCTTTTATTACTTTATTTAATAGATACCCAGCAAGCTGACTACCACGTGGTGGCTACTGTGATGTACAGAGCAAATGGCGCTGTAGCTCCTTTGTGTCTGCCTCAATACGAAGACCTTTTAGCTCAATATTATGGCAGTCTTAACAACGTCCTTACTCAGCGATGTTCAGCTGTTAATGTCAATATGAATGTCTCTTTCTACGATACAAGGCCTGAACTGTTAGAAGAGAATGTTGTACAGGTGAGTTTATTTAAGGACTTTTCTATAGAAAGAATAACAGAATCCGAGACTTTTTCTTGGCTTAAACTTCAACAAGATAAAGGGAATATTTACTATATTTTTATTGGATAATTCAGATAATATTTATTATTAGTTTACTGAATTGTGGAGAGTTTATTTGAGGACTTTTCTATAGAAAGAATAACAGAATCCGAGACTCTTTCTTGGCTTAAACTTCAACAAGATAAAGGGAATATTTACTATATTTTTATTGGATAATTCAGATAATATTTATTATTAGTTTACTGAATTGTGGAGAGTTTATTTGAGGACTTTTCTATAGAAAGAATAACAGAATCCGAGACTCTTTCTTGGCTTAAACTTCAACAAGATAAAGGGAATATTTACTATATTTTTATTGGATAATTCAGATAATATTTATTATTAGTTTACTGAATTGTGGAGAGTTTATTTGAGGACTTTTCTATAGAAAGAATAACAGAATCCGAGACTCTTTCTTGGCTTAAACTTCAACAAGATAAAGGGAATATTTACTATATTTTTATTGGATAATTCAAATAATATTTATTATTAGTTTACTGAATTGTGGAATCTGAAAATAAGCAATAAGAGTGTAATTTAGGGTTTATAAGTTACAAGTAAGTCTTAAAAATTACAAATATGTTCTTCAAATGATAAAGAGAATTTCTATGAAGTAAAACTATTAAAATATTCAGTTTTATACACCGTGTTTCAAAAAGAATGGCCTGATTTTGGACGTTAATAATTACGGAACATGGGATATGCCGGCAAGGAAATGAGTGTTGTTTGGATGTGCATGGCGTAGAGTTTTCGAAAATTGCCATTAGAGGTCAGTCAATGCGTCTTCACAGATTGTAATGAGAAGTAAGATGGCGTCTGCTCAACAGAAGGCGTTTTGTGTGCTGCAGTTTCCAAAGACTGAGTCAGTGATTTCGGTCCAGCGTGATTTTCCTCGGCGTTTTGGCATTGATCCGCTTGCACCCCAAAACCATTCGTTGTTGGTATCGCCAATTTAAAGAGACGGGATGCTTGTGCAATGGTAAGAGTCCAGGTCGGTCTCGCACTTCCGATGGAATGGTGGAAACAAACTATCATCTAGATGTTGTTCGTGCTGCTGCTGGTGGACATATAGGGCATTTGTAATAGCATAGCTAAAACTTGAAGATTTTTTGAGTATTTTGCAATTTATCCCATTTTTGTAGTATGTTTTTATCAATACATATGGACTTTTAAAATGAGATCATTCTTTTTGAAACATCCTGTTTTTAATGCGCTATATCCTTTATACAGAACAAAATGAACACATGTTTCATATTTTAATGTTTTAAATATGTATGATGTATTTAATTACTTTTCCTTCCTCCAGACTGACTTCGTTCTTGTTGTTGTTCCTGCTGTGAGGCAACCTCAGTTGTACGACCTCTGTGGTTCTACTCTGAACCTCATCTTTGATCTTTCTGTGCCATATGCCAGCGCCGTCATTGAGCCTTTGCTCAATATCAGTGCCATAGGAAACCAATGTCCTCCACTGAGAGCTCTCAAGTCAAAGATTTCACGAGGATTCACCTGCAATGTGGGAGAAGTTCTTAATATGGACACCAATGATGTTCCAAGATGTTGTAAGTATCTTAAGTGATCTATTTCATTATTATTATTAAGTATTCTGTCTTCCGGCAGATCCTGGGACTAATGATTTTTTTTCTTTCAATTTTAGACTGAATGAAAATGTTTCTTCCACGCCTCTCGATCTTCAGCTTCCTTTTTTTTTTTAACTCCTAACATTTTCTTCTATTTTTTAAATCATCGATCAGTTGTTTAAATCTTCTTCCTATTCCTCGCTTTCCTTCCATCTTTCCTTTTATGACGCATGAAGAAAACAATTTCTTTGCAAAATGTGTCCAATCTAATTGGCCTTCCTACGAAGGATGGTGGCTAAAAGTGTCCTCTTCTCTCCTATCTAGTTTAAAAATCTTCTTTTGTTGCTCTCTTTGTCCATTTTACCTTCTCCATTTTCTTCCAACACCACATTTCAAAGCTCTCTAAATATTTCTTCTTTAACATCTTTAATGCCTAAGGTTCTGAACCATACAACCCAATGCTTCATATCTAGCACTTGAACAACTTTTTCCTAAATCCAATATTGAGCCTGCTAGTTAAGAGTGATTCCTTGTTGAGTGCTTCTTTGGCTATGGCAATTTTTGACCTGATTTCTGTGGTGCAGTAAGCGTCTCTCGTCAAAATACTTCTCAGATACTTGAAATCATCTACCTATGCAAATTCTCTTTGTTCTACTCTGTCCCATGATTGTGCGTTCCCACGGGATATTCTCGTGACCTTCGATTTTTCGATGTTGATTTCCATTCGTTATAGTTTTCCAGTGTCAACTGGTTCGTCAATCATGTCCTGTAGTCCTTCGGTTCTAGCTATAATAACCGTATCATCTGCATACCTGATCTTGTTAATGATCTGCTCTCCAATCTTGAAATCCCCAATTCCCATTAATGCTCCCTTCATAAAATATTCACTGTAAATGTTCAATAATTGGATTGACTTGTCTGACTCCTCTTCCAATTTCCACATTATTGGTTTCTCCTTCGTTCAGGCACAACTTCACTCGTTGTCAAAAATATTCTTATGCATGAGCTCTGATAGTACACCCACATATAGAACAGCCAACAAAGACAATTACTATAGTAAGAATTTCCTTCTAAAATTCTTCTCTCAATCTTTCTTTGGTACATTTTTCAAAGTTCTTAATGAAATTTGCAATGTTTTTTTCAAACAAAAGGTGACTTCTTCTTCTTCTTCTTCTTCTTCTTCTTCTTCTTATTATTATTATTATTATTATTATTATTATTATTATTATTATTATTATTATTATTATTATTATTATTATTATTATTATTATTATTATTATTATTTAGAACATTCGTAGTACAATAAGTAATCTATTTATGTTGTCTAAGTTAGATGCTTGACGTTCTTTGATAGAGTACAATTCTTCAACATTAGTAGCGATACTTATATCAGTTCCAAAAATAAATTTAAAAATATAATAAAGATATAACAATTGGAGAACTTTTATTGGTCTTATATTGATTTTGAATTGAAGAAGCTTGGCTACAAATAATAGAAAAGTTTAAACACTACTATGCATTTTACTTTACGTAAAATTTGAAAAAAGAAAATAGTTAATTGGTGTTGCATCTATATGACTTTAATAGTAGGTTTAAATTAATATAAAAGTGTTGCTTCTGAACAAGTTTTACCTAATGTTTGTATTTCCAGTACACTGCCCTGCGGGAACATTTGCTGGTGAGAAACAAAAGACATGTACTCCATGTGCCAAAGGATTCTATCAAAACAGAGACCGACAAGGATCTTGTATCAGATGTCCATTAGGAACATACACAAGGGAAGAAGGTAATTCATTAATTATGTCATTTCATTAAGTGTATATTTGTAGAGCATATATTATTTGCAGTTTCAATTGAATAAGTTTTACTGATGTAAAAATGTTGCGTCTCAAGTACACATACTTATTTTATGACTAAAATTTATCTTTTCAGATATTTAAATTAAGGTTAAATTTACAAGTATAATGTGTGTAACTGTAAGAAGCATCTGTGTTACCGGTTAGGAGAACACAAACGGCAATAAATACAATATGTTACTTAGGAGAACACAAATGGCAATGAATAAATACAATCTGTTACTTGCGAGAATACAAACGGTAATAAATAAATACAAAACGCCAATAAATAAATAAATACAATCTGTTATTTAGGAGAACACAAACAGCAATAAATAAATAAATACAATTTGTTACTGACGAGAACACATACGGCAATCAATAAGTACAATTTGTTACTTCGAAGAACACAAACGGCAATAAATAAATACAATCTTTTATTAACAGCGTATTTTTTTTTTTTACATATACAGTACCTCTAATTATATATAAGTAATGTGTGTGTTTCTGTCATCACTTTTTCGCATAGAAAGGAGTCACCTAGAGCCGCCAAACTTTGTACACAGATAAATCTTTACCATATCTAATCGCGTACGAAGCCGTTTCTTTGATTTTCGGCTGGGTAGAGATTGGAGGAGTCAAAATGTATGCATAAAGGGAGAGGATAAATACCCTGGACAATGGATAATAATAGTGGTGGATTGGAGTTTAGCAACCCTTTCAGCAGCAAGGTTATATGAGATTAGAACCTACAGGTTAACGGAAATCTATACCACGTGAGGTGCCATCAAGAATCGAACCAGACTTTCCCGCACCACGAGGGAGTTCCTGACGTAAATCACTATTAAATCCATAGTTTTCGGGGTTACTGAGATGAATAATGATACTTATGACTCCGTTTAGTATCCATGGTTACAGGAAAAGTGCATAGGGAATAGCATGTTTAAAGTTACCATATTGGTGTCGAATCCATAGTTTTCGGGATCGTTAATTTGGTTCGTGGCAGTCCCGATGATATAAATTTAGGCAAGAAGAAACATATCAACTGGTCAGGAAATTAATAGGGGCAGCGGTTCAGTTGTTGCTCTTTCTTAAGTATTAATTTCACGCATATTGACAGGAACAATGTCTAAGGCATTGCTTTTCGTTATTTTTTATTTCAATCATAGCGACAGGGGCAACGCCAAAGGCGTTACTCTCTTTATTTATTGATTTTACTTATTTCTTAACCCGGTTTTTCGATTTTTGGCTTGCGGAGATTGGCTGAGAATCAAAATGTATGGACAAAACAAGAGAATAAATACCCTGGTATTAGTGTCAAATCCATAGTTTTCGGATTCGCTTAGATGAATAGTGACAATCTCGACGACGTTCATATCTAATTTTAGTCCCCATCACCATTAGGGGGAATGAAAAATAACGTGTCCAAGTGACCGATGTTAGTTTTCAGGGTCACTAAGATGAATAGTGACCCTTCGATACCGTTCATATCTAACTTAAGCCCCCATTATTATCGGGGGATGGAGTGAAAGTAACATATCCAAAATAATATTCGTGTAGAATCGATATTTTCTGTGATCACCAAGCTGATTGGTGACAGTCCTGATGACTTTTAAGCCCAAGTTTACAGAAAAAAAGGGATATAATAGCTGACTCAGGATCTGACAGAAACATTGCCAAAGGAGTTGCTCTTCCTTTTGTATTTATTTATTTATTTATTTGTTTGTTTATTTTAGTCATTTCTTTATTTTAAATATTATATACTACATAAAATTTATCCATCCCATGCCAAAAACGAGTATTTCAGCTAGTTTAAAATAATGAAAGACATGTTTCAGCATTTTTAGATATTTCCTTGACAAGAGAAGAGGAAAGGCGTGAAGAAAGAAAAAGTGTGGTTTGCAATTATTAAAATAAGATGCAGTATCTCGAAATCGTTTAAGATTAGAAACATGAAGTTTTTGAAACATTTCACTGAATAAATATACAGACATAAGACGGCCAGTTTAATTATTAAGGAAATAGAATATGTTACATACAATTCTATAGGATAAAGAAAAGCTTCACTTTATAATTTCGACAGTATTATGGTACATTTATTATTGAAGATAAAACAAAACAAATTAAAATAGATTGTAAAATATTTTACAAAGGTTAATGTAACAAGATAAGAAAAAGAAAAACACTAATCTAAACAGCAAAATAACATCAAATTCCTATGCGACACAGAGAAATTCCAATACATGTCTGATTCGCAAATTTTTTCTTGAAGGTTCCAAGAGTGTTCAAGATTGCGTTCCAGTATGTGGATTTGGAACGTATTCTCCAACCGGATTAGTGCCCTGCTTGGAGTGCCCACGCAACAGCTACACAGGAGAGCCTCCTACAGGCGGATTCAAAGACTGTCAAGCCTGTCCTGCAAACACATTTACTTACCAGCCTGCAGCACCAGGAATCGAATATTGTAGAGGTACGGAAAAGATTACTTCTTTCATGGGAGGAAAATATTTAAGCTAAAATACATAAAAGAAAATAATTGCAGAAATATTTAATTAATAATGTAGTAAAGCAATGAGAAAGATGAAGATAAACTTGGGACTGTATTTTCTAGAAATGTAAGACTATGAAAATAAAATAATATGAAAGTACACAATGAAGAAGTCAAAATATACATGTAAATTTTTTAGAAATATTACAGTTGGTTTGACGTTTTGGCCAATATTTCAGATTCATTATAGCAGTATAAACTAATTGAATTCGTTCACGCAGTCACCAAAGGGCTTGAGTCACCAAGATGGCGAAGTTGAGTTAACATCGGATTTTCTTTCCTATTGGGTATAAGTTATCTACATTTCTATGCATAAACAGCTTCAGTTTCATTGGTTCAACATTTTATAAACAGATGTCAACTTCGATTATTCTAGGCGACATGGGCTTGAGTCAGCGACTGAAGCTCTTTGTATATGGAGAATTATATTTGTTTTATATTTTAGTGGCAATAGCTATTGATTTCGTTCTATTCGGTTGGTAGACCTGCAACGTCTGGAACTTGGGAAAAAAATGTCTTAACACAGTTTTGTGTTAAAAAAGAGCAACAAATTAATAACTAAACAAAATTACTTTCATGCAGGGCTTCGTCTATAATTTACATGCAAGAAGGGCTTCAATCCACACCGGAAACCATTTATTTTTACCATGGCAATGAGCATAAAAATGGTTTTCCTATACAGTATTCAATTAATGTAATTTATATCTATATGAAAAAAATTGGTTCATTTTGATTTTATAGTTTCAAAACTACAATGTTTTTCTTATTTTTCCCAAAACTAAGTTTGTTTGACTGAAGCCCTTTTTGCATTAACTGATTCGATTGCCTCATTAACTTTTAATTTATATACGTAAAATTGTTAAAATATATTTATTATTTCCTATTATTATTACAATTCTGCGTCTCACAATTTAAAACAAGATTTGAACATGCAAGTTCAAATTGTTTCTTAATTTCTGTGTATATTATTGATTACTGATTAAAATATATTGTAGATTGATTAAAATATATTACTTATATTCTAGACAGATCATACTATTTATGATGGTATCAGATAAGATGCAGCAAACTAGATTGTGTTTTACAAGTTATGATATGTAGAAGTAAATTTACCCCTTCGACTTAGTAAATTTCTAGTTCCTAAAGTCTGCACATAACTACGAAAAAACTTTCGTTAATCCTGTATCTTAGCCGAGTAACTATATAAATACAGTGATAGATTATCAATGAAGAAATCTAGATTTAGTTCCATGTAATAACTGTCCTGAAACTGCTGAGTTAGCTTGTTTCGTAGTAGTTACTCTTGATAGTAAAGCACAACGCTGTAGATATTTTATGAATATTCTTATCGATATTTTTGATATTTTAGATGTAATTGAATCATGATTGCAATATATTTTCCAGCCAAATGTTCCCCTGGATCTTACTCTGACACTGGTCTGGCGCCGTGTGCTCCATGCCCGAAGAATTTCTTCCAACCACAAGCAGGTCAAGCAAGCTGTTTCGAGTGTCCAACAGAGATGCAGACAAATTCCATTGCTGCCATGGGTCGTGAGGAATGTGTTCCAGTTCAGTGTACAGAGAACGCTTGCCAACATGGAGGACTTTGTGTTCCTATGGGTACGTCTTATTTTGTTACACTCTAAGTATATATATACACTATAAGTCTCATTTTTCCTATGGGTCTCATTTTGCTACACATTGCTATAAGTTTAGCATGGATTTCCAAACACATATGTTTCATGAAGTATTACCTTAAATTATTCTGACTTGCCCTTTCCAAAATATATTAATTTCTTTTCCAATACCTATTTTCAGATTCGCTCAATTCTGACTTCCGTTTTTACTTTTCCAACTGGGTTTATTGTAGATAAGCAGAATGCCCATTCTTTGTACTGAAAAGATAATGTTTATAAATAATACTTGAAAGATATTGGTTTCTAAATGCTTGTTGAGTGCTACACATAATTCATAGAATTTTCATATGCACTCTCCCCCCACTTCCTATTTTCTTCCTTAGAGGTCACATTTTCTAAAACTATCTCTTCCTGAACCTAGGATTATATGGAGAATATTTATACAAAATCTCAAGGATTTACGTTTAATACAAAGAGATACAGAAAAAAAAAATAAATAAATAAAAAGTAAAAAAAAAAACTAATTGAAGACTCTTTTCTCCTTTTAGGAATCGCATCTCGCTAAATCTTGTCTTATCTGGAATTTAGGGTACAAAGAGATTTACAAAATTTCAAATTTCTATGCCCAAGAGTTTCGACTATTTCTTTTTTAACTATAAACATTCTAAAATTTCGATGATGGATTTTGAGACAAGTATTTTAATATTTTATAGAAATATTCAAATAGTATATGTTACGATTCTTTGGTCAAAGTACTCAAGCAAAACTTACAAAAGAAATGTTTTGGGAATCGACTGTTTTTTCTAGCTACTACTTTCATAAGTCTTGTGGCCTTTCGCTACCAATGATTGCTTTCTTGATACTTTACGAGTATCACTATTTTGAGAATTTTATTAGTGTTATTACTGCCTTTTAAAAGTAATTTCTATTTATTGTTAACTCCTTGCTACAACCTTTGACATCCTAATATGAAACAAGCCACATTCTTTTGTTACTTATAAATACAGTATAGATTTGTGAGTATATATTTGTGGTGTTTAGGCTTGTTTCAAGATGTAACCGATATACAACAATAGTTCTATCCTTGATACAAGTTATCATGTAATGAATTTTATCATCTGACTACAATCTAAATGTAATTATTTCTTTCAGGTCATGATATTCATTGTTTCTGCCCGGCTGGATTTTCTGGTCGTCATTGTGAAGTTGATATCGATGAATGTTCTTCCCAGCCTTGCTATAACGGTGCAACATGTATAGACCTTCCTCAGGGCTATAGATGTGAATGTCCACCAGGTAAGATGTAATTTATTTTACCCGCTGTTTAATAAAGAAATAAATTAAATTTTCATTCATTATCATAATGTGTGTGTGTGAATAGTTAATGCAGTTTCAGACTGTGAAGCTGTAAATAAATATTTATTGTATGCGGAGATACAAGTTTACAAGACACCTAGAAATTAAACTTGACGTGAAAGTCGAAAGCACTAACAGCTGCTTAGTTATTTGTTTGTTTTTTAAATAGCAGTATTATAGGGAGAAAATTTCTTTAAATTAAAATCTTTATGAAGTAGCTAGAAATTCTGTACTAACAAAAAAATTGTAAGCAAATTATTTCTATATATGTCTTGTTTGTAAAAATATATACAACAACTGTTTATTATGCAATCTACAAGATGTAACAATTTAATCCTCGGAGTGGAATGGGCGGGGCATACCACTGTGTTTAGATTAGATTAGATTATATAGTATGGCGGTGAGTTAGACAGCCATTGCACATGAGCGTGTTTTGAGATGTTGGAACATGCTAATCAACTGGAGCGCAAACCGATTTACTGAGTATTCACGCTGAAGCAAATGAAATAACACATCTGTAGGTTGCGCCGTTGGCGAAAACTAAATTAGATCTATAACATATTAGTTCCTTCCATTAATATATAAAATTAGTTCTAGCTTATAAATATGGCCGACACTTATTGTGTTCTGATGGATATATAAATGTATGTTTCAGGCTACTCTGGATTGAATTGTCAGGAAGAGAGGTCAGATTGCAGGAATGACACATGCCCTGAACGAGCGATGTGCAAAGATGAGCCTGGAATTAACAACTACACTTGTCTGTGTCGATCGGGATACACTGGACTTGATTGTGATATTACCGTAAGTATTTGATGTGAAAATGTTGTTTTATTTTAAGTGAAAATAAATAAAAATAATTATTTGAAGAACAAACTGTTACTTATGTCAAATACCATGTACAAAAAGATTTAATTTGTACTTGATACACAAAAGTTGCAAAATTATGCGAACATCATTTTTCGTGTTTCAACTTACCTCGTTCCAAAGTTGTGAAATGAGTTTATTTTGTACTGTATTTCTCTCAACAACTTCAGGATTGTTAGAAATTAAAAGATAAAGATAATGATGTAGATTAAATGAAGTGAAATAATAATGAGTAAATCAAATAAAAAATCATTAATTAACTATTTTAACTAAAATACTTTTACATTTAATTTGTCTGAAATTCTACGAAAGGGAAATTTAAATTTTTATAACTCGTAAAATATTAAATTAAGCAGTCAGGTATTTTTTATTATGAACTTAATTCTGATGTTATTAACTACAATTGACAATCTATTTTTAGAGAAATAGTAAATTTCGAAAGAGACTATTGAATATATATGGCAATTTTTAAATCTATAAATCCAATATTGAAAACAGCAAAATCTACAAGATCTAAATGTATCTGGATTAAAATAATCTTTGTACATCCACTAAAGAATGTTTATACTAAATATATTATACCTAAAAAGTAATTAGTAAAAGTCAGAAAAAAGTTATTTCCAAAATACAGTGAAGTTACCTTTCTTTTTTTATTTTTTAAAGATCAATCCTTGTACAGCGAATGGTAATCCTTGTGATAATGGTGGAACGTGCGTAGCTCTCCAGCAAGGAAGATTTAAGTGCGAATGTTTACCTGGTTGGGAGGGACAGCGATGTGAAATCAACTCTGGTAAGTTTCAAATACATAGCTGTTTTTCATCACTGAAATTAAAACCACATGTACTATGTCTGTAGTTAGAAAGATTGTCAGTTTTTCCCTTTTAAAACAATTTTACATTACATATATATCTATCTCTATCTCTCTCTCTCTCTCTCTCTCTCTCTCTCTATATATATATATATATATATATATATATATATATATATATATATAGATAGATAGATAGATAGATAGATAGATAGATAGATAGATAGATAGATAGATATAGATATATATCTTTTAAACCTTAATTGAAATTGATATTTAAGTTGCAATCATAATCAGATTCCAAAATTAGGGAAGCCATAAATTTCATTAGTTGTCCTTTATTTTCGATTTTCATGGCTATTAATTCTCAATATATGATAGTTAATATATTAATCCGGACCCATTCATGTAAAGTTTGAACATACCTAATATTTTTTAGCTATGCTTTGACGTTGTAAGCGAAATGTATTGCATAAAAAATATTAAAGAAACTACGTATTTTATCATTATCCATACTTGTGTAACATGTATTATATATAATAATTTATCTCTAAAAATTTAAGTGGATGAAAATATTCTCAGTTATAGCAAACTAAGTAAAAACGAAAACTGTTTTTACGAAAACAAGGAAGCGTATTCCAAAGAATGATTTTGTAACACATGAATATCGTTTATTTAATAAGTAAAATAATGGAAATATATTGTACTGAGTACATGATCTGTGGCCATTGTAGATCGTAAATGAGCATGGTGATTTAAGAATATTATGTTATACTTCTTGATCTGTATCTATTTAAACTTATTTTGTATTAATCTATGAAAATTAGTTGTATGAAACAATTTAAAACTTGACAACATGCAAGCCAAAATTAGAAATAACACGCCAATCATACTTTCATATTTCAGTTAGCACACCATAATCAAATTAATTATATTTTTCTTTATATCTATAATTTAATTTGTTATTTCTTTTTTATGTACAGACGATTGCGCAGAACGACCTTGCCTTCTGGGAGCTAACTGCACAGACCTTGTAGCAGATTTCAGTTGTGCTTGTCCACCAGGATTCACAGGGAAACGATGTCAAGAAAAGATTGATTTGTGCGCAGATAATCCATGTATGCACGGCATGTGTGTTGACAGACTGTTTTCACATCAATGTATATGCTATCCGGGATGGACAGGTAAATATATGATTTCTTCAGTAAGTGCATAACATGATAATAATAAGTTATTAGAACGATCTGAAGTTCTCAAAATTTTAGCGGAATCTTTATTATTCTTATTCTAAATTAATAATGTAATTCTAATCATTCTTAATTACTAATAATAATGTCCTTATTCTTGAACATGTTATTATTCAAATATTTCTATTGTAACTGCTAATTGAACAGCCGTTTTGTTGATCTCATTCTTAATAAGAAGCATTAAAACTTAATTTTCTGCATTTACATTGTTCATTTGTTTGAAGATAAACTTGAGAGAAGATTACGTGAATTGTGTAGTAAGGTGGTAGGCACTATAATATCAGATAAGTACAGTTGGTCAACTTTAATGCCGGACAGAAAACAAAAACAATCATATATCTTCTTCTTCTTCTTCTTCTTCTAAGCCTTATTCCAGTTAACTGACGTTGGCTTTTCGGATCGTCGTCCTCCAACTGTTTCTATCTTGAGTCATATCCGCTGTGGCACTACACTGCACCATATTGTTTGATACAATCTCTCCACTTCTTCTTTGACCGGCCTCGGGTTCCATCCCCACTCAGTTCTATAGCATCTACTTGGTGAACTACGTATTCCAAAGATCTTCTTACATGGTCAAACCATCTCAGTCTACTTTCTTGCAGTTTTTCTGCTACTGGTCTCACGTTTACTGTTCCCCGAATTACTTCATTCTTAATTGTGTTTTTCCGCGTCATTCCACACATCCACCGCAGCAGCATCACCTCCGCAACATGCAACATTTGTTCCTCTGTCTTCTTCTTCATCCAAAAATCCCGCTTTGTATAATATGGCAGGTCTTACTACTGTTTTGAAACTTTTCCTTTAAGACAAGGATGCAAATAACCATTCGCCCGGGACGAGTTGTTCGTTGGTGCGGTCGAGCTTTTAATATCACTATTAAATACTGAAGGTAAGTAAATGATTTGTAATGTAATGTAATGTAATTTTTGAGTTTTACGTCCCACGGTTATGATGAGAGATGAATGAAATGGTGGAATGAAGAAAGTGGGAGGAAACGAGAGAACCCCGAGAAAACCCACGCACACGGTGTTTGTTCACCACAAAGTTCACTTGGCGGGAGCAGGGTTTGAACCCGGGACCCCAAGCACCAGAGATGAACGCTCTACCACTGAGCCACCGCGGCCCTAGTAAATGATTTGTATTGTAGGATATGGGCTAGTAGCTTTTTTTCTTGGGCTAGTAAAATTTTGTTGGTTATTTGCATCCCTGCTTTAAGGAGTATTGGTACCCTACAGTCATACAATACTCTTGCCGTTTCTCTCCATTTTGTCCAACCACTGTTAATTCTGCTGTTAACATCTTCTGTTCCTGCATTTTCCTGCAGAATTGATCCGAAGTACTTTAATTTCTTCGTCATTACCACCTCTTTTTCGCCCAGCCGTGTTCTTGTATTCTATGTATATTATTTTTTTAGATATTTATCTGTACAGAATTCTTACCAGTAAATCAAAGAATTAATGAATTTCTCTACTTTGGTATTATTTAATCTTATCTATGTTACGGTTAAATAATACCAGAGAAAAGTAGTAACTGAAATGGCTAAATGGAATAGCTGCACATATTATTATTATTATTATTATTATTATTATTATTATTATTATTATTATTATTATTATTAGTAGTAGTAGTAGTAGTAGTAGTAGTAGTAGTAGTAGTAGTAGTAGTAGTAGTAAAACACGGATGTCTTATTATGTACTGAAATGAAATTTATATGTTGGTATTTATTTATAATTAGTTAAAAAAACTCCAATTGATTGAGTTAAATGATTAAAAATAATTGATTAAATTGATTAAATAATTGATTAAAAAACTCTCATTAATTTATAATTGATTAAAACTCCATAATTGATTAAATATATTTCAATTAATAACCATGATGAAGTTGTATTACTCTTTATAATCTAAACCAAAAGTTTATTAAAAATAAAAATAAATCTTTTCTTCGTATACTTTATTGTATTAACTTGTTTGTTTCTTGTAGGTGCTTCCTGTGAGAACAATATCAATGAATGCAACAGTTCCCCATGTGAGAACGGAGGCCAGTGTGAGGACGAAGTGAATGGATACAAGTGTACCTGTGAACCAGGCTACACAGGAAAACGCTGTCAGCACACAGTGGATGACTGTGCATCTGGGCCTTGTCAGAATGGTGGGTCTTGCATTGACATGTTGGATGGATTCATGTGCAGATGTCGACCAGGATTTGTTGGTAAGTGTTTTGTTTTAGAATCATTGAAACAAAAATGTACCAGGACGTTGGTCGTTATCTCTAAAACGAGTGCACAGAAATTAAGTTCGTATTGCTATATACGGAATACGTAATAATATAAATAAATACCAAAGCTTTAATATGAAATGTAAAAACTCAATAGGCTTCGTGCCTAGTTTACAGATCTTTAACAAGTTGAAAAATGATGTCAGAAATGGAAAATAACGGCGAGGATTAGGCACTAGTCTATTTCAAGTGTGCCTCTACTGGTTCTGCTGTCGATGTATGGTTTCCCGTACCTTCCTCGAAAGAGGGGAGACAAGTTTCTGTGGTCGAGATCTTTCAATTGTTGGAACTGGAAACGTTACCACAGTCAATGATTTTACGGACTTCGCTGTTCATTGTCTTGTTAGCTGTTCTAAGTTAGCCTGCAATCTTCACTCGTCAAGACCAAAGGACTGAATAAAAAAATTACAACACAGCCGAGGTCATTCACTTCTTTCCCCTAAGCAAAGATAGGGTTTCCTCCATAAGAGGGCTTCGGGGGTGGGGCCGAAGTACGTTTCACATATTTTCTGAGGGTACACTTGAAACAAAAAGGCTCTAACAACATCCACTTACCTTAAAAGTCAAGTAGGTGGTGTTAGTGCGAAAATTCATATATGTTCTGATTTTACCCAAACTTTAATTTCATTTTCCATCTTGTTGAAGACCCAAAAATTTGGGCGCCTTTTACATTATGTTACATTACATTTGGGCGCCTTTTACCTATAAGGTTAGGTAGTTGTAACACTTTCATTACCACAAACCATTAAACTGAATCAAGATGTTATTAGAGTCAAAACAGCAGAAAAAAAACTATCAAATGTATTTTATTCTGATAATGAGTTCCTTAATGAAGAACACAAAGAATAGCTTCGACTTAAGTGTTCGTTTGCCCGGATACTTCTTCGAGATTCCTGAACTGTTCTGAACCAAATTTGACATTGTGATTCGAGAGCGCGTGAGGAAGTCGCATATACCGATCGTAATACCATTGAGGAATAATCACCGGAAAACGGGATGCTTATAGACTTAACCTCGAAAAAGCATTTGGCACTTGAATTCTCATTGTAAACAATAGAAAACAGAATTTTCAGCGTTAGAAATTGAGCGAAGCTCTTTTAGTTTAACTCTGCGAACACAATTTTTCAAAGTCATTATGCTTTCCGCTGATATGCCAAACTCAACTATTTGCATGTCATGTTCGTTCACGAAACAATTGATGCAAAAAAAAAAAAAAAAAAAAACTATGAATAATCAATAAAGGTCGATTACTTCTCTCCAAATTTGCAATTAATGCGTACCTAGTTTTATTTATTTATTTATTGTCATTCAAGTAAATAGACTTTTATATATTGTAATCAATTAACTATTTGTAAACATAATACTGGTTAATGTTTTCTGATATGATGCATACCAAGGTACAATTTACACATGTATTTGGTACACTGAACGAAATAAATAAATAATAACCGTGTTCTTTTAAATTGTGCAAAGCCTGTGACGAAGCAGGTTCATTAATAAATGCTGAAACATATACATTCCATGTGCATTGTTTTCCATGTATATGGAACATGCAGGATATATATTTAACTGTCAGAAGAAGCTAGTAAATAGATTCTATTTGTTCTCAATTTAGATTCATTGATATTCCACTTTTAAGAGATGTATCAACTATCCTTTTAGCACAAGTACTTTTGTATATATATATATATATATATTTTTTTTTTTTTTTTTTTTTTTTGAGATTGGAATGTGCTTGCAAATTTACCTATATTCTAGATTTAGCTATAATTCGTAACTTCTGTTAGAAATAATATATGTTTTATTTTACGCAGGTCTTCAATGTGAGGCTGAAATTGATGAATGTTTGAGTGATCCTTGCAGTCCTGAGGGAACAGAGAAGTGTATTGATATGGACAACAAGTTCGTCTGTCAATGTAGGGAAGGTTATTCTGGAACTTATTGTGAAGTAAGTAATAGTAAATATTATTCGTAACCGAGAACTATTTTTAATTCTTACTTTTTTTTCAACATTAGATTCTCGAATTGTTTTTGATTTGAATTCATTAGTCATTTATCAACAAGAAACAATACTTGTGTATGCATATAAAATAAATAGAATAGAATATTTAATTGTCATTGAGTTTTACAAGCTATAGACAACGTCCAAATTATATATATATATATACAGAGTGGTAGGTAACTCCACCGACAAACTTTCGGAGGTGATTCCTTATATGAAATGATAGAAAAAAAGTTCTTATAAACATAGGTCGAAAAAAGTCTCATTTCAGAGTTGTGAACCGCCAAAAACTCGAAAAATCATGTTTCGCAACGCCCTGCCTTAGAAACAATAGGACCTATAACAAGCGGTTTAAGGAATTACACAGGAACTAGTATGCAAACTATCTAAATATCCATGTTTTACCATCCTCCGTTATCGGCGAAACGAACGCGTTATTAGTACTTAAAGGAGTATCCCTATACCTCAATTTCCTTTTTACAGTTCGTTTCGCTGATAACGGAGGATGGTAAAACATGGATATTTAGATAGTTTCCATACTAGTTCCTTTGTAATTCCTTAAACCGCTTGGGATCGGTCCTGTAGTTTCTAAGGAAGAGCGTTTCGAAACGTGAATTTTCGAATTTTCGGCGGCTCATAACTCTGAAAGGAGACGTTTTTCGTCCCATGTTTATTAGAACTTTTTTCTTTTCTTTCATATAAGGAATCACCTCCCAAAGTTTGTTGGTGGAGTTACCTACCACCCTGTATATATATCATAAAATAATCAGTTGCAAGAAAAATAATCAGTTGCTGGTTAATAGTCTATTAATATTTGAAATAGAGTGACTCTGGTAATTACGACACAGATTCTTCACATTCACTGAAGTCTTCAATCGAATAAAATGGATTTGCTATAACTTTCTCTTATAAACCTTTAACAGCAGCTGCTGTATGGAGGTTGTTAATTTATTAAACAGCTTCGGTCCTAAAACTGAGCTTCGATAATCTAGTAAAGAGTACATCAATTTTCTTACACCATCTAGTATTATATGTATGTACTTCGTCCCTAAGTGTCATATTTGCAAGGATTTGCTTAGTGTAAAATATCACTTGATAAGTATATAGATTAACTATAGTCATTATCTTAAGCCTGGTAAATAGTGGTTTACAACGTTCTTTATCACGTGTTCCAACAATAATCCTGATAGCTTTCTTTTGCAAAACTAGGACATCGTGTGCTTAAATACTGTTACCTCAATGCAAAATCCCATATCAAATTATGCTATGAAAAAAATACAAAACATAAATTTCTTATATACTCAAGGGAATTGTATCTTTTAGTTTCCTTAACAAAAAGAGCACTCGAGAGAGAGCTTTGTACATATATATTTGACATGTTTTTCCCAAGTTAGTTGGCTGTGTATGCATATACCAAGAAATTTAACCTCATTTTCATCATAGTATTCTTTATCACTACAATGATTGAGAGTAAAGGTTACTTCTTTTGTATTATCTCGATTAAGAACAAAACCTTTTATAGTAAACCCATAAGACACAACGACCTGTATCAAAATAAATTGCATTAAATTCCTTTTATTTAGTATATAATAAATTTGTTGTACATTGAATGAAAAGACATATTTCCCCTATTACAACTTGCTCTACTATTTCAACTGAATTGAGAGTTTTGAGCAGTTTTTCTCTAACAAACAGTGTTTGTAACATTCCTTTAGCATGTCATATTTAAGACATTGCAAATCACAATTATCTCTACTTGAAATGTAAGCATTTATCGTGTGATTTCTTTTGGCAGATGTGTCATATAAAAGACTATGATATTCCTCTGAACCAAAAAAAGCGGAACTTTCTGATTAGCGTCACGTATATAGAAGATAAATCTTTCAGTTTAACGTCCCACGATCATGCCCGTTAGGTTAAGGGAGACGGATGATTAAGGCAAATGAAAGATAATGGAAGAATGTAGGGGGGGGGGAAACGGGAATATCCCGAGAAAACCCACTGACGCAATGTTTTCCATCACAAACTTACTTGACCGAGGACTGATCCCATGTCATGAAAAATGTTACAGTATTTGATATTTTATACGATAAGGTAATGATAATAGGATTTTTGCTACGATAAATTGTATGGTAAATGCTTTTGTGTCCAACAGACCTTAAATTCACTGAAAGATAGAGAGCAGTTATTATAATTCTTGCAGAAAATATTAACAAAATAAAGAGAAAATGAAATAAAACGTTAATGTTTCTTTGTAGGTGAATATCAACGATTGTGCCTCAGAGCCATGTATGAACGGTGGCACATGTCGGGATGACGTTGGCAACTTCCGTTGTGTGTGTCCACCTGGATGGACAGGAGAGCGCTGTGAGAGTGACATTGGCACATGTCAAGAGCATCCATGTCAGAATGACGCCACGTGTATCAATCTCTTCCAGGATTACTTCTGTGTGTAAGTAACTTTAAGTACTAGAGTAATGTTACGAACAATGAGTTCTTGTCTTATTAATGTTAAATAAATGTCAAGAACCTTAACCATAGCTATTTTCAAGGAACTTGGTTCAATGTTTTCGCCACTTCTTGATCCTAACTACATTGGGAAACATATTTTTGTACTTCTTCTTCTTCTTCTTTTTCAAAACTAGAGCTAAGTATACTAGTACGTGTAAGGGAGTTTTACAAAAATAGAACTAAGTATATACTTTTATTATCTAATCCTGTCATACCATGCTCAAGTGAATTTAAAAATCGTAAAATTAAAGAATTTACACACTTTCGTTCAAAATTTGTTAAAGTATTATTTTAGTTTCGATTATTACCAACCACTTTACTACTTAATTAAAGCTAATACTTACCTTCACGAAAAATACTCGGTATATTTATCTCCCATGAATGACAAATATAATAAATACATCATGTGTACTTAATTTCATACAGATGTCCTTCGGGAACTGACGGTAAGCAATGTGAGACAGCTCCTGAGCGCTGCATTGGAAATCCTTGTATGCATGGAGGCACTTGTCAGGACTTTGGATCAGGTTTGAATTGCACATGCTCGGAAGATTACACAGGAGTTGGGTGCCAATATGAATATGACGCATGCGCCGTTGGTGCCTGCAAGAATGGAGCTACTTGTATTGACAATGGAGCAGGCTATACCTGTGTTTGTCCTGAAGGATTTACAGGTAAGTTCAAATTTAATCTGTTATTTACCAACCAAGTGGTAGAGGTCTAAAAAATTCAAATTCTATACTTTTTTCATACTTTCTTTTGGATACAAAAATTCGTACAAGACGGTTAAATTAATCTTTAGGAGAGAAAAGTTTGAAACTACATACACATAAAGCAAAAGATATAATGTTGTTATGAAGAAGTACAAACGATACAATGTGAAAAATATAAAATTACAATATTCACTGTAATTGATTGTTTTACAAAAATACAGAGATAGAAAGAGAAAACTATATTTTTTCATTTTCAGGCAAGCATTGTGAAGAAGACATTGTAGACTGCAAAGAGAACTCGTGTCCTCCTTCAGCTACATGCATTGACCTTACCAGTAAATTCTATTGTCAGTGTCCGTTTAATCTCACAGGAGAGGACTGTAGAAAGAGTAAGTTGTTCCAATTAACATAACAATAATACTTTATTAGTAATAGTGCTGAACTAATGAAAGTAGAACGAATATATTCCTTTTGTTGTTTCAGTACTAAAAGTTTCCTAGAAAACATAAATGTTCACTGTATGTTCTGGTCATTTAGATATGTTATTGGCTTTCTAGGTGTTCACTGCGCGTTCTTTTCATTTAAATCTTTAATTAGCTTTCTAACACATACAAGTAATCATTATGCATTCTGTTCGTTTGGATCTTGTATTAGCTATCTAGCATACACAATCATTATGCGTTCTGTTTA
Organism: Thermobia domestica; assembly: GCF_964235325.1. Lineage (NCBI taxonomy): Eukaryota > Metazoa > Arthropoda > Insecta > Zygentoma > Lepismatidae > Thermobia > Thermobia domestica. The sequence continues at coordinate 266,970,601 of NC_137463.1, forward strand.
TTTACATCTTTTATTAGTTTTCTGGCATATACAAGTGTTTACTGTACCTTTCACTTAGATCTTTTATTAGTTTTCTGGCATATACAAGTGTTTACTGTACCTTTCACTTAGATCTTTTATTAGTTTTCTAGCATATACAAGTGTTTACTGTACGCTTTCACTTAGATCTTTTATTAGTTTTCTGGCATATACAAGTGTTTACTGTAAGCTTTCCCTTACATCTTTTATTAGTTTTCTGGCATATATAAGTATTACCTGTACATTCTCTTCATTTAGATCTTATATTAGCTTTCTAGCATATACAGGTGTTCACTGTGCGTTCTCTTCATTAACTCTTTTATTAGCTTTCTAGCATATACAGGTGTTCACTGTGCGTTCTCTTCATTAACTCTTTTATTAGCTTTCTAGCATATACAGGTGTTCACTGTGTGTTCTCTTCCTTTAGACCTTGTATTAGCCTTCTATTATATACAACTAATAATGATGCGTTATGATCATTTAGATCTTTTATTAGCTTTCTAGCAAATCATGACGCGTTCTGTTCATTTACATTTTTTAATTAGCTTTCTAGCACATACAAGTGTTCAGTATATATTCTGTTCAATTAATTTGTTTTTATTAATATAGAGTTACTATGGTTCAGTGATTCAACAATGATAGTAATTTTTAAAAATCAGCTGTCGAAAATCATATGCATATGTAATACTTTAGTGTATTATTTGTTTGTTATTTTACGTTTGTATAGTTCCCATTACAATTGCCAATTCTATATAGTTTGTTTATAGTTTTAAAATTAAATTTCTGTACATAAGTAGATAAATAAACTGAAAAGGTATTGACTTTGCTTCTTTCTGCGCTGTTAATGGATTGTTTCAAAAATCAGTAATTGTCGTATTTTCGCTGATTATGCTGTCAGCGTTGCCAAAACATAGATAAGGGAAAGAGTTAGAGAGGATAAAATAATGGGAATGAACTACACACATAATTATTAGCTGTTACATTAGTGGGAAAATGAAATGAAAGGAAATCTTTGAGTTTTATGTCCCCACGGTTATTCCGGGTAGGCTAAAGAAGACGATGATGATGAGTAATAAATGAAATGGTGGAATGAAAAAATTGGGAGGAAACGGGAGAACCCCGAAAAAATCCACGCACACGGTGTCTGTCCATCACAAAGTTCACTTGGCGCGAGCTGAATCACAGTCGGGTTTATAAGATTGTAATTTTCAGTACGTCCATCCGTCCGTTAGTATACACGACAACTGTTGAACGAAAGCGAAATTTTGAATTTTGTGTTTTTGTAACAGATAACTAGAGCGATTATCTCAAGAGTTACTTTATGGGTCATGGGTCATCATCAATGTGGCCAGAATATAGAAAGTCAAAAGTTAGCAATCAGATTTGTTAATGGAGGTTATATTCAAACCGGAAGTGGTAGAAATAAACCATGTTCGGTTTTTATATTAATCACTATAGGACAAAAACTATAATAGATAGCGAGAATCAGTTCTCTGCAACTGATTAAGCGTCTCGGGAGTACACTTTATCTCGATTCTTAGCTCTATACTAAAACCGGAAATGATATAAATCTACTACAACTTCCGGTTTTAATATTGATCTATATCCAACAAAAACCTTAAGAGATAGCGAGTTTTTTTTTTTTTTTTTTTTTTAACCGATTCAGCATTCTAAGAATAAATAGCATTTTCATTCTTAACCTTGTATTCAAACCTGAAGTGTTAGAAATCAATCATTTTAGGTTTTATATTGATCGCTATAGAGTAGAAATGGTGATCGATAGGGACAAGCAATTTCGTGCAATTAATTAAGCGTCTCAAGAGTACATTTTATCTTTATCCTAAGCTCTCTACCAAAACCGGAAGTGGTAGAAATTATACCATTTCCGGTTAAAATATTGAGAAAATATTTGGTCATACAAATTAAACTCTTTCACGTTACGTACACGTGACGCTGTTACTTACTTTTTAAGTATGTTTTGACAAAGCAGGCAGCATAATCGTAAAAGACTTCGACGATCAATTATTTTTTGAATCTTTAAACGATTTACATAACTTTCTAGATTAACAATAGATAGAAAATCAATTTTAATTATACTGTTAATGACTAAATTTTGGCTCTAATATTGTGATTCAGATCTTTTATTGGTTAGAGATAAAAACATTGCACTTTTCTTACAGCCATTCAGGTAGATTATGACCTGTACTTCACTGATCCAACGCGCAGCAGTGCTTCACTTGTCGTTCCATTCTACATTGGTGGAAAGCAGAGTATGACGGTGGCCATGTGGGTGCAGTTTACACAAAAGGATGAAGGAGGCATTTTCTTCACCCTTTATAGTGTAACGTAAGTATGATAGTTACGTTATTTTTCACCACTATGATAGTTAACTGTCCAATACCATTACAATATTCCAGAATAATTAATTGGATACTTTCAATAATTGACACAAAATGTTTTACTAATTTCGTAGCGCGCTGAGGAAAACCACTAAAACAATCTTGCAGTACTGAAGCATTTTATGCTAAATTGCGAAGATGAGAGAAAATTCCTTAGAGCAGGCAGGATTTTAGGTAGTGCATTTTGCAATCCACTAAGGAATGTAAGGAATAAGAAATAATAATAATAAAACTTGTTTATATAACAAATCTATTGTGGGACAAAGTATCAAAAGTGAGCTACTGGTTGGATAACTTATTTTAAAAGTAATAATCTATTACATAAAATCTTCTAACTTTAAAGTAATAATCTATAACATAAAATATCTATTACATAAAATCTTCTAACTTTAAAGTAATAATCTATTACATAAAACATCTATTACATAAAATCTTCTAATTTTAAAGTAATAATCTAACTTTAAAGTAATAATCTATTATATAAAATTGAAAGTGACTATGTTTGCGACTTCGTAACTCTTGAACTGCTGACCGATTTCGATCAGATTTTCAACATAGATGAAGTTTGGACCTGGGATAGTTTTTGTCTTTTCATTTTGACTGTAGAATTTAAGAGAAGTGGAGGAGGGGGATATATATAAAAATAAATAAAACTTAATGACGATACAACGTAGGGGAGAGGAAGAAGGGGGACATATAAGAATCAATATATATAAAGAGGAAAGTGAGTATGTTTATGACTTAATAACTCTTGAACCACCCGATCGATCTCGATAAAATTTTCAACATAGACGAGGTTCGGCCCTTGAAAGATTTTTTTTTCTTTAATCATTTCACTTTGATAGTGAAGCTTAGGGGGGGGGGAGACATTTAAAAATGATCGAAAATGATTGATATTAACGCCGAATCCATAGTTCTCGTGGTCGCTGAGATGTACAGTGACACTTCCGATGCCGTTTAATTCAAATTCAGCTCCGCAACTTGGGGAAGATTTATAAAAATGGTAGAAAATGACTGATATTAGTATCGAATTCATAGTTTTCGGAGATAAGATAAGGAGTTGTGCATTTCAAGTTTTTATTTCAACTCAGCGAAGCGAATAATCGACACCACCACCACCACCACCACCACTATTACTACTACTACTACTACTACTACTACTACTACTACTACTACTACTATTACTACTACTACTACTACTACTACTACTAATAATAATAATAATAATAATAATAATAAGAAGAAGAAGAAGAAGAAGAAGAAGAAGATATTGCAAGTTTATGATAGGTGATAACGATATTCTAACGATCGTGCTGAAATCTTGAAAATTTGAAAAATAATTTCGGGTTAAGAATGTATAGTGGTGACACGTTAATGACAATTATGTTGGATCAGTGCTTAAATCTATTAAATTTGTTTCTAAACATTCAGTTTCATTGAAATGGTTTTGCAAATCTTAATATACAAAATAAAATTTTAGATAATTTACAACGTTGTAAAATGAATATGTCTGTACTTGAATATTGATGATTCTACTGTAATGACAAATGTTTCAGGTCACCTCACGTACCAGTTGGCCGCCGCGTCTTACTCCAAGCCCATAGCAGTGGAGTGCAAGTGTCGCTGTTTGAGGACATCCAGGATGTGTTTTTGAGCTTCAGAGAATATGCAACTATTAACGATGGCCAGTGGCACCATGTGGCCGTTGTGTGGAACGGTCAGACAGGAGATTTGATCCTCATCACGGAGGGATTAATTGCCAGCAAAGTGGAAGGATACGGTGGAGGAAGGAAGCTGCCTAATTAGTAAGTGCAACTAATTTTGTAAAGAAAATATTGCACCCACAATCAGTGATTCAACAATGATAGTAATTTTTAAAAATCAGCTGTCGAAAATCATATGCATATGTAATACTTTAGTGTATTATTTGTTTGTTATTTTGCGTTTGTCTAGTTCCCGATACAATTGCCAATTCTATATAGTTTGTTTTATAGTTCCAAAATTAAATTTTGCAATACTGGGTCTTTCTGTACATAGGTAGATAAATAAACTAAAAAGGTATTGACTTTGCTCCTTTCTGTGCTGTTAATGGTTTCAAAAATCAGTAATCGTTGGATTTTCGCTGATTATGCTGTCAGCGTTGCCAAAACATAGATAAGGGAAAGACAGAGAGGATAAAATAATGGGAATGAACTACACACAATAATTATTAGCTGTTACATTAAAGGGAAAATGAAATGAAAGGAAATCTTTGAGTTTTATGTCCCCACGGTTATTCCCCACCCACAATCACAATTACAGAATGAATGGCATCATATTTCAGATAATTCAAAGCTCGTTTAATAAGGGAAGTATTAATCGCTTTGAATTAATAATTGCCGTTATAAGAAATTTCGATAATTTATATGACACAGTATAACTGAACTATTTAAATATATATATATGTATATAACAATTTATTTTTATGATGCCTAACTTATTATAAAGATAATTTATCTAATAGATTTGTTTTGCGTTCGGAATGTTAATCATAGGACACCTCTTGAAAATTATGAAGCAGATAGTAAATAACAGATCTATCTGAGATAATGCAAAATGTAGACTTGGGTAATATACATAATTATATTGTACGACATGGGCACTAGAAGGGGAGCAGGATCCCCCCCCCCCTTGCTCACGAAAATGTATACGTAATATATCAAATCACGTATATTAAATACCAGACGTAACAAAGCAACCATGGAGATGCCGCTCCCTATAGAAAATTTTCTTCGGGCGCCTATGTTGTACGATATTTATAATATAGGGAAAATTGACATACTTCCATACGTACCCAGGACTTGAAAAATCTTGCTTGCAAGTACTAGCGAGACCATTTTGCGGTCACAGTGGTTATACAAATAAACAAAATCACTTTGCGACACATTAAACATATCTTTTATATATTTATTTATTCTGTGGAATAAAATATGTGTTTGATTGATCGGACTGTATTCACCAAATGTAAAAAAAAGTACTCGCTACTGGGGAGCAGGCGAGTGGACTTTTCAAGCCCTGTCCATAAGTTATCAGGAAAAATGGATATTTCAGACACGGATATCCACTATGTTAAGAAGTTCATATTATTTGAAATAAATATCAATGTTTTTGGAAAGTTAGTAATGCTTCGGAAAATAAAGTTAATTTCTACCGAACTAGATTGATAACAAACAATGGCACTTGTAATTATATGAACTATTAAAGACATTTTAGGCATATAGATAATAATAATAATAGTAAAAACCAAAAAGCTTAGTAAAATAATTAACATGATAGCAGTACATTAAAGAAAAAAAGTACAGAGACAAAATGTTATTTTGAAATTTTTGTAGAAATTATGTCCACATAAAATTCAATTTTTAAACACAAGCTGTATTTCGTGAAATATCATGTATTAATGCGTTACTTTTCTTTCGTTTTCAGCGGCTGGGTAACTCTTGGAAAACCAGTCAGTGAAAACCTTAAATCGTACACGGAGTCTGGATTCCAGGGTCATTTGACAAAGGTGCAAGTATGGGGGAGAGCTCTCGATGTCACCAACGAGATACAGAAACAGGTGAGTAAACGGAAGCAGTAATTTGTTTCTCACATCGAATCGAATATGTATGTTTAACTCAATTTATTTGTCCTTGTATTTTTTCTTACATTTCTTAATTATTTTTAAAACGATAGTTCTGTTAATATTTATTAACACTCATACAAACAACACATTTATTATATACAGGGTGTTTCAAAATAAGACCAACAACGTTCGAGAGGTGATTCCTGACACCAAGATAAGATAAAAAGTATAGACCAACCTGGGCCCACAAATGCTTCTTTTGGGAGTTATAGACCGTTGAAAATATGATAAAATGGACTTTAAAGGTTCATAGCTCCAAATCTATGGGACCTACCATAGTCGGGTCAACACTTCACTTAGGAACTAATATGTGAGCTATCCAAAAATCCATGTTTTAGAATCCTAAGTTACTCACGAAGCAATTTTTGTAGAGAGAGTTTGGCTACTGGCATATAATTTGAAGTACTGATCAACTACCTCCATAAAAATTGTTGCGGAAGTACCACAGGATTCTGAAACTTGGATATTTGGATAGGGCACATACTAGTTTCTAAGTGAAGTCTTGACCCGAGTACAGTAGATCCCACAGGTTTGCATGTATGGACCGTTAAGGTTCATTTTATTATATTTTCAGCAGCTATAACTCCGAAAAGAAGCATTTGTGCACCCAGGTTGGTCTATACTTTTTGTCTTATCTTGGTGTCAGGAATCACCTCTCGAACGTCGGTGTTGTTTGAAACACAGTGTACAACAAACATATTTACATGTTGTATCAACATTTATAACACAACAACAAAAAAAAAAAAAAGTCTCCATATGCTAGTTCATAACATATTATATGAACAAGCCTCAATATATTTGGTAATTAGAATATACAACAAATTACCGAGCAAAATTAAATCAGTGAAAACTGCAGAAAATTTAAAAAGTTAATTAGAAAACTTGTGCGTAAACATAAGAAAATATTGTTAATCATTATATAGGTGTAGCATACTGTATATTTATACTATACTCGGATCAAAATTAGAAAAATTAATAATTCAAACCCATGTGAAAATTTATGTTGAGATGGGGAGCTACATTATAGGATTACTAAAATCACTGAGAGAGAAGCCAATCAAAAATGTCTTGGTGCTAGTTACGAGTGGAGGGTTTCTCAAGGAAGGGGTCAGCCGAAATGGGGGAATACAAAGGATGCTTCAGCTAATTACTCACGGAATGGCAACAGAGCAATATATGCCCCTCCAAATGTCAATACGTTTCTCATTTTAATCCTAGTATAAGTAGCGAAGCTTGTTTTGATATTGTGACATATCCGAATCATATGTGTAGTATATATTCTTATATTCAATATATGAAAAACAAAAGATGAAAAATACAATACAATACAACAGAAGGATGAGTTTTTCTTTTTTAAAATGAAAATAATTATTTATGGTATAATATCAAAAGGGAGAAAGTGGAATTATATATAAATAAAACTCACTATGTTTGTGACTTCTGCCTCTTGAACCACCCGACCGATTTCGATCAAATTTTCAACACAGATGAGGTTCGGGTCTGGGATGGTTATTATTATTTCACTCTGACGGTGCAACATAGGGAAGGAAAGGGGCATATATATATAAAAATACTTAAAAATGAAAGTGACTACGTTTGTGGCTTAATAACCCTTGAACCCGACCGATCTCGATGAAATTTTCAACATAGATGAGGTTCGGGCCTGAGGTGTTTTTTATGATTTCACTTTGACGGTTCAACTCAGAGGAGATATTTTAAAATGATCGAAAATGACCGTTATTAGTGTCGAATCCATTGTTTTTTCGGGTCACTGAGACGAACAGTGACATTTTGATGCCGTTTAAATCCAAATTCAACCCTTTATGTCCAAAATGACATGTATTCTCCCCGTATGAAGAACGGGTATTCTGCTAGTTTACTATGAGACTCTCACGTATAGATTTTTTTTTTTTTTTTTTTTTTTTGTGAATTTACTTGTTAAATTAAATATTCGTGAGTATTAATAAGCTTCTTGTAATATTTTGCTAATATAATATATTGTTTTTTAGGTAAGAGATTGTCGTACTGAGCCTGTGCTCTTCCGAGGTCTTATTCTCACATGGGCTGGCTATGAAGATACCGTCGGTGGCGTTGAGAGAATAGTGCCTTCGAACTGCGGCCAGAGAATATGCCCACCAGGCTATGGTGGAAGTAGGTGTGAACAGCTTCAAGTGGATAAGGTGCGTGAGATTTAGTAATATAATAAACAGAAGACCATAGATGTGAATAATTTTTAACAATAATTTATAACACTTTGACAACAGTTTTTACGTTTATAATGCAATACTATAAACATTTTAATGAGGAGAAATTAACTTTTTTTTAGCAAGCTTATTCGTATTGGTTATTTATGTATGCGAAGTATTAGCTTTGCTAACTTAGTATTACAGATTGCCCTACATTGTCTATTGAATAATGTACTACAGTGAAACCTCCCTTAACGGACACCTCTATAATACGGACAGATTTTTTTGTCCCGGCAAAAACACATGTTCTCTTACGGAACAAAACCCTTCCTTTTACGGACACTCTCAGATACGGACGCGAACAGTCCTTTTTTCCCCAAACATTTCAATAACGTCTTCATAACGGACAGATTTATTCTCCGTTTTGCGATACACAAACACAAACACACACACACATACATGTTTCATCTGAAACCGCACTGAGGATTCTCAGTGGACATTTTCTAAAGACTTTAATTACCCTTGTAGAAGAAAAAGCATGCATTTTTCGCTAAACAAAAGAGTTTAGCTGGTTAGTTGGTTCCTAATGCCTCTTTTGAGAACGTTCTGAGAATTTGAAATAAATGAAAAATGCTTACAGTGTGATGACATGTACTTAAGAAAATTACCATACCAGGCATTATCTTTTGTAGTTATGAATATATTAAGACATCCCCCAGCAATAATATTATTTAACAGATATGAATTTCTCCTTCATCCCTCCCAGTAACTCAAATACGTACTAAATAGAGTATTTTCATATTGAATTTTACGTATTTACGTTCATACATAATGTGTTTTCTGTATGCTACTGCATACAATTACCGTAGTGAGAAATTACATCTCTGTAACCTCTCAGTAACGGACACAAAGTCATGTCCCATGGTTGTCCGTTGTTCAGAAGTTTCACTGTATTACAAAATTTCTCTATGGTAATTGATCAATAAAGTGTTATTTGAAAGTAAGTGTAATAACTCAATCAATAATCTGATTTAAACTACTTGCTGAGTAAAACAATGCGTTTATTGTACAAAAATTTTGTATTGTTTTGCTCGACTAACTGTTTAAATTAGATTTAAATCTGTCGAAAGCAAAGTTTGTGCAATGGAAAATGTTTCAATCAATAAATATTGTCATTATAATACTTCATTTAGTTTACTGATTTATTTTTATTAGAATATACTACTTGTATTGCATTTAGATTTAAGTAAAATCAAAGAGTTTCGTACTTAGTAAATCTGTACAATTAAATTATTTTAAGAGGCTCCATCACGGTGAAATGAAAATACTGCTAATTTTGCAGTAATAAATGTGATATCTTCAAATAGGTAAAAAGATAATCGAAATGTAGAACAAGAGCTTACTAGACAATATTATTTTATATGAGATACCGTTATCACAACTCATCTGCTTCTGATTTTAAAGCCATTTAGAAAATCGACATTTATTTTCGCGTTTATAAATGGCTACAAGCGGAAAGCTACTAGGTGACTCATCATAACGGTACCTCATCCAAAATAATATTGTCTAGCGCGCTTTTGTTCCACATTTCGATTATCTTATTATCTATTTGAAGATATCACACAATTACTGTAAAATTAGCGGTATTTTAATTTCGCAGTGATTAGGCCTCTTAATATATGTTTATACGCTAAGGATTTCTGGGTTAATTGATTTATGTGACAAGTGGACTTTTATGTGACATGCTTGAACATGAAAGAAAGCCACAACATGAAAGAAAGAAAGAAAAATAATAATATATTATATAATATTATATGGCTTTCCTTACATTATTATTATTATTATTATTATTTATTTATTTATTTATTTATTTATTCTTATTAGAAACAGCTCTCGTACATATCTTTTACTTTGATTATCGTGTACCAGTGTTTTCATTCTGAAGCGATTTCCTAAATTATTAGTTATGCTAGGGCTTAATATTTCATGCGTATGACTGATACCATTTTTTGAGCTTTCTTTACTGTAGAATATGTCCAGAAAATTATAATATCTAACAAAATTATAAATATATCCATCCATATATTTACAGGTACCTCCTCGAGTGGAATACTGTCCGGGTGATATGTGGATCATTGCAAAGAATGGCACTGCGCAAGTGACGTGGGATGAACCATTGTTTGCAGACAACGTTCGGGTTGTTCGAGTGCAAGAGAAGAACGGCCATCGCCCAGGACAAACGCTTCTTTGGGGAAATTACGAGATTGCTTATGTAGCTTATGATGAGGCGGGCAACTCAGCCATTTGCAACTTCCGAGTCTACGTTCTGTGTAAGTATTTGGTTTGGTTTCTCGTACAACAATTGACATTGGATTCTAAAATATACCAGAACTAACTCAGTCTATAGCCTATGGAACTCACAGCTTGAATGCCACGTTCACAAAAGCTTTCCGTTGACTTCTGTTCTGAGCAAACTGAATCCAGTTTCTAATTTGTATTCCTATTTCTGTGAGATCCATGTTAATATTGTCGTCCCATCTGCGCCTAGGTCTTCCTAATAGATGTTTTACGATTGAAATTCCAGTGAAAACTTTGAGAGTGTTCCTGCTTTCTAATATCAAATGATACCAAAATATACCAAATGATAATTGAAATGCAATTTTTAAAATACTGATGGTGCAATGCACTGTAGAAGTGAGTAAAATATTATATTACATTAGGATTAGAAATTAGATTTCTGGGCTTTTGGCATCTATGGCCATGTTAGCCCGCCACGTATGAGGGATATCGCCCCTAAGCGATCCACTATTAGGGAAAGGGAAGGAAGGAAGCGGTCTGGGACCTATATGTTGGGTACCATCCCGGCATTTGACTGGTGTGAATGAGCAAAACTTCGCTCAGAATGGCTGACCTGAAAAAGCTTTTTACACTTTTTCGACTGAGTGTCCCTATCGGGAATCAAACCCGATTTATATATATATATATAGACACGTTTGTAGATTTCATAATCTTATCCTTGATTGATTTCAGTCCTAAACCAATAGGTTTAATTCTTAAGCTTAAGAAAATAAAAACATAATTATGATAAAAAGCCATTTGCTTTGAAAAAGAAAGTCTTCGTTTAACAGGAAATTATATTCCAATATCTCTTCTTGTGAGATAAGTGAAGGCCAGCCAGTGGGGGATCCGATTAGAAAAAAAATGAGTGACTATTCCTGCTCATTAGATGGTGTTGGCATTAGACAGCTGCTTCAAAGAGAGAAAGCTGGAATTAACGGAGAAGAGAGCCGATATGCCGACCATGCATCACTCCAAAAGACTGGTGAACACTGGTTCCCTATGAACCGTTCAACTGAGTTTAGGTTTAATTTTTTTTTCACGTTTAACAAGTTTCTTAACATTGATGATGAATTCAATCCCGAGTCCCTCTGACCAATTTCAAGCAATAGCGATAATTCTTATCTCAAAGTAAACACGTCTGTGTTGATGAAAATCGGATATTTTTTACTAAATTTACCGTGGAACAAATCTTTTAGTATGGCGTACAAGTTCACTCTTTGCTCTTCATCGAATTTCATCCCGAAGCATTGTGGTGATTGGAAAAAAACTTAAAGCCAAATATATGTTACATTTAATCAAAATCATTTTTTTAAAACAAAGTAATCGTACAAATTTTAAAAAATCTTATCATATTATAAATATAGGTAAACTTTGAACTTGTGATGGTTGTTTACTGCTTTTGCTTCCTGCTTCTCTATACAATTCAACTCCAAACAACAGGCATATTTCTCAAGTCAGGAAGAAACACACGCCAAATTTCATTAAAATAGGAAGAATTTACGAAAGTTACCTTGAAACAGAGATATGAACCGAAAGACATCCAAATGCACATTGAATAGAATTATAGAAGCTCACTTACGCTCGCTTCAGTGATCAGTTTCCATTATGAGGTTTCATCATTTATAATTTATTTAACATACGAAAAAAGAGAGAATAATTTTTGATCTATCTAATCTATTTCTATCTTACTATCGTATTTAGTATTCGATTTTTAGTTTTCGATTTCGAATATGATTTTAAATAACGATTATAGTTTCGGATTAAATATATGTATAATTTGAAAATTGTGCATCTGTGGTTAAATCGTGTTTTCTTTTTTCAGCTGACTTCTGCCCTGAATTGTCTGATCCAGTTGGAGGCACTCAGACGTGTCGAGATTGGGGTTCAGGAGGACAGTTTAAGGTGTGTGAAATTGCTTGTAACCCAGGACTTAAATTCTCACAGCCAGTTCCTCGATTCTACACTTGCGGCGCTGAAGGATTCTGGAGACCAACAACCAATCCTGCATTGCCGCTTGTCTATCCTGCTTGCTCCAGTAAGTATTAGGATACTTTTATATTTATGTTTAATGTTTAAAATACAATATTTGTATTTGTTTCAAATGATTATAACTATAATTTCTCTTGTCCTTTAAAATACTGTGGTTGGTTTCTATTTATATTGCCATACTTTGTAAATTACCAGAAAAAGTCATCCATCTAATATTTGCTATTTTCTTAATTTTGCTACATATGAACCAATTTTAGTATTGCTACATTTTTTGGTAACAGAAATTGGAATAAAAAAAATACATATACAAACTTCAAAATATAGCAGCATAGGCACATTAGATATTTAGATTCAACCAGGTATGCAATCTAAAAGGACTTAGAAATATTATATTGGGTTTACATAGAATCAGTTTAGATTAAAAACGTTTGGGAGGTGATTCCTGACAACAAGTTAAGACAGAAACCATAGACCTACCTAGGTGCACAAATGCTTCTTTTCGGAGTTATAGACTGCCGAAAACATGAAAAAATCAACTTTAAAGGTCCATAGCTCCAAAACTATGGGACCTATCGTGGTTGGCTCAAGACTTCACTTAGGAACTAATATGTGTCCTATCCAAATATCCATGTTTCAGAATCCTGTGGTACTTGCGCAACAATCTTTATAGAGGGAGTTGTGAGTACTTCAAATTATATGCCTGTAGCCAAGCTCCCTTTATAAAAGTTGTTGCGCAAGTACCACAGGATTCTGAAACATGGATATTTGGATAGGACACATATTAGTTCCTAAGTGAAGTCTTGAGCCAACCACGATAGGTCCCATAGTTTTGGAGCTATGGACCTTTAAAGTTGATTTTTTCATGTTTTCGGCAGTCTATAACTCCGAAAGGAAGCATTTGTACACCCAGGTTGGTCTATACATTTTGTCTTATCTTGATGTCAGGAATCGACTCCCAAACGTGTCGGTATTGTTTTGAAACATCCTGTGCATATATAAATTAACGATATTACGATGATGTTGAGTTGTAATTTAAAAATGAAATCTTTTAGTTTAACGTCTCGCGACTAATTATCTTTAGGCTAAGGAAGACAACAATGAAAACAAGTGAACGATAATGGAAGAAATGGTGAAATGAGAAAGTGGGAGGAAAGGAATACTAGGACAAAACCCACGGACACAGTGTTATCCAACACAAATTTGCTTGGTTGGGGATAGAACCAGGGACCCCACGCACCAGAGATAAAGGCTCTACCACTGATCCACTATGTCATCTCGTTGTAATTTAATTTCTACAAAAAATGTGATCTAGTGATGATTATTAATATTATGTTTTTGATCGAAGAAGTATAATTGAAACTTGGATTTAAGTTAGCTTGAAGAAATAAAACAGTCCTATGTATTGTAAAATATCTTAAATATTAATAACTAGCAGCGTTCACCCCGCTTCGCTGGGGTCACCCCGGAACGCAATAAACCTTGTTAATTAGATAATTTTTACTTTTTCGCTTTCAAGTGATATGATAAAAACCATAGTAGATTGCAGTAAATGTTAACATTATATCGCCTGTCATTTATGTTAACCCGCCGAGTGACACGGTCATGCGGGTTGCATATAAATACGTTTATTTTTACCTATGATGAACTAACAAAGGATTTGTACGTTATGGACACTTGAATGGTCAATTATCTCAAGACACTGGTAATTGAAAATTAAAGTGATATGATAAAAACCATCTAGGGTCCAAATCCTAATAACCCCCCAAAAATGAAAGAAATTGGTTCAGCCGTATTAGCGTGATGAGGGAACAAAGGATTTGTGCGTTCTCTTTTATATATAAGATTAAGGATCGAACTCAGTTGCTCATATTGTAAGACTGAAAGAGAAAGGAAGAAAACCACAAACTCGTAAATAATTCTTATTGGTGGATAATATGTTCTGATGTTGTTCTTAAATTTTGTAGGTGCCAAACCTGCTCAGCGAGTGTTCAAAATCAATATGCTTTTCCCAACATCCGTGCTTTGTAATGAAGCTGGTCAAGGAGTGCTCCGACAGAAGGTTCGCAATGCCATCAACTCTCTCAACAGGGACTGGAACTTCTGCTCTTATTCTGTCGAAGGTAAGAAGCTTTTATTATTATTATTATTATTATTATTATTATTATTATTATTATTATTATTATTTTTTTTTGATTGATTGAAGGTGATACCATAGTCTTAATATGTTGGATGAAACTGATCACATTGCTAAGAAGGAGTTCTAAAATCATTTCTTAAAAAAAACGTTTGAAGCAATAAGGGAATCTACCGTACTTAGTCTCGCAACTTTATATCATTAAGATCGTAAAACTCGCTAAATAGATCTTATCATTGAGAAGAAAACAAATGACTAGTAGCTGTAAGTAAAGGCTTCCAAAGAATGTTACTAAAACATAATTTAAATATCAATTATGGTGTATAGATATTACCTAAGAGAAGTTCATTTATTCTGTATCTTGTTAAGTATTTGAAATTATGTTGATTGATAACGAATGACTTACGATCATTGAGATAATATGTAGACCTAGAGGCGCCCTAATGCGAGATCTTTGATGGTATCGAACTCGCATATATCGAATCGATCCGCCATATTGTGTAGGGAAAGAGAGACATTTTCACGTAAAGCTCAATGATAATGTATATTTGTGTTATTTGTTGATTATCTGTGTTCTGAAGAGAAATTTATGGCGAATGAAATAAACTTTCTTTGGAATTTCATAATATTTCAAAGGTGTTATTTTCTTTCCTTTAAGGTTTAAATAAATAATAAAACGTGATTGTGTACTTGTAGTAATATTGCGTGAATAGATATATGCATTGCATTTACACTGTCAAAATTGCGGAATATGCCATCTTGGGAAGGGATATCTCGAATCGAGCGCTACAATCGAGAGTTCGCTCGAATCAACACTGCGACATAGGGAAGGGCACCTCCAGGTCTATATATTATTTCAATGCTTGCGATTAATTCCAAGTACTTCGATTGATAGAAGACGAGTAAAGATGCTTTATTATTATTATTATTATTATTATTATTATTATTATTATTATTATTATTATTATTATTATTATTATTATTATTATTATTATTATTATTATTATTATTATGGTGTATTTGTAATGAACGAAATAGGTTGCATATAAAGATAATTCATTTATTTTATGATAATTATGTAGAAAATATTGTTTTAAGTATAGTTAGGGATTGAGTGATTGTAAAGACATTCTTTCCAAGTAGCCTTAGTTAAATATAATTTCTTATGGTTTATTCGATTTAATACTTGATTATCGCGTCATGTTGAACCTAACATAATACATTTTCACACATTTTAATTGATGACGCCATATTTTGAACCTACAGAAGCAAGGAAATAAATTTTAAAACGGGAGCTGTAAGTTTTTTTTTAAATATCACTTACGCTCTCTCTCTTTTCTTTCTGTTTGATTATCTGCTATTGAGCAAGAGAAAAAAAATATTGCTTTATTTCGTTTATCTTTATATTACATTTTTAACTTATCATAATTTTCAGTTTACTCTAATATTAATAATTTGTAGTAATCGTGAAATGCTACTATGGAATTTGTATATTGAAGAAGCCATTTTGTACAAAGCATGTTAATGTAAACAAAGGATTAAGCAATTTATCAAAATAAAAATACTTGCAAAAGTGACGAATATATTCTGAATGCTAATTAGAGTCACTTAGATGTCAATTCGAGGACAGATCGTCATTCGAATGGAAAGAAGAGAGAGAGAGAAAGAGAAAGGTGCTAAAGAATATTGTCAGCACTCAATAACTATGTAAGGTTGAAAACAAAATTTTAGAGGAGCAATTGAGGGAATCAGTCCAATAGTGGTAAGGACCTTCTTATAAATGAAAAGTAGACTATTTATTTATACCTGCTGTTCCTTAACAACAGAGACAATAGGCCAAACATTGGGAAACGGTTGACTAGACTACTGTCAATGTTGGCCCAACATTGTGATTTGCGAGTTTGCTGAGCATTTGCCAACTAATTCAATAGCCCCTACAAAGAAAGTGTAATTGCGATGGGAGTGCGAAGTCGAAACTGTTGGGTAAGTTACGGCAAATGGTTCATTGGGCGGCATACACTTTAAAACACGTTGGGCCAATGTCTTTTTCAACCTTATTGGTGGAATTCTCAATTCCTAGCCATGCCAACCATTGATCTACGAAAAGCCTACCAAATGTGTTGGTAGGAAGCTTTGAGGTGAACTGTATTGCTATGAAGTGATTGGAACAATATTACTCTCTTATACAGTTGTGTATAATTCCTTTCAGACCTCAGCACAGCAATGTCTAATTTCAAACATTGTAACACATTCATATCATCGTTAAGTAAGCGTAACTCACAACTACGTTAGAATGCTTTGGGTTCTAAAATAAAAAGAAATTATTTCAACTATTTCTTTAAATATAACGATGATTTAAATCAAACTTATCTTTTTCGAGCGCTTTATATTTAATCTATTACTCTGAAATGGCAGAGGGTCATGGTAGTATTTATACTAAAAATACAGAAAGATTAACAAATCAAAAGAAAACCTCAATTCTTTCACAGGAACGCAGCTTACTTGATTATTCACGTAACATTATTAAAATTAATATAAGTATGCCGACATCGTAATTTGTTTGTTCTAATCAACAATACATTATTCTGTAGGTACTCGAGAATGTAAAGATTTGAACATTGATGTGAAGTGTGATCATAGATCTCGACCAGTCAAACGACAAGCTGAAAATGGAGGAACTTACGTTGTTGGTGTATCATTCCCTGCTCAAAAGTAAGTACATTAGATTTATATACATAGAAATTTCGCTTGTTCTTTACTATGTTTGCTTCTAGTAGAAAAAAACTAAGCATATTTTTCTCAGTATCTGTTTCTTTAAATCAAATCATAGAAAGCTTGTTTCTATGCACGAAATAGAAATTTACATTTTATAGTAATCTTGTTACTTTTCTAATATAGATTCTTGATAGACAGCTTAATGTAGCATAGATAAACTCTATAGTGAACTATATGCATGCAAATTTTAATAGAAAGATGTCACCCCATTTCCATAAAAATTATTAATCAATCCTTTGTAGATGTTCCAGTTATGATCAGTCTATACGTTATAGAACTTAGTTTTATTTTGTGTTGAATAGTTTCCGAATCCTCTATTCTTTAGATAGGATCTAACGTATCTATTGCTTGATTTTATTAAATATTTTCTTCATACTTGTTCGGATAGAACTTATAAAAATACCGTAAAACCACCTTAGCTTTAGATTGTGAATGCTAAAATATTGGAAAAAATTATATGCAAAGGAAAACTGTATTCATTTGATCATAACATTGACTTTTAATAATAAATTACGGATATGAAACATAAAAACCAAAATTATTGATATAAAGGATGCATATAATGGAAACATGGTAAGATTTGGGTTCGATTCCCGCTTGTGCCTGTTTCGAATGTTGAGTGACGGAACTTCTGAAGGGTTGCGACTCCGAGGTTACAGTCTCAATTGCTTATACAGGGTGTTCCAAAACAACACCGACAACGTTTGGGAGGTAATTCCTGACAGCAAGATAAGACAAAAACTATAGACTAACCTGGGTGCAGAAATCCGTCATTTCGGAGTAATAGGGTGCCGAAAACATGAAAAAATTAACTTTAAAGGTCCATAACTACAATACTATATTACCTACCGTAGTCGGGTCAACACTTCATTTAGAAACTAATATGTGCGCTATCCAAAAATACATGGTTCAGAATCGTAAGGTACTCACGAAGCAAATAGAGAGTTTGGCTACGGGCATATAATTTGAAGTACTCTCCAATTACCTCTATAAAAATTGTTGCGGAAGTACCGCGGGGTTCTGAAACTTGGATATTTGGATAGGGCACATACTAGTTCCTAAGTGAAGTCCTGACCCGACTACGGTATATTCCATAGTATTGGAGCTATGGACCTCTAAAGTTTTTTTTTTTTTTTTTTAATGTTTTCGGAAGCCTAGAACTCCGAAATGACGTATTTCTGCGCTCAGGTTAATCTATACTTTTTGTCTTATCTTGGTGTCAGGAATCGCCTCCCAAACGTTGTCGGTGTTGTTTTTAAACACTCTGTAGATCTAAAAGCTAATACCCAAACGAGAAGAGGGGGCCGCGGTGGCTCAGTGGAAGAGCGTTCACCTTTGGTGGTTGGGGTCCCGGGTACGATCCCAGCCCCCGCCAAGTGAACTTTGTGGTGGACAAACACCGTGTGCGTGGGTTTTCTCGGGGTTCTCCCGTTTCCTCCCACTTTCTTCATTCCACCATTTCATTCATTACTCATTATCACCGTCTCCTTTAGCCTAACCGGCATAACCGTGGGACGTAAAACTCAAAGATTTCATTTCATTTTTTCCAAACGAGAAGAATAAACTATTACATCCTATTAGTACATTATTCATGTTAGGAAATATGAGAGTGACATTTTTCTAACTAGAACTTTGCATGTGAAACATTGCTTGCACTTTGCTTTGAAGTTCTTCATGTCTGTTCTCATGACGAAAGAGTCATGTGATGTAGTCGTGTTATCCTTGTAATCTGCAACTAGTATTACTTTCCTTTAGGCTCTCTAGAGAAAGAAGACAAGCTCAAGACACCTATAGTGTGGAGATTTCATTCCCCGCTGTCAAGTAAGCATTCCATCGCTTCCTTCCGTTTCGCATTCACGTAATTAACCTACAAAGAATCAGAACAGTTGCACTTGCCATTTCAACCATAATAAATAAAAATCTATTGGAAATACGATAACATAATTACCAACTTTAAATCTTCCTTCTGTAAAGAAAATAAAATATATAATTTATTTATTTTTTGTTATAAGTAAAATCATAAAGTTATAAATTTGGATAATAAATTATGGTAAAAGTCAATCAATAATTTACCTGAAATTCGAAAGAGTAATTAAAAAAATGGTAATCCCAGTGTATTACATTCATAATAGTTCTTTAAAATTCTTAATTAATCTGAATGAGTGTTAACCACCTCCGGCTAGAGACAATTAAAAAATAATATATTTCAAGAATTATTTAAAGGAATTTTACTAGTTTCATAATTCATTCGTCACAAAATGAGATATTACGAAACTATAGCGTTTGTCTAAATGGAACAGCGTAACCCGGACTTTACTTGCCAGGTTTGTTTCTTATAGAGTTGATTTAACACTTTTTCGATTCAAACTTACTAGGAATGAGTCCAAGTTGAACCTTGAATCTGGAGATAATCTATATATTTCCTGAAAGGGTTTGTGGAGCAAATTCAAAACAGGTTTTAATTCCTTGTCCGGAAGTGACAACACCTCTTCAGGATTGGAAATATGATCTCTATGTCCTATATATAAGTGCTCCACACGACTAGTAGATTAAGAATATAATATGCACTACCAATTATATCCTATATCAAGGTAATAAATCATAAAATTGGTTATATCACTATAAATATCATATATATTAGTGAACCTCACTATCACGCCTTAGAGCGATCGTGAGGCAGTGAGAGTTACGTGGCCATCATACCTTAAGAACAAAGGTCAAGACCTGGCAAATGACTTACTGTTGACTGGATATTATGAATATGCTTTTCTCAACTTTACAGGTCCACTAATATAGGATATTTATAGTGAAATAATCATTTTTTGGTTTGATTACCTTGATATAGGATATAATTGGGTAGTGCATGTTATATTCTTAATCTACTAGACATGCAGAGCACTTTGACATATAGGACATATAGGTGAAGTTGTTCCATATATTTCCAACCCTGAAGGAGTGGGGTCACTTCTGGGCAAGGGACTGAAAACTCGACAAACCTTTTCAGGAAATATATAGGTTATCCCCAGATTCAAGGTTCAACTTTGGACTCATTCCTAGTTAGAAAGATGCAAATCTTTCGTCATTTTCAACAAAAATAAGATAAAACATAAAATTTAGACTTATTGAGTATAATACTCAAATGAGTTGGACTAATTTCCATAAAGCTTATGCAGTATAAAAAATTAGCTTTCATTTTCTTCAAACTTTTATTTTGTCGTTTTGCATTTCTCTACGTCTTCCAAAGCTTCTTAAGTGTTAATGAAAAAAAAAAAAAATACCGCATTTCTGTTGTGTGTCTATTTATAATTATTTTATTAAAGTATAATAATTTTATAATTGCTGTAGTTCACAAATTACAAAGCACTTCAAACATTTTCGCGTGTATAAATAGAAGAACTATTAAGAATTTTATCTTAAACTTTTGCATCCTGAAAAGTTCCTTCAGTGCACTACAAAACACGACAATTTTCGAAGATTCCTTAAATCATTTTAAAATGCTTAACTAACAAAACTATTTCATTTTTTACAGTGATCCTGTCATCAATTTGAACACCAACGAACGATCGAAGGTGCAGCGTCTATTGGAGCAGTTGATCTTAGAACAAGACGAATTTGACGTCCATGATATTCTACCAAACACTGTTCCTGATCCAGCGTCCTTACAGCTTCAATCAGACTACGCTTGTCCTGTAGGACAAGTCGTAGTTGCACCAGATTGCGGTAGGTATTCTCAAACCTTATATTAAGCAATAAAGAAACGTTTATTTAGGTTTCAGTTATTAAAATTTATATAAAAGCCTCTGATATTATGTGCGCACATATTATTATTCAAATTTTGGATACAAGGCGGATAATAACACAGGGTGATTCACAGAAGCGAGAAAATTTTGAAAATTAAATAATTTCATGATTTTTTTTTAATATTTATCTCAGGAAATAGTAAAAATAATGTCATTTTCGAATACATAGAGTACAATTTATTTCTTTAAGATGACATCTTGCAGGTGAGCTCTTGAAGCATTAATTCACAAAATTGTCGTCGCATAACGTGGTTTTTGGATTTCAGTTCCTGGACGATCTGCAATTTGTATGGATGGCATTGCAAGTCCTGTATTAACATTCTTCGAATACTTGAACTATGCAACTGTAAAGATGCTGAGTGACGACGGATGGACTTCTTATGATAGCATCTCGAACAGCTTGGATATTGTGTGGTGCACGAACGGTTCACACACGGTCTGGAGCTTTCTTTATCACTACCAAAGCAGTTTGCTGGAAATTACGTATCCATGTTTTAATTGTATGTGCTAAAAGAACATGATCATGACGTCCTAAATTAAAATGACGGCGGAATTCTCTACGTGCCTCCTTCACACTGTCATTATTCTTGTAAAACGCTTTAATCGCGAAAGCACGTTGCGGACCATTCCAAGCATTCATGACAACTAAATGGCAGGGTGTCATTGACAGTATGACGTCGTTATTCAGTGTTACTAAACGCCTACTGTTGCCAACACAACTTTTAAAATTTCCCGTTTCTTTGAATCACTTTGTAAATTATTACTATAACCATCTATTATATTTTATTTTATTTTACCGTTAGTAGTTTTCATTTCTGAATAAAATTTTGAGTACTTAGTTGTATTTTTAATTGCCCAAGATTCAGTACCAAAGTACTTTTGTTCTGCCATGGAGATTGTAAAAGTTCTAAATTTCATTTTTCAGTTCCCAACCTTTAATTTGATTTTCAATTGAATAAGAATCTCTCATTTGGCATTCTTTTTTACATGATGCTTTAAAACTCTAGCTTACTGCGTTAACCTGGGTACTGTTTTAGGTACAGTACAATCACATAAAAGTCCACTTATTCATTTGATTTCTAACTGAAGCATCATGAAGACATGACCATATTTTTGTTATTACTTTTTGGTTTGTCGACTTGGAGTTGAATATCTTTTGTTAGATTAAGTGTCGTCATTATAGACAAGTTTCATTGTACAGTACTGGACACCATCGCTCTTGCATACATTTTTTTTTTTCAGAACTCAAAGAAAACACTATGCATTTCGTAATTTAGTAAACCCAAGCGCCCTCTATCTTGGATATTTCTGTGTGATAAACATTCTTGAAGGAAACAAACGTACCATGAGAAGTTTTACCATAGATGTAATTAATAATTTTAATATTTATTTAGATATAAAATTAAGATATATATATATAGAAGGTATGTTGGAATATTAAAGCTTTTCTTTTGTTGTTCAACAGTGCCCTGTGCAGTGGGAACATACTTTGACCGAGAAACTCGTACCTGTGTCCCATGTCCATTAGGAACCTATCAAAGCGAAACAGGTCAACTTCAGTGTACTCCTTGCCCTGTGATTGCTGGCAGACAAGGTGTCACAGTCGCCCCAGGAGCCCGAAGTGCCAGCGATTGCAAAGGTAGGCATCTTCATAACCAGTACATGATGGAATCTGAAACTAGAGTAGAAATCTTTGATTCAACCAAACATCATTATTATAGTTATTATTATAGTGAAAACTTTTGCTAGTGGTAAATTTCAAGTTGTGAGAGTATAACCATGTGGTAGACTACTATAAAATATCTCAACAGATTTTTTTTTTTTAAGTTTTTGCTTAATTTATGGTTTAATTAATAGTAATCTTTACCTCACAAATATGGGTGACGGTAATAATGGAGACGAATAAAAGTGATGCATAGAAATGAGGCTCTCAAGAACCATGAATGAGAAGATAATTTGAAATTGAAACTTTGAATTGTTGTTTAAAACAATGGGAGTCAAGAAAAGGATTAAACATTGACGAGAATATCGAAAGTGGAAGAATAAAATAGTAATCTGATTCAGGAACGTACGAACAAATTTATTTCGTGGGGGGAGGGGATTAAAATTCAATATGAGGATAAATTATATTAAAATTTGTGAAGTTACCAATAAAATTAGACTAAATTTACAGAAAAGTTGGGATTTTGGAGGGAGGGATCCGGGCACACCTTTTTCGTACGTCCCTGATCTGGTTTATATACGTGGAATTATTATTTGCCGAGTGACTTGATAATAAATGACTTGTAAAGACTTACTATGTGAAAGGTTGCAGTAGGATAGGCTAGAATAGAATACACTGTTATTCATTTCTTGTTATTAGTTTTGTCATTAAGTATATATAACAAGATAAAATAGTGAAATCACTCTTAACTTTATCATCTGTTTGTATAAATTAATTCTTCACTATACTCTCTACGCCCTTACTTCGCAAATAAGGCTTACATTTGGTTGACATATTGAAGAAATAATTTCTACGAATATAGGACATAAGTTAGAAGAGTTATATTAATGTACACTCTCAGTTCGTTTTACAAAGACATATTTGAAGTTACAAAAATATAGGTTCGTAATTTCAAAAAGGACTTATCTGGTGGCAATGATGCGAACAGACTTTGGGGAGATGGCTGAAATTCAGCTCAAATATAGAAGGGGCTACATAGATTCCATATTTCAAGAGCAATTGTTCTAAAATGGGTAGAACATAGTCAAAAAAGCTCGAAACTTTAACATTAATGTCAATGGAAAATCAATGGAAAACAAATAATTTCTCCACTTATCTCAAAACCTAAAAGAGGGCGATAGCTGAAATTCAGTTTAAATATAGAACAGATTATGTAGATTCTACATTCAAGAAAGAAATTGTCCTAAAATAGATGGAACCTTGTAAAAAGTTATGAAACATGAACATTAAAGTCAATGGAAATCAATCAAAAAGAGAATGAAGTCGTCCAGATATCTCAAAAATTATAAAAAGGAGATGGCTAATTGAAAGCTTATTGCAAAGATATAATAAAGAGTGTAAAAACGATGTATAGCACGTAAGGTAAATATGGATAGAACATTGTCAAAAGTCAAGTTGTTTAAGTAAAATCAACAATAATGTTAAAGTATATTCATCTTCTTCGAATTACCCAGGGCGCTCCACGTGGAGGTTACATACTTGAAATATCTCACATCTGGATTTCGAATCTCTAGACTCGATTTAGGACGCAACATGACTTTTGACCTGATTACGTGACACAGCCTGATCCTTATGACAAACCGCATAGACCCTTTATTACTATGAAATTCATATATGGTTAAATATATTTGTGTAAAGAAATAGAAATCAGAATTTTAAATATAATTTAAACGTGTAATTGATTGATCTGTGAATGAAATGAAATTTCCAGATGAAAACTCGTGAAAGAGACTACAATTAATTCAAAATAATTTTGGAACGAAGAAACACATTTGAAAGTTTTGGTAAATATGTAAAAACAATGGATTTTTTTCTGTGTTAATAATAGAATATATAATAAGTCTCAAAAAGGTATTTATGAGGTGTAATGGTATAGCATTCAAATCCCAGTATATGTATCTACAATTTGATTTTACAATAAATGAAAATAAAATTAGACCATTTTTCTAAAATTATACATATAATACGAATAGATGAAATAATTAATTGACATTGTTATCAATTTGCAGACATATTCTTATAGATAAAGTACAGGTTAATAATTTAGAGTTTCTGATGAACTGACAGGAAGGGATGAAAAATTTTAATGATATTTCTGTCTTTAGAACGCTGTCCGTCTGGAAAATACTTTGACCACGAGGCTGGTTTGTGCCGTAGCTGTGGACATGGCTTCTATCAACCTAACGAAGGAAGCTTTTCATGTTTGCTCTGTGGCCTCGGAAAGACTACCAGAACAACTGAAGCAGTTTCGTCAGAAGTATGTCTTGCTTATACATTATATAATAATGTATATTTACATTGCATCTACTATAATTGCACTATGCGCTTAAAGATTATAATGTTTTTGCAACTGAATTATTGCCCTTTTAAAGTAAAAAGAGATTTATTTCTTTAGATGTTAACGATCCATTCGAAAGTGCCTATTACCTGATGAATGGTCACAGACTTTGTGATAGTAAAATCTGTAATGTTGGCTGCTAGTTTAATTTGGCTATAAATGTGTACAGGCATGTAGGTACAGCCATATACTGTTAATGATGTGTTAGTTGACTATAAGTTGACTACTTTCTAGGATGGCCAACTTAAGACATCCTTCACTATACTTATATTTTTAAGTTGTTACTTCCTGAAAATCTCTTTAAAATTAGACTACTTACGATGAAAAATGCAATTAATCTTCTCATTGTTACAAATTCAGAATTAAATTTTCATATTTATTACTTATTTGTATAGGAATGTCGTGACGAATGCGCCTCAGGCATGCAGCTTGGCGTCGAAGGCAGATGTGAACCTTGTCCACGAGGTACTTACAGAGCCCAGGGTGTTCACGCAGCTTGCCAGGCATGTCCAATTGGAAGAACTACACCGAAACTCGGAGCTGCTGCTATTGAGGAATGCTCCTTGCCAGTGTGTCCACCAGGTGAGTTAGTGCAGCTTATATTCAAATTCCAATAACGAATTCATCTCCAAAATACAATATATATCTACAATAAAAGGTAGTACTAACTCATAAGTTTGAAAAGAAACATATTTATATAAAAATCTGTCATTACAATAACTAAATTTTCTACGTTAAGTGCACTTCTTAGGTGAAATAACATTTATTTGTAACAATCATTTTATTTGTTAACAGTAAATAATTGTTGTACATATATCAAAAGAAAGGAAATGTTTAACTCGCCTAACATATGCAATAATTATGTAAATCTGACAAAGATTTCAACAATTGCTCTTGCCTTCATGTGACCAAAATATCTTTGAGCTTAGAAGTGTGTCGTCCTCCTAATATATTTTTAGTGTATTTCTCCATTGTAAATATATTATATCATATCTTCTAAATATCCTAGGATCTAACAAATCAACAGATTCACAATGAATGGAAATATACTAAACATGAAGTAGGAGGTTATTACATATAGCTCGAAACTGTTTTGAACCGATGAAGTCACCGGTAGTTGTCGAAACAACTTTTATCAGATTTACATGATTATCCCTTATAAAGTTTCCCTTATAAGACTTTCAGTCAAGCAGCTATAGCATCATTCCTGTTTATCCTAGGATCATAGTTTTACCTCATTTTCTTCAGAATAGAGCAGCCTTTCAAACGGTACCATTCACATTTCCGTATCATGTCCCTGAGGCGGGAAGTAGAAATTGGGATTTTTTTTTCTGATTCTTTTTTCAAATTTTGAGCCCCTCTGGACAACACAGATCTCAAAATCAACTACTAAGTAGTAAGGTGTGTACTAAATTGTGTACAAAATTTCAAAACTTCTATCTTGAATAGTAAGGGCGGGAAAAAATATTTACCAATGAGCCCCACAATGTCCAACATTACCCCAAAAGACCCGGATGTAATATAAAAATTTCCTGAAACATCCCTATTTATCCTAGGGTCATGGTTCATATATCATTCTCTTCAGAATAGGACAGACTTTCAAATGGTACCATTCACATGTCTCCATCATATATCTGAGGCGGGAAAATCGCGAAAAAAGGATTTTTTGTTAAAAATATCTTTTTTTTTTACCTTTTTACCCCTCTGTACCACCCTGTTTTAACAGATATCTGAAAAAAACTTTAAAAAAATACTAAGGGGTGCACTGAATGTTTGTCCAAAATTTCAATCTTCTAGGTACAAAAGTAAGCCCTCCAAAAAGTAATAAAAATATTCATAACAATTTTTTTTTTTAAAGTTATGACGTCATCACACCCTATGTCACAATGCAGAAAGGCGTGAAACCATACGTAACGTGTTCTACAATGCCCCCAGGCTTGGAGAAACAAACTAACAAAAACAGAAAACAAAGTAGGAAGCTTTGTTGGTACTTTTTAATATAATAATGAAGACACTACTTTAGTTCCTAAAAATAGGCACTAAAATGTATAAGGCAGCAGTAGTTATCGGGAGGGCACTAAAATTTATAAGGGTTATTGATGACATTAGATGAATTAAATATTTCATATTTTATAATCGCTAGTTACACACTTGGTCTTGTACATAGTTATAACCAGGGGCGGATCCAGGACCGACTTCTGGGAGGGGGGGGGGGCGGTGGATTGTCATACTGTTACTTTTAACGGCCCCAAGCTTTGGAATGGGTTTTATTTATATATATAAAATAAGAAAGTTTTACTCTTCTGGGGGGGGGGGGGGTGATTGCCCCGATCGCCTCTCCTGGATCCACTCCTGATTATAACTAGGAATAAGAACAACATTCTGTAAACCAATTTTGTTTCTAAAAACTGTACGTATTTCTTATCTTATTACTGTCAACTTACATTATCTTACTCTTGGTAACTGCAGGCACTTATTTGAACGGTACTCAGAACAGCTGTATAGCTTGCAAGAAGGGAACTTACCAACCAAATGCTCAACAAACTACTTGCATCACTTGTCCACCCAATACAAGTACAAAGGGAACTGGATCCGTAAGTATCACTAATTTCTTTTCTATATGTTGTGGTAGTACTAAAGAAAGAAACTGAATTGCTTAGTCAAATTTATGAATTCAAAGTATACATTCCACATTACATCACATTATATTTTAATTTCGTGGCCTACGCCATGTTTCTGTAATCACTATAAATCTTGGAGTAACTACATATTTTGAATAGATACTTCCACGATAATATGTAGGTTTATTCTATTTTACGAATATGTGATCAACTTCCTTTATAAGATTGAATAAGCCTATGTACTATTGAGAAACACGATACGGGAGCATGACGTAGATCAGTAAATTAGGATATAATGTAAACATTATGTTTCTTTGTTTGTTTTTATTTATATCCTTATTTAACTTACATCTTGAGGTAGGATCTCATATGAAATACAGGGTTAGCATGAATGATTCATTCATTTTGAGATGGCTATATTTTCAAAAGTATATTAGACGTACACACATGAAAGATATATGGCAAGAACCACAAACTCTCCAATTTTATGCACCCTCTACAAATGTTCAATATGTTCCTCTTTGGTGACACGACACACGTCCAGATGATACTCGAGCTCATTCCATACATTTGTAGCGTAGTCCTGTCAATTGTCTGCACTGCAGCATTGATGGGGGTTCTTTGAGCTCGACCAAGGATTACGGTAGTGGGGGTACGTAAACACGGTCTTTAACGTATCCCCACAGGAAGAAGTCTCAGGGCGTTAAATCAGGAGCAGTAGCGTCATTTCAGATTTTGCTTTGGGGGAGGGGGAGCAAGACCCTTTGATATAAGTAAAATTTCGCGTTTTTCACTGATTTACTACTTGATAAAATCTATATACATCTCAAACTCAGGGGGGAGAATTGCCCCTTCCTGCTCCCCCTAAATGACGCGTCTGATCAGGAGATCTGGTAAGCCAGGAGAACGCCCAATTCAGCGATGCGGGATGTGCCAATGAGAGGGCCTCGTCTTATGCCCCCCCCCTCGTGTTGCCACCTCGAATACACAATACAAACTTGGCGTGTTTGTGGTTCTTTTCATATATCTTTCATGCGTGTAAGTGTAATACTTGTGCAAATATATCCTTTTCGAAACGAATGAATCATTTATGCTAACCCTGTATTAAAGTATCAATGCTGTGTAAACAATCTAAATAAACAAACAAAGGAAATGTAATATAATATATGTAATATAGAGGAAAATCTTTAAATTTTTTTTTTTTTTTTTTTGTAAAAGAAATCATAGAGTACATTAGTTTATTAGTTTTATAGGCAGATTTCAGATTAATGTGGGCTACATGAAACTTTAAAATATTGATTTACTTTTCATCTTAACTACGAACTAAAACAGCCTTAGTATAATAGTGTGTGTGCTGTAATTAGGCATGTTACAAAAATCGAGATTGACGTAAGGAATGCGAAAAAAGTAAAGGCTGTCTGCGAAGGAGAAATTTAAGGGAGATCATTACTGAAAACAATGTTGATACCACACAGCGCTACCAAGTTTTCTGGTCACGACGCTATTGGCTGAGGAAAGAGCTGAAGCTATTGCTTATTGACTGCTAACGTAATACATGCATTTTGGTTCTGTATGCCCTGCTCCGTTTGTGGCGGCTCATGTAAGCGGACTCAAAAGAGGTGGATGGGAGGAGGAGTTAAAAATTGTTCTTTGGGCATAGAATACATAAATACGATCCTGGCTGTAATTATTCACTTCCACTTATTTCTACTTTCTTATGTATTAACTTTTTTTATTATTATTTAACGTATTCACTATATCAAATCTACAAAGTACAACTTCACTAATAAGTCATTAGCACCGATTCTTACAGAATAATATTAGTAACTGCAATATGATATATACTTAATGAAAGAGCATGGTCACTGTCCAAAAAGAATTCCTGTAGTTCAGGGAATTTTGATTTTAACTTGAGTTTAGCGTCTTTCAGCAGCGAGGCTGTATGAGACGTAAACTTACAGCTAAATGTGGGATTCAAATAATATGAGCTTCCGTCGAAAATCGAATCAGGTCTTGGCACGTACGCAATTTAGGGAATAAATAGACAACCAGAAATTATTTAGAGTAACTTTCAGGCTGAATTAAACTCCCCACTTTTCGTTAAGGTTATTTACTAAATCTTTTCTCATCATTTTTTCTTATTTTTTGGTAAACTACTTAACTAACAATTTGAGAATTGTTTTAAATTGTACAAATATTATTTACAAAATGTTATTAGAGGTGCTGATATTTGTTTTCAAGATCTTTCGTATAATGTACAACAGGGTGTCCACACAATTTGACGAAAAAATCCCTAACTTTCAATGACGAAAGTTCCAGATTTCCCTGACCATTGAATAATTTAAAAATAAGAAAAAAGAAAGAAACTCTAGCTTCCATCTTCCCCATAGCAGGCCTTGTTCTCTTCCGTTTCTGTTTCTTTTTTTTTTTTTCAATTTTCTTTAATCCAAAAGAATGTAAATTTACAAATATATGCATTAGCAAGGGCGCCGATCCTGGGGGGTCAGCCCCCCAAAAACCTCATGTGGGCCCCCTCATTGTATTTGTGTATATACAATATTTGGTATAATTTGAATGCAATTTGTCTTAAAATCCTCATATATACACCGTCTGCATCTGAATGCCCTCCCCCCCCCCCCCAATTTACAGAGAAATCGGCACCTTTGTGCATTAGGCCGGTATTGATTACATGTTACACCAAATGTAAAGTTACAAACGAAAGTATGCAGTATACAGAGTAAGATAAGAAAAAAACATATACATTATATGCTTACACATTATAATACCAATTACACAGCATTATAATATTGGTTATAGCAATAAACAATTCATATATGATTTTACTGATGACAAAAGAAAACATTATGTAACACATACCTTTGCAGGTGCAGTTGTTAAATGTAACCCATTTGACAACTTGTTTTAATCCTTTCTAGCATAGTCTTCTTCTCACACATCCGACTATCCTCTTGTTGTCTCCGTACTTTAATTTTTGTCTCTCCTTCCTCCAGCTCCTGTAGTTGTTGAATCTTCCGTTTCTCTCTCCTTTTCTTTTCTCCGGCATTCATTTCTCTTTTCTTTTCTAAATACATCTGTTATTGTCTCCTTGAAGTTATCATTGAATACCTCTTGTAATTCTTAATCCTGACGATCCACTTATTCTTATCACAAAATCATATATGATCCGTTGACTCATCAGAGATTCTTCTTGTAAATTCTCAACAATGAGATTTTTGTTTATTTTCCCCTGTCCTAAATCGATTTTTCCCTGACTTTTCCTGACCAACCTGTCATTTTCCTGACTTTTCCTGATACATTTTTCTTTCCCTGACTTTCCAGAATGTGGACATCATGATAAATTCGGGTACCGATCAATTATGAGGTCATGAACTGCGTGCCCAGATTAGTGGTCTTTAAGAAAATACTTGAATCTAGTAATTAGTTCATTTAATAGGGTTTTGTAGATACCATGTGGCACAACTTCAGTTATATGAGAATTATATAGAAGTATTCACAGAGCCATTAAATATTTCCGTTCAACACAGGTTTCTGTTTAGGATATGTTTGGCTATATAACATAGTAAAACACTTTAGCAATCACCTAGTAATACCAAGAAATATTGCAGACAGACCTGGAAATTATAAAATGATTTATAGATTTGGTTTCCAATGAACCGTAGTGTATATACGTCTGAAATATAGTAGACACAGAAGTAAATTGTCTAGTTGTTCATTTGTTGAATATTTTCCAAATTCATTTTTAGACTGCCAAAGAAGACTGCAGCAATCCATGTGAGATGAATGGTCCCGACATGCATTGCGATCCCAACGCATATTGTCTGCTTATTCCAGAAACCAGCGACTTCAAGTGTGAATGTAAACCTGGTTATAATGGAACAGGCAAAGTTTGTACAGGTAAGGTTTTGCAATATGGTTGGTTGCTTGCATTTTTTTTTTCTACTTTGGTGATTTTGAACATAAATATATGTTATACTGATTAACAACCACTAATATTTTTTATGTACACTGAGATTCCCGTCTTGGTGAATACTTTCCTGGTATTTAATCTGTTGATATAATCCGTCAAATACGGATTTGAAGAACGTTGTTTCCTTTAACAATGTTTCTATGTTATTTGCTTTAGTCCTTTTTCAAGAACGCACAATATCAAAGTAACTGCTTAAACTACAGCTGATCTACGTATACAGTACGGAAGAAAAAAATCGGAAGATAGATAATAGCAAAACGCAAATTGTGCGTTATTGTTATGATATCGCAAATCCAGAAAATTAATCTACGACACCGATTATCGTGAATGGAAAACACAAATTTGCTTTGCATTGACGCAAACCAATATGTTCGTAGTGATGGCCTAAATGTATCACTACTGTCTTACACAGTCAATGCATAATAATGTCTCGCACAATTTTAGGTAATGAGGTAATAATGTGTAAATTAATGTAGTAGAAACATGTTGACTGTGAATAAAATTACTATTTTTTCTTAATTTGTTTGAATTAAACTTAGTTGTCAACTTGCTTATGTATTCCTTTAAATTAATATATGTCAAGTGTAAAATAAAATTTAATATTTTTAATACTTTCTTTTTTCGTAGATGTATGTGAGAACTATTGTGAGAACGAGGGTGTTTGTGTGAAGGACAGCCGAGGGCAACCCACGTGTCGTTGCATCGGAAGCTTTACAGGGAAACACTGCACTGATAAGTCAGAATTTGCTTACATTGCCGGAGGAATCGCTGGCGCTGTTATATTTATTATTCTCATCGTCCTGCTTGTTTGGATGATTTGTGTCAGGTTAGAAGTTATCTACATTCATTCTATTCTATTCTATTCTCTGTAGTCTTGATGTCGATAATTTTATCCTGTTTATTAATTTTATAGACTGTATCTCGTATTTCATATAATTTATTCTTTTCTTTTTACATTTCAATGCGATTTTATATTTTGACTTGCTGAGGGCTCCGCCCCCAGACACTCCTGTTTGCTCGGCCTACGGCCTCATATCTTTTATGTATCAGCCTTTGCATCAAGAGTGAATTTTGTGCATTTGCTATTAATATTTCCTGAATTCGGTCAGCTGCGATCTTTGTCCCAAAATCCCCGCTTTTGCTCGGCCTACGGCCTAGCAATTTTTAAACCCAAAACTCGACCGAGTTTCAAGTTTCTTGTCCTTTTTCAACTATCTAAAAAGATAAGATTTTGTACCCCAAGGAAACGCTCATTTAAATAAAATGGATGTTTCTTCACCCCCCTTTAGACCCCTTACAAACTAAATATATTCACTTTTGGCAATTTTCTTGTGTGTTAGTCCCTTGATGTTACAACCATGCCAAATTTCATCATTCTAATCCTGCTCGAAGTGCCTAAACATTTTGGAGTGTAGAAGGTGTCCCATATAAATAATATGGGGAAGATTTTTCAGTTCGACATAAAACCACTCCAAAGTTAGAAATTTTTAATTTTGGTGATTTAGTTAGGTAACGCTAATGAAAACGTACAACCCTACCGAATATCATGTTTTTATTCCAATTCCAAGTACCTAAAATATGAGGTTATAGATCCAAAAAAGGGCCATTTAAATAACATGGGAAATTTCTTCATCGCCCCTTTAGACCCCCTAAATATTAAAAATATTCGCTTTTGGCATTTGTTCTGTGGCTTAATTCTGGGAAGCTACAATCATGCAAAATTTAACCATTGTAGCCCTACAAGAAGTTCTCAATAATTTTCGCCTGTAAAAAGTGTCCCATATCAATAACATGAGAAAAATTTTCAGTTCCCCATAAAACCACTCTAAAGTTGGACTTTTTTTTTTTTTGTGATTGGCTTACGTAACGCTAACGGAAACGCACAAACATACCAAATTTCAAGTTTTTATTCCAATTCCAAGTACCTAAAATATGAGATTATAGGTAAAAAAAAAAGTCCGTTTAAATAACAGAGAATTTCTTCATCCCCCTTTCGACCCTATAAAAGTTAAAAAATACTCACTTTTGGCAATTTTCGGATGAGTTAGTTTCGGAAAGCTACAATCATGTCAAATTTCAACTTCTCACGTCAACCTGAAGAAGCCGTTATTTTATGTCAGTTCATGTAGTTTTATATATAGTTAGGATTTCTATTTAAATTATGATTTTATTTTAATGTTTGTTTTATTTAATTTATGTTTTCAATCAGTTGTTAGTTTGGATCATACAATCATTTGATCATGTTAGTGTATGTCACTTACTAATTTTTATGACTGGTATAGTCAATGACAAAAGTTATTTCCGTTTGATGCAAGTAGTTTCGTGAATATTTTCGGAGTGGAAGGACAATTTGAGTACAGTTTTCAGTAAATTAAAAAGAATGTGATTTTATGTACGTTCCAGCTTTGAATTTCGTTGAAACTGTCTACTTTTCACCGTTTACTTAAAATAAATTTTCCCAAACGGAAAAAAAAATTGTCGCTGACTGTACAAATAGTCATTATGCTATCAATGAATCAATTTGTCCTTGTTTTCTACTTTTTTTCTCTAAACATAGGAAAACTGATGTAAAATGTCATATACAATTTTAGGATCGCTTTCTATAGTTTACAGTACTAATCGAGAATAGCCCAGCAAATAACTTCTTGTGTTTCGACCAATTTGGGAGAACATAGTAGTCTAGTTTTAGAGCGTTGGATTCACTTCCACGTGGTCCCAGGTTCGATTCCAGACCGGTGCTTCCCAATTTTCGTCGTGAGGCAAACTAGGGAGTCATGTGAATGAAAGACGTGACCGCAACAAGGTCTAGAGAGCTCCCGATATGCCGGTTAGTGACAGAGCGACGTAGTTCAGCCGGTTGCTGACAGATGGCGTTGGAGCGGCTGAGGTTCTCAAATGGGTTGTTACGCCATGTGATTTGATTTGGTTTTAACGAAGAAAAAAATCGAGAGAGCAACTCACGCAGTTTTAGAGAGCTCAATATTGAAATCTTTCATATCTTAATAATTCTCAACTCGGAAGCTCTTTCTTGTAACTAAAATATTTTCATTTGCTCCTTCTGCTGACCTTGTTAGTACCAGAAAGATCATAGGTAAATACACAAGGGAGGTGGATAATATGGGATCAAGTTAATGAATAGAGTGATGATTTAAAAAAATAAAGAAAGAAATACAATATTTGCATAAACACAAAATGTCTATTCTTCCCTCTCGTGTGACATTCATTTGTTTTAAAAGTTCATTTTTCTTGCTTTATACATAAGTCACTTGTTGCTGGAAGAAGGGGAATTTGGTACATGCATTTGTTATTTGAATCCCGGTTTTATCCAAAAGCTCCCAAGATCCGTCTTTATGGTCTATTTTCTAATTTTTACGAAGATAGTATCACATTTAGCCAAAGAAAATTGCTTCTATACTAAGAATGATTAATGTTGTGTAATAAGGTTTAACTACAGGGTGTTTCAAAACAACACCGACAACGTTTGGGAGGTATTTCCTGACACCAAGATAAGACAAAAAGTATAGACCAACCTAGGTGCACAGATGTTTCCTTTTGGAGTTATAGGCTGCCGAAAACATGAAAAAATTAACTTTAAGATCCATAGCTCTAAAACTATGAGACCTACCATAGTCGGGCCAAGACTTCACTTAGGAACTAGTATGTGCTCTATCCAAAAAATACATGTTTCAGAATCCTAAGGTACTCACGCAACATTTTTTTATAGAGGGAGTCTGGCTACGGGCATATAATTGAAATAATCACCAACAACCTCTATAAAAATTGTCACGGAAGTACCATAGGATTCCCAAACATGGATATTTGGATAGGGCACATACTAGTTCCTAAGTGAACTCTTTACCCGACTACGGTAGGTCCCATAGTTTTGGAACCATGGACCTTTCAAGTTCATTTTTTTTAAAGTTTTGGTAGTCTATAGCTCCGAAAGAAAGCATTTGCGCAGCTAGGTTGGTCTATATTTTTTGTCTTATCTTGTTGTCAGGAATCACCTCCAAAACATTGTCGATGTTGTTTTGAAACACCCTGTCTACATATTTCACAGAGAATGAGCTTAATATTAATGTCAAAAAAAGTATAGCGCCCCTTTCTTCTTGTAGCCTCAAAATTTTCCTACTTTTTTCCATTCTGTTTTCTCTTAAGTTATATTACGATGTTTGATTTAATTATTTTGTAAATTTCTTGATATATATATATATATATATATATATATATATATATATATATATAGATAGATATAGATATAGATAGATAGATATAGATATAGATATATTTAGATATAGATATAGATATATAAACATTGTTTCTGTAGATCACAATAATGCAACTTTGCAATAAAAAATCATAGATTTTAAAAGTTATATGACTTGGTGAATTATATATTTTGTGTGTGAAATGACTTAACGTTGTGTCTCCCACGTCAATAATAAATCTTTTTTATTCCTTTCCTTAAAGATCTGCTCGCAAGAAAGAACCAAAGAAAATCTTAACTCAGGCCAGTGAACAGAATGGTTCTCAAGTGAACTTCTACTATGGAGCTCCTGCGCCGTACGCGGAGTCTATAGCACCATCTCACCACTCTACGTACGCGCATTATTACGATGACGAAGAAGACGGCTGGGAGATGCCGAACTTCTACAACGAAACCTACATGAAAGGTAAGTAGCTCTTTTGTATTCAAATTAATCACACCCCCTGTTTCCTTGCACCTCTTCCTTTGTTACTTTAACTTACAACGGCTTCTCCAAGCAGTAACTGCAGTTAAAGAAATCAAAATATCATGGGAGATTCGTTTATAATGAACCAACACAAATTAATATATCTTTATTATGTTGTTTTCTAGGAAGTTGGGTTCGTTAGTGCATATACTATTTACTATATAATTAACAATTTATTTCAACATGTACAAGGGATCAAATACTAACTTCTAAATTAACGTAATTGCAATTTCACAAAGCAATAATGCATGATAATTCAATAATCATAGATATATATTGTATTCCAACACGAATTACCTTAGTATTTCACTTACATATATATATATATAGTGTTAATATTGCACTAAAGTAAGTGACATGACTAGAGCCCGAAATTAATGGCAAAATTAAAAGCCCAAAATGTCTGGCAAAATTATGAAATAAAAACCGAAAAGTGACAGATAAAATGACAAAATAAACAAACAAGCAAGGGCTTTTGAAAGAAAATATGATTAAAATATTTTTTTTAAAAAAACTATAATAGCCTAAAATTGATTTACTAATCGAAGAAAAAATATAGAGCCTAAGAGACGAAATGTTTTATTTTGCTGTTAGTTTTTAAAATTTAAATTGCTTCTTCCTGAAAATATGACGAAAATTGTAATATATATCATTTGTATAATTTTGTCATTAATTCCGGGCTTTAGGTGTCACATATGTAAAAATATATATACACTCAAATTTAATTTGGAAACAGTATATTGTATGTAAATAATATTTAAAATGGGGAAATAATGCTAAATAATTTATTACTACCTGAGTTTAATCAATTTATTTCGATGTTCTTTTGTTTAAACTATTCTTGATGCTAAATTATCTTTAACATTTTTAAATACCTTATAGTAATACCTTATAGTTGTATAGTAATTAATAGTATAAAATTAAAATTTCTCTCTAAAAGATTACACCATACACTGTACAGGGTGTTTTAAAAAAAAGGAAATTTTGG
Organism: Thermobia domestica; assembly: GCF_964235325.1. Taxonomy (NCBI): domain Eukaryota; kingdom Metazoa; phylum Arthropoda; class Insecta; order Zygentoma; family Lepismatidae; genus Thermobia; species Thermobia domestica. The sequence continues at coordinate 267,008,294 of NC_137463.1, forward strand.
AAATTAATAATTTCATGAAAACCTTTTCTAAAAATTATTTCTCTCATTTAATAGTAAAAATAATGCCATTTTAGTACAATTTTAATACTGGTGGCCACCGGTTTCTGTTTGGTACCAAAATGATCACCATCCTCTTAGGTATTGATCAACACCAATATCATCTTTCTCTGACTTACCGTTCCTGAGATATTGGCCAAAAATAGTTCCGATTTCGGCCACAAATTACTAAAATTGTACCGTGTATGTATTCTAAAATGGCATTATTTTTACTATTAAATGAAATAAATAATTTTAAAAAATGATTTCATGAAATAATTTAATTTTTAAAATTTCCCGTTTTTTCAATCACCCTGTATAATTTTTATTCTGCCTTACAGAAGACTATAACCTTTTGTCCAACAATTTCAATCATATAATCATATTGTTTCTTAAAATAAGCAAATTAGCTTATGAGCATATAATTTAAAATTCAACGGTGACACTATTTTAATATACCATGTAGGCATACTTTTCTTTCTGTTTTTAATGATACATGATACACAAATGTACATAAAAAATTATTCCTTTCCGATTTATATATTACATATAATTTTAACATATTTTGTAAACCAAAAAATGCAACAGTGTGTTAACAGGCCTCATCAAGGCGAAATTAAAATACCGCTAATTTTATAGTAACTATATCATATCTTCAAATAGATAAAAGGTAATGGAAAAGTGAAACAAGAACTTGCTAGACAATATTATTTTACATGTGATACCATTATCACGAGTCACCTAGTAACTTTCCATTTACAGCCATTTATAAATAAATACCGAACGTGAAAATAAATGCCGAATATCTAAATGGCTGTAAATCGAAAGCAGATAAATGAGTTGTGATAACGGCAGGGGCGGATCCAGGACCGAATTCTGGGGGGGGGGGCGGTGGATTGTCATACTGTTACTTTTAAGGGCTCCAAACTTTATGATGTTTTTTATTTATATATAAAAAATAAGAAAGTTTCTTCTTCTGGAGGGAAGGGGGCGATCGCCCCAATCGCCCCCCTGGATCCGCCCCTGGATAACGGTATCTCATGTAAAATAATATTGTCTAGCGAGCTCTTGTTCCACTTTTCGATTATCTTTTATCTATTTGAAGATATCACATAATTACTGTAAAATTAGCGGTATTTTAATTTCGCAGTGATTAGGCTTCTTAAGCAGATTGGCTCAAAATAAATGCAATTATTTACACTTGGAACCCTATACTTATACCATGATCATATTTTTTCCATCATATATTGAATCGAATTTTTTGAGTACGAATGTTTGAAATTGTTTAAAAGCTGGAAAAAATTTCTATTGATCTTACACTGGATCAAATATTAAGAAATATTTTTTTGTTAGTCACGTGTTAATAGTTCTTCATTATACTGTTGATCAGATAATTATATAGGGTTTATATATATAGATATAGACATATATAGATATATATATATAAAATAGAGAAGTTCTTGTCTGTCTGCAAGTTTTCTAAAATAAAGCATTAACATTTGATTATAGAGATTACATTTGTAGGATTCTGTCATCTTGGTTTCTTAAAATAATTTAATTCTGTTAAAGCACTAAGAATACTTTTGATGCAGGCAGACCAATATGGCTTCTCATGAGTTGCTAATGTGTTTCACTGTTTTAATGTGAAGGTTACCACTCCAGTAATTCTTTGAGAATGGAGATAGGATGAATAAATTTTGTACGGAGGTGATACTGGCGATATTATCATTCCCCATATTGCTTTTTATTTTATTTTTACTTTTTTTAACTAGCAATGATGAACGGAAATAGCAAATATGTTGTGTTGGTAAATTTGCATTATATCTGGTATATAACCTGAAAATTGGACACAACTTGGCACAATCTTTAATGTGATGAATTTTTTATATAATATATGATGGAAAATATGATCACGCCAAGAAATAGTGTGCAAAATGCAGATACTTACCTTATTGATAGCTTTGAAATTGTTAACAAGTGAATAGTTGCATTTATGTTCATTCAATAAAATGTAGTCAGCGACAAAAAATCTTTACTTTTGATGAAATTAGTTTCGTAAATAACTTCAGAATGGAAGGGCAATTTGAGTACAGTTTTCAGTAAATTAAAAAGAATGGAATTTTCCGTACATTCCGGCCATATCATCGTTATTTCCAAAATAAATTTACCTAAACGGAAACAACTTTTGTCGCTGATTGTACAATATATTATGTGAAAGATCTATCATTTCCTTGTAAGGTAAAAGGAACATATAAAAAAATGTCGATATAAATATGTAATGTATTTCGCTTTAAACTTTTATATTAACACTCTATACTAACATATTAAACGTACATACACATATATAAAAATTACTTGTCTCAAAATATTCACCACAATTTTTCGCTTAACGTTCCATCAGACAGGGGAAGGGGAGGAAGAAGTAGAGAGAAAAGAATATAATAGAAGAAAAAAAATATATGTATATATATAAAGTGTTTCATGGTGGCACCTACAACCACATATGTTGCCAAATTGAAAGCGAAGGAATATTGTATAATCTTTTTACAACATGCATATCTCTGCATATAATATAGTTTCTACGGAGCAGTAAATAAAATATAAGTAAAGTCATTGTTCATTATCCGACGAAAGAAAAGACTACCCAAATGTATGAAGGAAATAAACAACAGTTTCATAATTTTCCTCTTTTACGAAATAAACGCAAGTAATAATAAGTTTAATAGTTAAAGTAAGTTGCCGATGAATAATTCAAAGTAAGCTGTCGAAATTCGGAAAAGTATGACAGAAAAGGAAAAAAAAAACACAAATCATTCAAAGTAAGCTGTCGAAATTCGGAAAAGTATGACAGAAAAGGAAAAAAAAAAAACACAAATCAGTAGCGAATCGTGAAGCAAGTCACATCGGTAAAAAATAAACCTTTATAGCTTAAAACTAACGGAAGAAAACTTGCTTAAGAGGCTTAATTACTGCGAAATTAAAATACCGTTAATTTTACAGTAATATATGATATTTTCAAATAGATATAATATAATCGAAATTTGGAACAAGAGCGCGCTAGACAATATTATTTTGCATGAGGTACCATTATCATGAGTTACCTAGCAGCTTTCCGTTTGCAGCCATTCATAAATGCGAAAATAAATGCCAATTTTCTAAACGGCTGGAAACAAAAGCAGATAAGTGAATTGTGATAAAGGTATCTCATGTAAAATAATATTTTCTAATGAGCTTTTGTTCAACTTTTGGATTATCTTTTATCTATTTGAAGATATCACATAATTACTGTAAAATTAGCGGTATTTTAATTTCGCCGTGATGGGACCTCTTAATGTACGAATTCTTGCCTTCAAGAATTAGAATATTAAATAAGTTTTTCTTTCCTTATTTAGAAGCAATAAAAGTCTATTTTTTTTAATGATTAACTTACTTACCTTACGAGCTGTCACTGAATGGAGTTCATTATGAAAGAAAATACATAGATACTTATACATTACAGAGTTTTTAGTGTAAATAGGCTATTTGTGTACACACTGTATGATTGTCCATTTCAGAGAGTCTACACAACGGAAAGATGAACAGTTTAGCGCGGTCAAACGCCAGCATTTATGGAAACAAGGAGGACCTCTATGATCGGTTAAAGCGACATGCTTATCCAGGGAAGAAAGGTTGGTTTATCCGCCTCAAAGACAATTAACTCCCTCTACAGACATTATGGGAAAAATTGCTTTGGCGGGAAAAAAAAATACCATTATTCTCTTTTCATGTGAGATTATCGTAGCACCCTGAAGCTTTCTCTTCTTCTGTCTGGCATTAACTGGCTAACACTAACATTCAACTGCATGCGTTTCATAAATATCAAATTCTTCATTTCACTAACATAACGGAGTAAGTTGGTTGTACAGAAACTTACATAGGCCAGGACGCAATGTAAAATAAATAATCTTTGTTACTTTTCAGTGGAGAGTTTTATAGTGAATAGCAATAACGAATTTAAAAAAACGCTAACTTTTTTATGTATACGTCGTTGTTAAACATACATGAACTCTGCTAAAGACAGTAAAAGGGGTTGCACGAAACCACATACAAGAGCCATTCAATACATAACCGTAAAAGTTGTTTAAAAAATTACAAAACATAGACAAAGTTTGTGCTTCTTTGTTATTTTTTGGTGGTGTCTTAGATTTATTATCAAATGGGCGTAGCACGCCGACCTTGCGAACGCGATGCTGGGAATCAGTGAAACAAGATGGCGGCACCCTTGCAAGTTTGTTCTAACGTAGAGCAGCAGAGTGTCGTTAGACTTCTATTAGCTGAAGGCTTGAAACCAATCGAAATTCACCGTCAGATGGCAGTGCAATGTAGTGAAAATTGAGTCGAATACAAGTGTATGATCACCGTAATACGCCTGTTTTGCCGTTTCAACTCTCAAATGTTGTTCTCCATGACTACACAGACAGAATGTCCTGGGCGTGGCGAATCTTCAACACCTGTTACATCCCGTTTGAAAAACATCTGCCCACTCTTGCACTTGTGTTCGATTCAAACAACTTTCTACTATATTGCACTGCCATCCAATGGTAAATTTGGATTGGTTTCAAAATTTTTAAGCTAACAGAAATCTAATAACACTCCGCTGCTCCACGTTGGTACAAAACCTGAAAGGATACCGCCATCTTGTTTCACTGATTGCAAGATCCCGTTCGTGAGGCAGGCGTGCCAGGCTCATCTAAAAGTAGTTCTACGATACAATAACAAAGAAGTACAAATTTTGTCGAAGTTTTGTATTTTTTTATACTTTTCCGATTATTTATTGAATAAACCTCGTATTTCCATGTATGGGATATGGATAGCCATAGTTTAATTCGCTGTTATCCGTGAAGATGCTCATGGATTGAGTCCATTAGCGAATTCGGTCGAGACTATCTATTGCAAAAACAAAATTCAGATATTCTCTTTCATTCAAGAGTTCGTGGAATAACGGACAGACGTACACATTAATATTACGATCTTATAAAGCCTGCTGGCATGATCTTAATAAAATATAAAAGTGGTTTCGAGAAGCCCGAACAGCTAAGAACCCGTTTGCCCGCACAGTAACGACTTCGGTTTCCCATTGAGTTTTCAGCATCGTGAGAGCAACATGTCATATCATTAGTTAACCTATAAACCCACTATGAAGAAGTAGAGAAAAGATTCTCGATTTCCTGTCGTGACAGGTACTGGGAAGCCTCAGTTAAACAAAAAAAGTTTTGCTTATTTTCTCCTTTGTTCTTCGAAACGAGCGTTCGTTGTCGGATCTTCTCCAATAAATCGTAAGTGAATTAAAAATGAAATGAAATGGATTTTAATTCGAGTTGAACTAGTTTGCTAACACCATTGCCTACTAGTTCAGGATTTCGAAAATCAAAAGAATTACAGAGTGACCTGTAAGAAATACCAGGTACTTTTAATAAAGATCTAGCAGTAATATTTTACACTGAACATGAATTTCAACATTTAGGGCTGTAGCAGCCCAAATGGATAGGCTAAAAACTAATTGCAGGAAAATCTAAATTATGTGTTTTAGATCGTTTTATGTTAAAAAATATATATTACAAGAACTTTCATAATAATAATAATAAACCGCTAAATCAAAACTTACGAAAATGGTCATTTTTTCGGAATTACCGTCAATATTTATGCAGCGGCTTTTTATCAAGTATCAATTATGAAGAACCAAGTATAAAGTCAAAAAAATTGAAATTTCAGTTGTTTCTTTCGATTTGCGTTCTATTATGTGAAAATTAATGTAAGATTCGTACAGGCCAGGGATATTTTCCTAATTTGTCTGCTGGGTCAAGAACATTAATTCTTACCTTGTTATATAATACATGTTATGTGACGTACCGAAATCATTTAACACTTGCATTTGGCTTCGTGAGCTTAGGTTTTCGGGACGATTGACCATTCATCGAGACAACGTGGATAAGGGGCACCTAGTAAGGTGGGACGAAAAATGTAAAGTTCTCTTTTCAAGTCGTCATACCGCGGAAAAGTTGCGAATTACGTAAACTAAAAAAGAATTTAAAAAGACAGAAAATTGGTTTATATCTTCCAGTCGCATATGTGCTCTAAAGTTTGCCGAATTTGGGAAAATTCACATTTCTATGATACTTCGTATCTTACTTAATTTGTCAATATTTAAATTTAATAGCTCGAATTGAATCTTCCTCAAACCGATGATTTAAAAAAAAATATTCAAATCGATCAAGTTATTCCGCTCACGCAACGGATTAGTTGTAATAATTGACAGCCGTAAGAATTGAAAAGTTTTTTTTAAAAAAAAAAAAAAACACTTTAGTTTCCCTAATTTGCAGCTTTTCCGCGATATTACGACTTGAAAAAACAACTCTACATTTTTTTCGGCCTACCCTAGCACGTAGTGCATTTATGGCGTGTAGAACGTGAATAGGAGGAAACTACCTGTGTCTTACATTTAGACCTACAACTAAGTCAAAGTAAATTGGAAAAGGCTTTGGATGACTATGAGAAAGGAACCTATTGAGCATATATAATCTTATTAATAGAAAAAAGAACCAGAAAGAGTACAGATAAACATATGTATCCTCCTATAGGCCAATATCTCTTCTTTCTGTAATATCAATTATCTGTGAAAAAATAATCAAAGACAGGCTACTTAAATTCACCTCACCTTACATCCATAGTTCTCAGCACGGCTTTCTACCGAAAAGCTCAAGTCTCTCAAACTTAAGTACTCTTCTTTCCTGTGCAGTCAAATGTATGAATAACAATACTCAATTAGATGTTATCTACTTTGATCTCTCGAAGGCCTTTGATTCTGTCAGTCACATTCATCTTCTTCATAAACTCTCCAATAGATTTAATGTACATGGCAAATTTCTCTCTCTAATCACAAGCTACTTGAAGGACCGTAAACAGAGAGTTGTTATTTCAGGGGCGACTTCTAACCCCCAACCCGTGATCTCAGGGGTGCCTCAGGGGAGTGTACTTGGGCCTCTGCTGTTTGTCCTGTATATGGATGATCTCTACACGCACTTATCAGCTCAACCTAGTGGCCTTCTCCTTTTTGCTGACGATTGTAAGTTATACAGAGAAATATCGTGTCTCCATGACACAATTGCTCTACAGGAAGACATAAATTACCTTACAGGCTGGTGTGAAATGTGGCACTTGAAACTCAACAGTAAGAAATGTGACAGTATTACTATTACTTTGAAAAAGTCTCCTGTTCCCTCCACATACCACATCAACGATTCCCCTGTCACACATTCTGCTAGTCATAACGATCTTGGTGTCATCTTTGATTCAAAACTCACCTTCTCTGACCACATCTCCTCAATACTAAAGAATTCAATGCGCATGTTGGGACTTCTTTATCGATTCACCGAACTACGCACTGTTTCTTCATTAGCAACTTTTTATAAGACTTTAATAGCGCCCAAGATCGAATACTGCTCTCCCATATGGGCCATGGCAGCACCTACACATCTCTCCAGACTTGATTCTGTTCTCAATTTCTTCATCGCTATAGTCCGTTTTCGTGTTCCTGCACTTCGAATATTATCTAAGAAGGAGCTCTTGCGACATCTTAATATTCAGACTCCTGAAGTACGCAGAATTATCTCTGACCTGAAATATCTACAGAAAATAGTTAATGGAAGCTTAAGATCGGAAATATTACTTCAGGAACTATCCTTACGTGTCCCTTCCCGCATCACCCGGAATACCCACCTATTCCATCTTTCCCGTCCTAGGTTGGCTGTTATACAGAGGTCTCTTTTTTATAGAATACCAGAGCTCCTCCGTGGCTAAGCGGTTAGCATACGCGCCTTTGGCGCGGGAGACCCGGGTTCGATTCCCGGCGGGAGCTCATGTGGTTCGGATTCCACGTTAATCAGTAGGTCCACGTCTCATATAGCCTCGCTGCTGAACGGGACGATAAACTCAAAATCAACTCAATTATAGAATACCAAACTGTTATAATCAAGTAACAACTGATGTGGACATTTTTTCGAGCTACCCAGTGTTTGAAAGAGCAATTAAACGAGCTTTGACGGAATAGTTTTACTTTTACACTCTTTTTTTTCTATGTTGTTGTTATTGTTGTCTTGTTTTTTTTCTTTCTTTTGTTAGCATGTCCCTGTGTAAAATGGCAAAGTTATGCTGTATCTGGGAATTTGTTCAATAAATAAATAAATAAATATAGTTTTTCGGTTTGATTAGGATAGAATATAGGAACACATTTCTCAACAAATGTTCCCTAGAGCGAGGAGAGAGAAAAAAAGTGAACTACAGTAAAATTTTTACAGACAACATGCCGCTGATCATAATTCACTCTAGCAGTTGCTAAATACAAGTGCTCAGAATTATTAGGTTAAATTTACAATTCCTCAGAGGATATTAATATCTTCTGCGAAATTTTACTTTGCATATGCACATAGGCCTAGAGCTGCAACTTGGTTTGGAGTTTGGAGCAAGAACTCAATCCGTTATTATAGGTCCCGCTTCAAGAAATTTTCTAAAATGACTTTTCCAATAATATTTTGCGCTTTACAGTTTCAAATTAAATCTTTGATTTTTTCGTTTGTAATGATTTTTATAAAAATCGCGTGTGCTCGTGATTTTCTAAATTTATTATTGTGTTTCACTATTAATAAACCACTGAAATGATTCTGAGTTTTACGACAGTTTAACTCTGTTCGCTACTGAACCTGCTTCGAATATATCCAAAATTTGATTCTCTTTTTTATGCAATTGATTTTTCTTTCCTCTTGTTTCCATTTTTGCATGGGCTACTAACAAATACCATATTACTTGAAAATATTCTTGTCCAAAATGTCATTATTACATTGTTTGAGTGTCAGTGTCGGTGAAATTCTGGATGTTTTAATTCATAAGTGTGTTTTAATAAAAGTGCAAGGTTCTAATTACTAGTTATTTTTGTTATAGTCTTTACGCAGTTGGTTTGTCATAGACAACGTCATACACAACGATCATAAACCACTCCAAGAACAAACATGTCGTTACTGTTAAATAAATAAGTGAAGAAAGTTTTGTGGAAACAGTACACAAATTGTGTGGACGCCACAATAGATCACAAACATGGTGCGATCAAACATCTAGAATCTTCTTTCTTTAAGGTTCCCTACGCAACAAAGTAACAACGATTCCTTAGCTAAAGGACATTCAATTGCAGGAATTGTATCATAATCATGTGAAAATACAGGGTGTTTTAAAAAGAATGACCTGATTTTAAAAGTCCAATGTATTGATAAAAACACACTACAAGAATGGGATAAATTGCAAAATACTCACAAAATCTTCAAGTTTTAGCTACGCTATTACAAATGCTTGATGTGTTCACCACCAGCAGCATGAACAACACCTAGACGGTAGCTAAATTCATCATAAACTTTACACAAAGTATCTGCGTGACAGCGGTTATGGCGGCTGTTATTCTATTCTTCACTTCTTCTATATCACGAGGTAAACCAACGACGAATGTTTTTGGGTGCAGGTGGATCAATCCCAAAACGCCGACGAAAATCACGCTGACCGAAATCATTTACTCAGTCTTTGCAAACTGCAGTACACAAAACGCCTTCTGTTGAACGGACGCCATCTTACTTCTGACTGTCAGCAAACTGAGAAGACGCATTGAATGACTTCTAATGGCGGTTTTCTGAAACTCTAGGCTACGCCCATTCAAACAACACTAATTTCTTTGCCGGCACATCCCTTGTTCCGTAATTATTACCGTTCAAAATCAGGTCATTCTTTTTGAAAAACGTTGTATAATCAAACTTTGTACAAAAAGGACAAGAATATACTGCAGAATATTGAGGGCATATATCAGACATGTTCCACAACACTATTTATTCTAAGGATAAAATACTAGCAATTTCGTGACAACTTGACCTTTTGTTAAAAAATTACATCTTGCGTTCTTATTGGAACACGCTTATATTAAATATGTTTTAGCAAAGTTCATCTTCTAATGTGAAGCTAAGGGGAAAAGTAAATAATTTTCCTCGATTAGTGACCGTAAGGAGTACTTATTAAATAATTCAAAACTTACCTTTTATTCTCTCTGAAATTTGTATTTTTACGCTATATTTTGAGGTAAACTTGTAACTCAATAATTAGGAGAAAAGGAATATGTAAATAAAACAACTATATTTAGTTGAGGATATTTTCACCTAGTAATATTGCAGGTATTTCAGACAAATACACAACTTTCTGAAAGGAACAAAACGTTAGTTAAATTATTTAAACATACACACATTATAACGTCACATGATAACCAGAGAAACGTAACTTCAAAAGTGCGGTTTTCGTTCTCTTCATGTTTGGACATAATTTTGAAAGTCCCACTTGATGTAAAAGGAACGGAACGCCATCTGTTCTCCGTGTCGATCATATGTTGGAATGTAGCTAAATTACCATCTTATTAAAAACACATCATTTCAAGAAAATAATGTTTTTGTTCTCTCGCCTGTAAACCTACGAAAATGGAGTTACGTTCCTCTGGTTCTCACGCGACGATAATATACATTAACGTTCTCATATATTTCTCCAGGGTGTTTCAAAACAACACCGACAACGTTTGGGAGGTGATTCCTGACATCAAGATAAGACAAAAAGTATAGACCAACCTGTGTGCACAAATGTTTCCTTTCGTAGTTATAGGCAGCCGAAAACAGGAAAAAATGAACTTTAATGGTTCATAACTCCAGGAATATTGGACCTACCGTAGTCGGATCAAGACTTCACTTAGGAACTAATATGTCTGTAGGATTATGAAACATGTATTTTTGGATAGGATACATATTACGTTCTAAGTGAAGTCTTGGTACGACTACTACCCTACGCTCTTTAAAGTTCATTTCTTCATGTTTTCGGCAGCCTATAACTCCGAAAGACACCCAGGTTGACCTATACTTTTTGTTTTATCTTGGTGTCAGGAATCACCTCCCAAACGTTGTCGGTGTTGTTTTGAAACACCCTATATATATGTTCCTTAGAAACACAAAATGTTTCTTATTAAAACAAGTATATGTTTTTGAAAGTTAATTTTCAATAGATAAAATGTCTCATATAAAAGATTCTACTTGTTTCTTCAGTTTCAATTTATTTGTGAAGAACGCTGAGATATTATTATTAATTTATTTTTACAGATGATGAACTTACATCTAGAGCTTGAGCAGAGTGGCACATCACTCAAAACTCTTAAATGGTAATATGAATCATTTGACATATTGTTTAAACGGTATTTTCATTCCCTTCATAAAAGTCACAAAGCATTAACCCAATTTCAAATAATAATAATAATAATAATAACTACTAAAATTTGGGGGAGTGGAAATTTATTGTGCAGGGAAGTAATTATTTCTAACCAATTTCTTGGATAACCCCTTAATATTGTAAGAAATCCTCAGATACATCAATTTAATTTTTTGAGAGTGACATACAAATGTTAAATTCAATCCTAAAGCTAGGTTGCCATGCAAGAATCTTGTAGCTGTCATTTAAAAAAATCTTGCAGCTCCATCTTTCTATTTACCGTTTACACACTACAATTTTCTGAAAGTAAAAAATAAAATCTTTACGTCCCACGGTTGTGCCAGCTAGGTTAAAGGAGACGGTGATGATGAGAAAAAATGAAATGGTGGAAAGAATAAAGTGGGAGGAAGGGGAGAACCCCGAGAAAACCACGTACACGGTGTTTGTCCACCCAAAGTTCTCTTGGCGCGAGCTAGAATCGAACCAGAGATCCCATGCAATAAAGGTGAACGTTCTACCACTGAGCCACCGCGGCCTCTTTTCTGAAAACAAGAAAGATATCTCTACCCATGCAGCACTGAACTCTAGTGGACAGATAGTGAAGCTCCTCATTAAAAACGTGTATTTTGGCGCGCTTCTCCTCCCCGTCCGAAAGTGGCGAAACTGTTTTTCTTTTTCTTTCTTTCTTTATGTCAGTGAGAGGGCGATAGTAGGTAGCAAGCAAGACGACACAGAAAGTTGAACATCGTTTAACTCCTTGCAAGACGAAAAAAATGTTGCTTGTCCCTTTCAAGATTATGCTTACATGGAGAAATATTGTAGGGTTGCAAGATTTTTTTAATGACAGCTACAGGATTCTTGCAGTATGACAACCTAGCTTAAAAGATTGATGAATTCTGAAATAATTGAGTAGGAACATTTCCTATACACGATGATTTCCATCCTCCAAAAATGTTAGGCGACAATTTTTTTAGTTAAAAGTAACAACAAAGTATTAATTATTATAAAACTATATTTTAATTATTAAAAAATAATTGGAAAGAAGATAGCAAGCAAGATGTATTAAACAATATGTCACATGCATATTGCTATTTAAAAGATATCAGTGGATGTCGCCCATGCGTAAGGGGAATGAACTTTCACACTTGAATTGAGCACATTTGTAGGTTTTCCTCAAAAAGAAATTGATGGATTTGCCAAATTTCCGTTTATTCTCAAGTAATGGAATGGTAACTTACAATGTACAGTGATAAACAATACTTATTATTATTTTATATAGAAAACTAGGCATCAATCAATAAAAAATATATAAAATGCATTTTTGATAGGTTTGATAGATTGTATGTATATATCGGGTGTTCTAAAAATGACGCTCACGGACTAACAATTCTACAAGTCAAAATAAAGCAAAAAGTATATGTATTTATCATTAAAAATAAGCGAAGAAGTGTCCAAGTGTTTTCGAAAATTCTGCTGGCAATTTCTGTATTTTAATTATGCCATTCTGTATTCGTACAACGGCGAAAGTTAGTAAAACAATTGAACCATTTAAAATTGAATTTGGACGCCATTTGCAGCTGTCGACACATGTTTACGACTGATTACATCTCTACTTGCCTCGTGAAAGCCGCTACGTCACACGATACAGCTATATGTCTGCAGTGTTACCACACAGTTTCATCAAAATAGCCTTTGACCGAAAATATTTACGAGCGAGTGCAACTAACTTTCTGACTGACCTACGTAGATTATTTTGTCAGTGTAATGGAACTCGTTGTCAGAATTATAGGATGTTTTAATTGAGATGTACATGTAACCACTTTTTTAAAAGATTTTTTGAAAAAATAAAGTTGTTCGGCTTATTGTCGACAATGTTTAAGAATTCCTATTTACCATGTAAATGTTGTTTTTAATAGTTTTGAACTCAAATCTAATTCTTTTTTCTTTTATTTGTTGTTTTTTAACAGATAAGAGTGACAGTGACAGCGAAGGCCAGTGAGTTGATTTTAACTTTTTGTTTTATTTTGCCAAGATGTCAAAGGAAGTGTAATTTTCTTCTGGTCACCGATAAATGCTCAAAAGGGGAAGGATTTTTTTTTTTTTTCTAAAGTGTGGTGCAATAATGTTCAACTATACGGAAGAATGCCCCGAAATACGAATAAAATCACCAGAGACATTCTCTTCCATTAATAAAATCAACGAAATGAGTAGGGACATGAAAGACATTATACAGCCAAAACTAAATATGTATAATATTGTGTTTCTTATTGGGGAATGTTTGCTTTCTATTTTTTCTTCGTATTTAATATTCTGTGAGAGTCGTTTGGGGGACATTTGCTTGTGTATTGTGAAAAAAGTAAATATATATCTATAAAAAATGAAAAAAAATGTGGGGATCAAATACATGGAGTTCGGAAAAGGGTTTGAAAGAAGACGTTGTATTGTGTGCTGTCCTACTCTTTTATGTTATTATAGTAATTTTGTTTCAGGTTTTCTGAAGTGCTGACATTTTGTGTTGGAGTCATTAAGTGATTTTTCCATTTAAAAAAAAAAATCATGACAGCAGTTTTTTTTTTACATAAACAATAAAATAATCATAATACTGCTGCTGCTGTGTGTGGCAAAGGACTAGATTTGTTTTCTTATTAGGAAAACAAATATATATATAAAAAATGTTGTCGACATTTGTAAGTGTGTTATATTATCTACTTACATTCCAGAGGAAATCTTTCCTAATAGGAAAGGTTATGCCCTTTTTTTGTATGTTCATAAGATTTAATTATGTATGTATGTATGTAAGTATGAGTGTAAACTGTGTGTAATTTGTGTGTAAGAGTTACGAATGACTAACACTATTTTTATTTAGAAACAAGAATTTACTCTCTCATATATTGTATAAAAGTAATTGAGTGTATTTTCCTTTTTTTTTTTTTTTTTTTTTTTTTTTTTAGAAGAGCCATATGCAATAGTATATTGTTTATATTATGGTGTTAACTGTACAAAGGATGTAAATGAAGAAAGAATTAAGAAAAGGACAATAGATTGTACTTATTTGAGTAGTTTAATTCATGCGAGCTAGTTATTTAATTGTAGGTTACTTTTTTAAAATATTATATATACACACTGTACTTCTACGATTCTGAATGTATACAAAGGCAACACTAAGTCCTGGGGAAGCCTCATATTATGATTGAGAAAAGTAATTTTCCAAGTTACTCGGTTAAAATTGTTATAACATTCAGCTTTATTTCGTAATAGCTTCCGCAAAAGTCACGGAGCGTCAGTGCCGTGCTGTGAGGTAGGAGGGGTGAGCGGGGTAACGGCTCCGGGCGCCGAAGTAAGGGGGCGCAAAATACGGGACGAGAAAAGAAAAGAACAGAAAAAAAAATACTTGGAATATTTTAGATCAGCAGTAGTATTTTTCAATCTAATATTTAATTTGACCAGGGTCACATTTATTCTTTTTGTGTCCCTAGACACTTGCTAAAAGCGCCTCACCCGTCTATTTACACCCGAATTGCTGGAGGTGCCGTCGTATACTCTCGCTCCGGGCGTTGATTTTCCACGATACGGCACTGCGGAACGTATCGCAACGAAAAACATGTGAAAATCAGTTATAACTACAATGCCTGTCATCGCAAATTAAAACGCAACTTTGCATTGCGTTGACGCAAACCGTTATGGAATCTGTTCCATAGTTTTCCAATTAATGTATAACAAATATGCTAAGAACGATAACGTTTCGCATTTCTTTCCTGCGAAACAATGAAAATAAATTTCTAGTGGTTAATGAAAATAAATTGCGAAAATATATAATTATACAAAATTAAGGAGCAATACTTTATCGTCTGTTTCCATAATATACAGCTCTTGCAATATTATATATATATGAATGTACCTAGGTATGTATATTAAATTCATTAGTACGCACAAGGCTATTTATAACATTGCTTTCAAAAAAAAAAGTATTACCCTCTTAATCATTAGCTTTTACTAATAACTGATTAATTTTATTTGTGAAAACTACGTAAGCATTAAGGAAAACAATCCAGGACAATCAAAGTTAAGGGTCGAGCTCCTTGTTTGCGCTGCCCATGCATGTATGTTTAATAGTAAATTCATTGTGGTATTGTAAATCAAAATAAATTTACTAGAAATTACTGTGGGAGAATATATGGATTTATTCGTTTGATTAAACTACTTAAATCAAGTACAGGTGTGTACATTAAGAGCTTTTTAAGCACTGAGAATACTATATATAAAATACTCTGTAACTTCCAAATAATTATGTACTCTATGAATGTTTATTTTTCTAAACGATTATTTAATATATTAAAGTTATTACAGTTATATAAAATGTTTCGACTATTTTACTAAACGTAAACCAAATTTGAATGAAAATCAAACAACAAAACTTATAAAAGAGTTATTAATTATTCTCTGTAATCTTTCAAATAGAAGTACTTAATGTGAAAACTTTTTTTAAGTTTCACATACGACCTTCATTTAGTATAAAGTATGAGCCAAATTTCGTAGTCTTTGATGAACTAGATGTTACTTTGGTACTTGCTTCTAAATTAAATCTCCGATAAGGCTTCATAAATCTATTCAGAATCACGTGTTAGTCAAACCCTTAGTATGATGCTAATCAGAAGTAAGAAGGACTCTGAATAATTTCCCATTACTTTACATGAAATTGCTTGAAGGAACATCATGGGCCAGAGTGTACAGTAAAACATACGACTGAATTGCTATAGAGACTTGTATGTCGAATGTACTAACAATGTAATCAGAATTTTGTCAGATGGCTATAGTACTAAATAAGTATTAATATTATGCCAAGTTATCATAAAGTGTGATTTAAAAAAAAAAAAAAGCAAATTTTGAAAACTAAATAATTTCATGAAAATATTTTTTAAAATTTTTTATCTCATTTAATAGTAAAAGTAATGCCATTTTAGAATACACAAAAAGAAATCAAGCTGACAGATCAAGAAAATTGAATGTCATCATTTTTCGAAATTACACGTTCTTTAAACAATTGACAGACAGCAACCTTCGATATTCGTGTTGTGTGGGACGTTGATCCATCTTGTTGATCTTGTTGTAAGGCTGTGTCAATAATGTGTGGAAATGTCTGTAGTTGTTGCACAACAAAAGTTTAATCGCACAGCCATTTTCGTCCTCAAAACAATAAGAGCCAATCACACTGTATGATGATATAGCACCCCGCACACAGTAACTTTGTTGCTGTGCAATGGACGCTGGTGTGGCTCCATAGGATTGTCTTGTGCCCGTGGCGTCCAAAATTAAAATGATGGCGGAATTCTCTACGTGCCCCCTCCACAATGTTATTGTTCTTGTAAAACACTTTGATCGCGAAAATGTACACACCACTCCGAGCATTCATGATAACTAAATGGCAGGTTGTCGTTCACAGGTTGGCATATGTTATTCAGTGTTACCAAATGCCCACTGTTGCCAACACAACTTTCAAAATTTCCAGTTTCTTTGAATCACCCTATATATTACTTCCACTTAAGTACACACATAAAATATGCTTGACTGGATTTTACTGGGAAAACCGAAGGAAAACTACTCAATACGTCATGATATAAATAAATCATTGACAGAAATTTAGCTCATACTTTGTACATGTTATTTCCTAGAGTATTTATTATTATTACATCTTGTTACAATCGTCATTTGGAAGTCTTCTGTACACATTTAAGATAAATGACAAGGTTTGCAGGTGTGTCAGATGTTTCCTGTAGTTTTCGAGCTCAAAATACATGTATTGTATATACACAACCATATTTTCAACAACATAAAACTGAAACATAAATTTATAGGAACTTTATTTCGCAATTACTTGACCGGTAAGAATTTGTTCATTTCATGCTTAACTTTCCGATTACTTGAAACAAAAATTAAGAAAAGCAAACGTTCAATGAAAAAAATAAGAATGAGTGTTTTTAAATGTTAAAATGAGTTATAAATACACTAAAAAGTGAATTTGGAAGCAATGTTGGTAAAATAAATCTGCACGAGTTAGAAAATCTGACAGAACTTGCGAACTTGAGTTGAGTGCCTTTCTATTATTCTGTGTAATGTGCCTTTTTTAATTAAAAATTGTATATTTATGCGTTGTTACAAAGACTTTATATGTACTTACTTGAATGAATTGTGTGTGAATAATTATAAGAATAGAAGTACTTTTGTCATGATCTTTTTCTATGCATCAGACAATAATAAAAATATTTTAACAATACGCTGAGGTTGTTATGATTATATTGTACTCAAGACGTTTTCCTCATCTACAGTTATTGAATCTTAATGGATTCTGTCCTCTAAATTTTACATCCCACGGTTATGCCGGCTAAGGTAAAGGATACGGTGATGATGAGACATGAATAAATAGGTGGAATGAAGAAAGTGGAACTAAAACGGGAGAAAAAACTCACGCACACGGTATTTGTCCACCAGAAAGTTCACTTGGCGCGAGCTGGGATCGAACCAGGGGCACCATACACCAGAGGTGAATGGTCTATCAGTGAGCCACCGCGGCCCCTCCTATCCGTCACTTTATTAATGTTACTTTATGTCAGAAGCTTCTTGAAGTAATTGAAATTCCTTTCAAAAATAAATAATAAATTTTACTAAAGACAGTAATAAAGAGGATCATGTGAAATTTAGCTTCGTCCGGTAGATTGCAACCGCTGGAAGATGTTCACTGTCATCTAACGGTGTGATGTGTAACTTCTAGTATTCTAAAATTATCAACCTTTGTTTCAATAGAAGATGATGGAATATTGATAACCACCGTTATCCCTGAAGATGTTAGCGGATTCACTCCATTAACGAACTCACAGAGATAATTTCGCTAGTTACCTATTGGAAAAAAAAATCTTTATTCAGAAGTTATAGTGTGGAGTGGCGGAGATACGTACATACTAGCAATACAATTTTATACCACCGTAATCCTAATAATAATAATACTGACCATAAAAATAATAATTCTCAAAGTTGATTTCGATCCAACATAGATGGAAACATTGTTCTCTATCTTGTTAAAATTATCAAGATTGTAACGTCAATAATTTCTTGTCCTTTTCCTTTCTTTACTGTTAAAATCTATTTTTGAATTTTCCGACAAAACTAAATAAATTAAAAATAAATAACCAATTGATAATGCCTCGAGAGCATTGCCAGAACGAACTTGAAAAGAATTAACTTCTACAGATTTTATACCAATTTCTCTTTGCACTTTATTATTATACTCATTAAATAATTCCTGTAATATATCTACTCATTTATAATTTCCTTGAGAACTCAATTTTTTTCCACGTGTTTTGTTTAAGTGTTCTGTTAAAACGTTCTACGATATGTTGTTTGACGAAGAGACATGCTCAAAATGGAGGGATCGAAATTGAAAAATTTGCAAAACATCTTTCTATGACTTACGGTTCCTGAGATATGGCTCCTTAAATCTCCCGAAATCCGAACATTTTGGGCTAATATCTGAGGAACGGTAAGAGTGACGCGAAAGACGCCATCACTTTCTCAGATAGTTTTTGATGTTCCATCGAATGGAGGGTTCAAAATTGAAAAAATCGCAAATACACTCACTCATAAACACACACACACACGCACACAGATATAGAGAATTCAGTAAGGTACTTTTGTTGAAAAATTTGCTTTCATTCAAGAGTTATTGTGTGGAGTGGCAGAAACACGTACGTACTAGCAGTATAATTTTACACTAACATGATCCTAATAATAATAATAATAATAATAAAACAATTCTCAAAGCTGATTTCGATCTAACATGGATGGAAACATTGTCCTCTATCTTGTTAAATTATGAAGAATGTAAAATTAAGAATTTCCTTTCCTCTTCTTTTGTTTAGTGTTAAAATATATCGTTAAATTTTCGCAGACAAATAAAATTAAAAAAAAAAATAAATAAATTCAAATTTTAGAAAAACCTGAATGAAAGTATAAACAAAAGCGACAAAAATATCCCAAAAATATAAACAGAAAATTATCTTATTGATTTTTTTTTTTTTTCGACAGATTACAAATAAGCCAGAGACCCGGTTCAGTTGCAATTTCTTGCTATAAATTGGTGAAACCTTATTTAGCATATAACACTGTAGAAAAATATAACAATGTGTAATAAACAGCCTCCACCACCAATTAAAAAAAAAAAAAAGTATTTCACATCACATCTGCCATTATTCTTATTTAGCTGCAGTGTTTGTACTTGATAGTATGGAATTTTCGATTAAATTATATACTTCCATTTAGGAAAAAAAAAAAAAACTGCGTTCTTCTTGAAGTATCCCTTCATGCAAATACTGATACATGATTATGCAGTCGTGTTCAAAACACCCTGTTCACTTACATTTTTAAAAGCCTTGTATCAGTGGGGTACATTTAACATAAATATGTGAAGAGTTCTTCTTTAAGGTGATCTGGTACCCCTAGCAACCTTGAAAGGTAGCCCATTTAAAAAGCATAGCAAAGTTTTTCACTATTTTCTTCTTTATCATTAAAGTTACAAACGTCAAAATTTGAACAAACCTAGAGGAGACACATATCTATGCCTTGTGTGTTTTAGATTTTGAAAAAAACATAGTAAAAAAGCTTCCATGTTTGACTTTAAAAACTTGCCAACGCTGATGTAACCCTCCCACTCAAATTTTGAGTTGTTGTCTCCTTTTGTTGAAATGTCTATTGACTCCTGTGTGAACCTCCCTGTCCGCGTCTAGCGGTCGTCTTTCTGCCTGTCCTTCGAGTCGGGGTTGCTTGAAATGTGAATATCGACGGATAATCACTTCATGAGTGACAGTAGGAGGGGAGGATAAAACTCCCAGCGTACTTACTGATTAAACGGAAGACTAAGGTGAGATCCCCGATTGCAATACGTACATTTCCAGGATTTCCCAGAGGGAAGTATTGCGTCGCACACTACATCACACATCTTTTATGTGAAGACTTAATTTTATGCAAAGATTGAAGACTATAAAGAAATGCATTCTAGTGAAATTAACAATAAACAGAGAGACGGACCACCGAGACTGAGACTGATTTGGAATCTAAAGAAGTGGGGGATGGGACATGTTTATATGGAGACGGACAGTGTCAGAGGAAGAAGTCTACTCTGTTCTACGAAACACAATACAAAACGGATATTATCATTATTATTATTATTATTATTATTATTATTATTATTATTATTATTATTATTATTTATTATTAGGGGCTCTATACCCGACCAACGAATATTTCTGGCTACGCGTATGCCTTCAAACATAAGTGGATAACATTCTTGCGTATCTTATTTTATCCTGTAGGGATGGTATAGAGACTTGTAGGCAGATCCTGAGGGAAGGGTCGCTCGCCACCTCCAATGGCACAAGCATCAGTGTTGCAAAAGTTCAAGTCTGTACATAATAAAACAAAAGTAACCCTAAGTAGTAGTGTTACAACTCACCACTACCCCATCCCTCAGGAATCCATCCTGGATCCGTTCCTGTGTCGTCTGGAGTCGAAAATATGTCATGTGGAAAGAAAAGCTATGAAAAATGTCATCTTACAGCCTTTTGCGTCGATTTCCTTATAACTTGGGGGAGGCCCGTCCTAGTGTGCTAATTGACGAGGGGATCCCAGGGATTTCTCCTCTGAGAAATCTTTATCCCCCTGCAAGAGAAAATTTTCATCCCAGGCAGGAATAACTTTTCCCCTCTCTTACGTGTGTGATGGCTTGGTGCGCATATGAGTGAAATTCATCCGCCCTGGAAAAAATATTCAATTCGCACACACCCGTCCAGTTATCCAATTTTTATATAACGTAGTGAATATATATATATATATATATATATATATATATATATATATATATATATATTATATATTTGCGAAATAAAGTACTGAGGAATATACTTACATAGTTGTGCAACTACGGCGGGGATTAGGGGGCCCTCTCCCTTCCTAAATTTTTTAGCCCCTCAAACCACAATGCATCAGTATGACATTAATACGGAGACCTAGAATTGTTACGATTGCCCCCTATCATATTTATACCCCCCAAACTTCAGAGGCTGGTTGCGAGCCTGGTCAACAAGGTTTTCACAGGTATTACATAATTTAAACAAATTTGTATAATGCAAAATAAATTTACTACTAAATCATGCTCAATTTTAAAATAAGCCAACATCCAGTCTTGGGAAGTAACGTAACGCAAGTAACGCGTTGCTTGTAACGCGTTACTTTTTAAGTAACGTTTCCTAGTAACGCGTAACATTTTTTCCAAAGTAACTGTAACGGTAACGCGTTACAAATTTTTAAGTAACGTACCTAGTTTGCGTTACTTTTTTCGCGTTACATTTCTGATGAGTAACTACAATATATGTATATTTTTTTCGGAAACAAACGTTTCTTTCCTGTAAGTGAATTTCTCAGAATGAAACAATCGAGCATAAACTACGTATGTCAGTGACCGATAGTCACCAACACACAGAGAAACAGATAAGTTCGTAGTGCCACTTGCTCTTTTTGGAAGATGAGGACAGCCTTATGGAAATCACGTGTACCTGGAAGGTTCTGTCGTAGATTTTGACAGCTCCAAATCAATATATTGAGTGAGTGAACTAGGAGTGCAATGATATCGGTAGTCTATTTTACTTTGATTGGTGTTGTTTTTATAAGATGGAGAACGAAAATATTTTACCGTTCGAACAGCTGAAAAAAATATTTTTTTCCTTAAGAGCTGAGGATGATGGTGGACAGAATTTAAAAGTAAAGTGTCTGAAGTGCCCTGGCGGAAAATATTTGTCAACAACTAGGATGCCATAATTAACGATAAGGGTTAATATGAATAAACTGTGTTATGATGAGCAAGCCTAACTTTATTACTAGAAAATAGTTTGCTGACAGGGAGTTCTTTCAGATCAGTTTGCTTATCCTAGAGTCCCGTTGATTATAATCGATTTTAGAGTTACTGGCAAGTTTTGATTCACCCCTAGTTCATGTGCTCTCCTTTTATTAGTTGTAGTGTAATGCTTGTCTATATTCTGTATTTTTAATTTTACATAACAACACTGTTATTATTATATAATTAGTTTAGCAGAATAATAATAAGCAACCATTTTTTCTAACGCATAGGGATGAGCACGAGTCAAGCTAAAACTCGACTTGACTCGAATTCAAGTCGAGTTTCGAGTCAAGTCAAAGGTAATATTCTCGAGTCGAGTTCCGAGCCGATTCAGTTTTTCGCGTCGAGTTTAAAGTCCAGTCGAGTTTCGTTCGTTTTAACTCGTCTTGAAATCATGGCCTGATTACACTGGAAAGCGAAGGCCATGAGAAATGTAAGCTAAACAGTAATATGGAATACTTTTAGTGTTGCTCACGAGAGGGGACACTGCTCGCATCTCATCTCGTCTCGATAGCGAGACCACAAGAGAGTTTTTATAACAAGCTCAGCTCGTCTCGGCTCAACTGAGAAGATGACTCGAGCTGGCTCGATTGGGGTGAAACATCGGCTCGAGCTGGCTTGGTAGGGATAAGCCATTTGCTCGGTTCGGCTCAACTGAACCGAGGGCTCTACCCTAGTCGTTTGGGTGAGCTGTTGGCTCGGCTCACTTCTCGGTTCAGGTCGATAGTGAATGAGCTGTGAGCCGAGCTGCTCGAGTCGCTGACAATTCTAAACCCAGATCGAGCAGTTTTGAAGATATTTGGCCAGTGCCCTATAACTTTTAACAGTGTTTGGCTGGAGCCCGAATACTCAACCTAGACCTTCAAGCCAAATTCAGAAGCTCGTGAACAATGCCCTTGACTCTTAGACTTCACGACTACCGAGGTTGGCAATCAACTAGCTTTTTAGTATTCAAATAAAAACCGCCTATCTTTCATGTTTATATACAGTGTTGTTATAATTAATAATAATAATAAAAGTAGTCGTATTAGCAGTTTCATTGATAATAATTATATTGTCTATGTAATATACTTAAAGAATGTACTCGAAACTACACACCGGATTTGGCTCGACTCGAATCGAAACTCGACCCCATTTTGAGTCGAATAGGAGGAAATTTTTCGAGACGAGTTCTCGGGTCGAGTTCAAAGATATCTGTTTCTAGTCGAATCGAGTTTCAAAGAAAACTCGCTCGAACAGGCTCGTGCCCATCCCTACGAGTAACGCAGTATGGCATTTTTATCAATGTTCCATTATATGAAAATGATCATATATCAAGTAAAAATTTGTCCTTGCATTTACATAAAGCGATTCAGAACGTGCAATAATAATAATAATAATAATAATAATAATAATAATAATAATAATAATAATAATAATAATAATAATAATAATAATAATTAATAATAATAAGTATTATTATTAATTATTATTATTAATTATTATTATTAATTATTATTATTATTATTATTATTATTATTATTATTATTATTATTATTATTATTATTATTATTATTATTATTATAGCAGTAGTAATAGTAGTACGGAAAGTTGAATTTTTCACATATTTAAAGTTTCGGACCTAAAAGTAACGCATTACTTTCGAAGTAAAGTAACAGTTACTTTTGTGGGGCAAGTAACGCGATACTAACGCGTTACATTTTAAGAGAAAGTAAAGTAACTTGTAACGCGTTACATTTTTACAAGTAACTTACCCAACACTGCCAACATCATTTACTTACAATAACATAAAATGTTGCGTGAGCCGTTACCCAGCTTTATCAAACTTGGTTCTCTTCTGTTCGAACTCACAATGAAAGTTTGCACAAGATATTTCACACGAATTTGATCGGGGGTGTACTTATGCACATGATACAATCCCACAGCGTTCAGGCGCCTTGCGAAATTCATTTATTAGAAAAAAATCTAAAATTAGGAAATGCTAGTGTGAACATAATATGGATCTATATTTTTTCCTTCTCCATTTCCAGGAAAAGGGAGATGTAGACATTACACATGAGTATACGGTAATTTATAAAATATTGTATTATCACCGGACATATGTGCATGAAAAAATTTAAAAAGTTCTAGGTCTAAATAGTATAGAAGTGGCCATGTGGACAGGCAACAAAGAACGAAAGTGATTTTTAAAAAAGCAGGGCCCAGGAATTTTGTCCACATGGCATTTCACTTGATTATATTTCCCTAAAAAATTATTCATGTAAGTATCTTTCAATTATTTCTAAAGAGAGGGTTTTGATCTCGCTTTCAAAGGGTAATTTTGTCCTAGATTGATTCCAATAGTATTTTTTTCTATAACCTTTCCCAAAGATCACAAACTGACATCTGTGCTATGTTATTTTGCGGAAATGGTAAGCTGACAAGTGACAACTACCCTTCCAGGAATTCGCAGAATGAAAAGAAAGAAAAAAGAGAGGGAGAGAGATGGGAAAAGAAGGTTTTGGTTGTACCGCTGTTTATGAGTCACCTGATTGGAACAACTTGAGCGAGGCAGAGAACTGAACTTGCCGCTCGACTCGGGCGGAAAGGAAAAATTGTACCGTCGCAGGGAGTTCAGGTCTTACTGTTGTCATGTTTTCAAAGTTAAAGATAGAAGTTTCCTTACTGTGTTTTTTTCAAAATCTAAAACACACAAGGCATAGATATGTGTCTCCTCTAGGTTTATTCAAATTTTGACGTTTGTAACTTTAATAATAAAGAAGAAAATAGTGAAAAACTTTGCTATGCTTTTTAAATGGGCTAACTTTCAAGGTTGCTAGGGGTACCAGATCACCTTAAGCAATTTGTTTTCTCAAATGCAATCTAGTTGTGTTCCAATTTCTTTTCTCTCGAAAATTTTCAGATGGAGCATGTATCAGCTTTATTTATTTATTTATTTATTCGCTACGCACGAACCAAATTATTATGTGAATGGAGAGTAAGGTGATAGGTGTAAAAGGAATGAGGCAGAATAGGTTGCATAGTGAACCGTGCTTCATTTCATTATATAAAGAATGAGATACTGCTATAGAGCTGTATGGTGTATAATAAGGCAATCTGAGGTGCCATGCAAACAGTGAGGCCGAAACGTTGACATAAAAGGTCGCTATACGGGAAATGAAAAAAAATCCAGTGATTGCGTCACAGTACTTTTAGGGATAATTATTGTAGTTGAGAAGATTGGTCTTACTGTAACTGACATTTCCATAGCTTCTTGATTTCTTCTGCCAGGTTATTTCTGTACTGAATGTTGTACGTAAGCTATGAAATAATGGTAATGCTACATCTATGAGGATTACTTCTTGGTCAATTTTATTGATAACAGCGATATCGGGTCTGTTTGCAGGAACCGTTACATCTGTTCTTATATCTCGACCCCAGTAGTTTGTATTTGTCGTTTTCAAGTACTGGATTTGGCTGGTATTTGTAGCGTGGCTTGGTATCGTTAATTAATTCCATGTTATGTGCCAAAAACTGGTAAATGCTTTTAGCAACATTGTTGTATTATTTTAGAGAGATTATTATTATTATTATTATTATTATTATTATTATTATTATTATTATTATTGAGACAAGTTCAATCATCTTTTATCTGTGGTTTCCTAAAATGTGACTCAATAAATCGAAACAAAGTTAGACGAATTTCTTTTCCAGTCTTCAAATACCTTAAACAAAAACAAACTCAATTTGTCAAAGAAGTTTTAAACAGAAGTTAGAAAAACATGGAATTACTATTGATATTAATTTATTGAAAATATGTACATTATCTTTAAATATTATATACAAGTAAGATGAATGGACGTGCAATTTGAATGTATCGGTTGAGCTAATGGTCGGTCAGGACGTACTGTAATGTTATGAGTTCCCAGTCGAAGATGGCTAAAATCGTCCAACACAAACTGTTCAACGTTCGTCACATGTTTCGTTTCTTTGTTGGCAACTCCAGAGAATCCCAGAAGATGGCAGATGTCTTGGAGGTCAGAATGCTTCACGGTGTCTCCGTAACAATACAATTGCCACTGACCATAAACTCTTATCCACAAGTCACCACCCCTACGAAATTAAAAGAAAAAAATGAATCAAAGCAATGTAACATACTGTAAATATGATGTTTACAATGTGTAGAATTAACATTAAATATAGAATTACAATGGAGTAAATCTAATAGATGTTTAATGGTGAATCAATTTTGACATTGTAGCACTTCCGATACACCCTTCAGTTGTTCCAGCATATCTAAACAGTGCAAAAGCACGGATATGCTGTATTACGTTCCACTGTGAATCACATAGTGCGACAATATGGACCGCCACACTCGCCGAACTGAGTATCACAAACTAACTCACATCCATAACGGATTCCAGTGAAGCTGACACCACTGGTGTTATGCCAAATTAAAGACACAGACGGTGTAGAAGAATCCATTCTGTTATGGCAACCGGTTTCATGCGACCGATTCACCATACCGTTCAGAAAATGCTACGTCTCAAGGTGACCCATAAGCTCATGCGCAGAAAGCTGTACGAGCGCCACCTGGTGGTAGAGGTTGGTGATTTCTAGTTACCATAGACGAGGTGTAGATGTATACAACCGATTGCAGAAAGGTTCGAGCAATTTCGTACAGTAGTACCGATGTAAGAGGATTATGCAAATTAGTTTCTGCACCGTACGTTACCTACTCGATTTCATGGTTGTGACTAGATTTTGTTACAGGAGAAATAGCTAGATCATGTTGCCAACAATGTGAAAATCAATATTGCTCATGTTTTGACTGATATATAGAACGAAATTCCCACATTGTATAGAGAGAACACTAACAGAGTAGAACTGCATCAGAACAACGCTTATAAGTTATTGCTGGAATTCTACATACGGATGACAGCTAGGACTAGGATTCCTTTCACCGACATCCCAGTAAGAAGTCGCTACCGTGCCTCTGGTCATCTGAGATACCGTCTTTGTTGTGTAAGATGCACACAGATTTCTGCTGCTGGAAAGAGTCCTAACAGAAATGGAATAAAATATCTCTTGTACATATGTAAAAGTCTTCTCCAGTGGAAGATGCGCAATCGGGCAATTGTCAAAGTGATCATCACACAGAACACGACAGGTGGTGGAAGAGCGGAATATCATAGGTAAGTGAACACTTCAAATTTGTCTAAATGGAAGTCTATGAGTCTGTGAATGATACACCGCCCTTCAACATTTGTAACATTTGTGCTCTCGTCAACTTCAAACATACTTTTTTTTTTTTTTTTAATTTCATTTATTGCTGTGATTCAATGTCTTCAGACATTATTTGAGAAACTGTGTTGTTTAAAATTGGAACAGTGTTAAGTTGCGGGCAGACTGTTCTCCAGTCATACATTAGACGATATTTTTAATACAAGAACAAATCAAATTCAAGACTGGTGTGGATTTTACCAGATTTAGTAATGTGATGTGATCTAGCAATACTCTAGGATCCTTCCACTAACATTTTCTTTCTCTCTGTTAGATATGCTGGAACATCATCACCGCCGTCTGCGTTACCCTCTGAGCACAATCGTGAAAAGTTTTTTAAAAAATGTGATTCTTTTATAACTCATTCACTCACTATGAACTATGAAACCCGGAGGTTCAATGCCGGATTCACAAAAGCTCTCTATTGACTACCGTCCTTAGCCCACTGGATTTAGTTTCTACTTCGTATTCCTATTTCTGCGAGATTAATCTTAATATTATCCTCCCATCTGCGCCTAGGTCTTTCTAATGGACGTTTTTCGATTGGATTTCCAGTCAAAACTTTGAAAGCGTTGTAATGTACCATTACAGTTGAAAGTAATGGCAACTTTTTTTTTTTACGCACCCTGTACCTAGTAATTTTTTTTATTCAATTTCGGTTTAGTTACACAATTTATTTACTCTCTTTACTTCGAATTAAATATAATGAATCGAAAGGTTTCATTAGTAACCATATTCCCACTGTATAATATATTTATTTATATTTTGATTAAGTGTAAATCCCATTTTCGGATATATAAGTTGAAAAGTTACAAGGTTTATCATTCTGACGTCATACCGAAACATAGTTCCGTCATTGGATATAAATTTTCTTAATTTCAGACCAATGTAGATTTTGGCCAGGTACCTAATCTTTTCCCTCACCCCCTCTCACTAGTCCATAGTCACTTTCAGATCCGGTTATATCTGGATTTGCCAAATTTCTATTTGTTTTGTAATTTCCGCGGCTAAAGTTTTCGTTCTGATTGGAGGAATTCTCCTACCTCTGGCGTTTTCGGCGCAATGTTATCAGAATAATCGAAGACACCTTACGAGGCGCAGCTTATAATTTCGCCTACATATCTGCGGTAAAAGGACTAGGATTTTAATAGAATTCAGGTAAAAATCTGATTTAATTTCATAGTTGAACATTGAAGGCTGTGTAGGAGCCCCAAAAAAAGGGAAAAAATCTACATTTTTCGTAAAGAAACAATAAGTTAGTGAAACATCCAGTTCTGTTTACTAGGAAGCCATGTTTGCTGCCCAACTAGAATAGACAGAGTGAAAGAGTGACTTTACTTTTTTTTTTATTTCAAATTCAATTAGGGATTAGGGAAAATACGACCTGTTTTCGTATATTCTATAGTGTATATTTTAAATGTGATTTTTTTTTATTAAGTGTCTGTATGTAGTAGGTTTTGCAATGTTAACTCTCAGAATGGCAGCTTAAGCTAGCGTAAAAGGGCTCCTATCCCCTTTTCCAAATTGAACCAATTCTAGCGGGGGAATGGGTTAGTTATTATTTATTTTAGGGCCTTTTCCCCTTTCAGGGGAAGGGTCCCTTAATAAACCTCGTTAAGGTGCCCCCAGGGCATCAATCTTTAGTAATAATTATGTAACCAATTGGTCAGGTCAATTGGACCTAGGGTTACCTTTCTCATTTTGCCCCCCTAAATTAAATAGAGCCGACTGTATATACCAACAAAGGAGTATTTTTCGTCAACATGCATGTAATTGAATGGTGCATGTTTGGTTTAGTTAGTTGTCTTTATGTATGGTGCTAACAGTGGTGTGTGTAGTTGGTGGTTTTGTGTGAGTGTGTGAGTTTTCGGTTAGGACAGTGTGTAGGTGTGCGTTAATTTGGTGCCATGTGTCTGACTCGAGGTATACTGGGCCGGAGTGAATATTGAATTTCTGATTGATGAGTGCAAGTATGTGTTTCGGTACACGGTGGATTATGCCTCCACTACAGCGCCATGGTGTCTGTTTTCGGTAGTTGGTTGTTTGTTGACATTGCGACGTCGCATGACTTGGTGATTTGAGTTGTTTGATTTTGGCCATTTGTTTCTGAATTGCATCCCGTGGACGTGGTTTTCGGTTCGGATGAGTATGCATTCATATGGGATAGCATGGGATCTTACTGTGCTGAAAATTTCAGCTTGCTGGGTCCAGTAGTAACTGACAAGTAAACCTTACGTTTGGGTGAATCGAGTTGCTGACTAAGACACATATGATAAAGTAGTACTAAATGTGGTCAGAATTTCAGTGAAGTTGTAGGTGCGAAGCTCTAGGGGTTTAGGAGATACAGCTACCAGAACATCACATGGAAGTACAGAATAGTCTTCATACAGTTGTAGGTAAAAGCTCTATAAGACCTCTTGTAACGACAAAAGGTGAATAACAAATATATGGGTACATATTAGGACTAGGGGGAAGTCATATAGTAAGGGTATACCTGACGGCGACCATCTTGAAATCCGCCATTTTGAATTAAGGTTAAGTTTTTAAAATAGGAATAGGGTCATGTGATACATGATTTAAGGCGTAAATTTAATCAGAAGAACAATGGTGACGTTAATTTTGATTTACGCGCAATTGGTAAAAAGTTACAGGGAAATTAAATATTGTTGCAGCATATGTGTTAGTCCTTTACCCCACCTTGTAAATTTTGTGTTAATGATAATAATTAAATATAAAGCAGGTGGATAAATGTTAGGTCTATGGTAAGAGTTGCCTTGATAGCGGCCATGTTTAAATCCGCCATTTTGAATCAGACAAAAGTTTTAAACAAAACGCATACCATTGACAGCTTATTAATAGCAAATTTTACCATAAATCCAACGGTATAACCATTTTTGCTTTATCATTAACCAGCATTTGTTATCGCATAAACAAGTTGCTAATTTAAGGAAAAATGACCAAAGTGGAATTTAGTCATAATTGAACTTGGGTCTTTCTTCCGGAAAAGTAATAAATTATTACAATCAATATGTAGTTCAGAAAAGAGTGCATGACTTGCACAAATGCTCTGCTTACAGTGAACACACCTGACAAAGGCAATCGAGTTACACTTGACACATTTGTCGTTAACAATTCCGTCAAAGCAGTAGTCGTAAGGAGCGATCCATTTTATTTTGTGCTGGTTAATGATAAAGCAAAAATGGTAATACCGTTGGATTTATGGTAAAATTTGCTATTAATAAGGTGTCAATGTAATGCGTTTTGTTTAAAACTTTTGTCTGATTCAAAATGGCGGATTTGAACATGGCCGCTATCAAGGCAACTCTTACCATAGACCTAATATTTATCCACCTGCTTTTTATTTAATTATTATCATTAACACAAAATTTACAAGGTGGGGTAAAGGACTAACACATATGCTACAACAATATTTAATTTCCCTGTAACTTTTTACCAATTGCGCGTAAATCAAAATTAACGTCACCATTGTTCTTCTGATTAAATTTACGCCTTAAATCATGTATCACATGACCCTATTCCTATTTTAAAAACTTAACCTTAATTCAAAATGGCGGATTTCAAGATGGCCGCCGTCAGGTATACCCCTACTATATGACTTCCCCCTAGTCCTAATATGTACCCATATATTTGTTATTCACCTTTTGTCGTTACAAGAGGTCTTATAGAGCTTTTACCTCCAACTGTATGAAGACTATTCTGTACTTCCATGTGATGTTCTGGTAGCTGTATCTCCTAAACCCCTGGAGCTTCGCACCTACAATTTCACTGAAATACTGACCACATTTAGTAGTACTTTCTCATATGTGTCTCAGTCAGCAACTCGATTTACCCAAACGTAAGGTTTACTTGTGAGATATCCATTAAAATAAAGAATACCTATTTTCTTAATAGAAGTGGGGCCCATATGCTGTTGCTGTTTGTTTCAAGATGTAGTGTTGAATTCTCTTTTCCCGTGGCTGTAGAAAATTCCATTGTTGCTTTAGTTTTGTCGGCATATCAGAAATAAAATCATCGTTGACAATTTAACTTTCAGTGAATACACGTATGATTTTTTTTTACCTGCGAAGTAAATACAATTTGGGTGCTTCGAAACAAAGAGTACGTGGTTCGATGAATGTTATCGTGTAGTAGTTTGAGCGTGATAGATTGTGATAATTATATATATTTATTACTGTGTAATGTAAATATGTGTATGGCCTGCGTGTAAAATGTATGAAATAGGGTGTCTGTAAAATATTACTTCGCGCGAAAATTAGTAGATAATGAATGAATGTAATGATATATTAATAATATGATATAAAATATGAATGAGATGATGACACCTATATTTAAATGGATAGGCCTAGTGTATGATATGTAGTAAAAATATGAATATGTTTACTAAAAAAAAAAATCTCTCGCGTTTTGACTTCTACACCAGTACATTCATCCAACCGAGTTTGCTACTTGAATAGTAAATTGTAGTTGGGAATTGTGTGTTACTTCGCATTTAAGTACCTCATAATAACAGCCCCGGATCTTAAGCCTTTCAATAGATAGGGTAGCATCATGTGGGAATTACTTCTAAAGGGTGACAGAAATGATAATTAAGAAAACCAACTGCTATATCCTGTGATCATCGAAAAGTACAGGTTTCGGTCATTTGTACCTTTAACATTCATTGCCTCTCCGAGATTTTTTTTTTTCGTTGCTTACCTTGTTTATTTATTGTGCAGTGTTCGTATAGCTCAGTTCGGACTATCCGATTAAATCAACTGCTACTAAATTAATGTTTATGTCATTAGCGTACCCGGACGTCGACCCCTAGTCCCCTTAAGTATTTTCATGTCTTTTCTTAGTTTAATTAGATGAGGGAAATTAACGACGTCCCAGACGGTGGCATGTCTGCGCAGGGTAGCCATCGGTGATGTTTGGTTATTGAAATCACCGATTCAAAATCCAGTTTATTTAATTTTTTTTATTTTGGCAAACTCTAATTAGGGATATCTTAGCTATTACTCTAATTTCATTACTATTCTGGAATCTTCTAGTTTCCAAGAGGTCGGATGATTTTTTTTTCTCTTTTGAAATTCTAAATTAACGCCGTCTCTAACCTTCCGGAGGATTTTCGGGACCCTGCTGGTTTGGGCCGGATACGGGGATCGGATTTCAATCTTACAACCAAACTCTTGTGGGATTGGGATCTGATGGACACAGAACTTGCATCCTTGGCAGCAGGGCGCTCCTTGAGTCTACGTATTTGAGTAGACCACCCTTTTGGCATGTTAAGAATATTTTGGCTATGGATTTTGTTGAGAGCGAAATTCGACTTTTATCTTTGTAGCGTTAGTTATTTCCCACTTAAGTCTTTGGCGCCCCTATTCTTCGTCTTCCTTCTTCTCTATCTCTCTCTCTGTCTTCATTACTTCGAGATTTTTTTTTCAAATTTTTCAACCTCCCCCCCCCCCGGTTTCTGAAACTCATGAAAACATACAATATTCATATCACTTATTTCGATCGTATGTACTAACTGAGACATCGAGGGATGCAATTCGTGGAGGTATTGCAGCACATCTCAGGACCATTTTCGCGATATTTAATCCACCACGAGAGAAACTGACGAGAAGGTACACTATGCTTTCAGATTCCTAGAAACATTTGTTATTCATTGATCGTACAAATTATACCCATTGACGACTGATTTCTGGTTTTTCTTTCTATTGATTGGTCATATAGTGTGTATGTATTAATAGTTTGGGCCCACTAGTTTCGAATAACATTGATTTCTTTTGTATATACATCTATATATGTACTTACATAGTTTTAAAAGTTACGTGCCTGCTCTATTTGTTGTATTTCCACCTCTTATGTCAACTTATTAAATAACACCAACTATTTCTTTATACGCGGATCTTTAGTAAATTGAGAATGATTATTGATTATCGGGTTTACATATAAAGTACAATGTTGCAACCTTATGAGAAAAAAAAAAGTGAATTTTGATAGTCAGGGTTTTTGTTTTGTTTTTGAGCCAATAAAATATGAATACTTATCGAATATAAAAAGGTTATGTAGATATTAAATGTCGACGAAATACTACAATGGATATTAAAATGAAATTTATTATATTGAGTAATATGAATATATATATATATGCGAGTATGTATGTGAAGGGCTCGGTATTTACCCTGGTTTGGTTAGGTTGCCATAGATTTTTGACACCCGATATTAACCAACTCTTTGTGATATATAGTATTACCGCGTAAATTGTAATAAATTACATTTTGTTGAGTTGTTATTGATGTTTGTAACTATTAAAGTTGAATATCATGTTAAATACTGCATGTAAATAAAACAAGTAGCAGGTCGTAAGAAAAGTAAGAATAACCCTAATCCTTATCCAAATTTAATTTGCGAGATCATAGTGAAATCAGTAAGCTACGAAACAGTGTGCCCCACCAACGAATCCTTCTATCAGTAAACCATGAAACAAATCCTTCCTCTACGATCGGAAACCTAACTATACAGAGACTAGAATCTTTTGACTACACGATCTATACTAGGAAAAAATTAGTGATCTTAAATTCAATGAACTGAAATTTGGTTAATAATTTAATGTGAATACTGGAATATGGAAATATGTTCCCAATGTTTGGGACTGGACTCGATATTTTAAATCTTGATAAACTTTGAAATTTTATATCAAGTGCGTCAAGTGACGAAATGAGAAATTTAAATATATATGTGATATGAAGCAACTATTTGTCTATAGTTAAAACAAAAACGATTAAATACTCTCATGGACACAAATCACAGTGCGTAAAGAGAGTTAAAAAAAAAGGAGTTATTATCGACGTGAGAACAAAGACTCATAAAATTGTCGAAATGTCTCCTCTTGGGACAGAGACTCAATAAAATGTTACTAAAGTGTTTTTTTTTTAAAGAATGATTAACCAATTATATTTTTTTTCTTTCTTTTTCCCGCAATGATATGTATTCATTGCACTGAATCTTAAATATATTGACCTTTGAATTTTTTTTCTTTATTTTTGTCTTTCGTCTTTTGTCGAATTTTTTTTCATGTAATCCAACTTTTAATATATCTAGAAAGAGAAATGTGTTATTTGATCTTGTTGAAAGTAGTGGATTTCTGTGCATGCTTATGAAACATTCTTTTCATGTATAAAATTTTTCCTGTTATGTCAAACTAAGTTTTCTTTTATTGAAATGTAATAAATGTCTATAGAAATGTAGTTAGGTTAGTTTAATTCAAGTAAATACAACCCGAAGTATACATTGTCCTGTATGAATGTGTGTGTGAGTGAAATGTAGGTTTAGTATTAAGTGCACCAATTATTTTGACATATATGTGTGACTTATTATAATTAATGGTAGTTGGCAATTAAAGTCATTGAATGTCAATACTAACTTAATTTAAGTTGGCTCTATGAAGGAAGTAAAAAGGACCGAAGTAGCCTGAACGAATGATCATCATGGGAGAACTGTGAAAGTCAAAATCTTCGACAAATATGTGATACTCTGATTTTTTTTTCTCCTCTGTGGTCGATTCTAACATGCCATCAACTTCGTCGTTCATTTTTCAAATATTGGATATTAGTCTAGAACTTCTGGAAATATTGAATAAACGGTAAAATTAAACTTTCTCGTCTATCTCAGAGCTAGATTGGGATAATTCGGTAGTTGGGGTTAAATGGATCTAGGTCGGGGATGTATGGGTTAACATGTGTCTACCTTTGATCACCTTAATACCAAACATTCACCCAATAGCTATTGGAAATGATCCCAATTCGATAATTATTCACTTTCCCTTTACCATATTTCTCAAAATATCCAGTAACAGTTTCCTCTTTATCACCTTCTTACTTTACCTCTTTTCTCTTCTATCTTCCTTTTCCTTTCTTCATCTTCTTCTTCTATTTTTAATAAAACTGAAAAGGGGGTCGTGATTGGGAATTCTATATGTAATAAACACGGTCATGTATTTACTTATTTTATTTTATTTTTCTTTAGAAGTCCGATAAAAAGTTTTCTCGTTTCGATCGAACCTAGTATGTTCGAAATTAAGAAATGGGTAATATATTCCAATATAATTAGACATAAGCTGATAGCTTCATGAATATCCCCACCAGGGGTGAAGGGTTCCCACTCACGACTTATTCCATGCATCACATTTGTTGCAAATTCTTTTTTTTTCCTCAATCAGTTTTAGATTGACGAGCCGTGACGGGATTCGTTGTTATGGAAACGGTGGTTTCTATGGCAACGGCCCTCCCTTTTTTCAGTTATAGAGTGGCGACACGTGACAAGATTGTTGCCATGGTAACGCATGTTTGCTGTGGTAACGGATCTGAAAATGCTTATTGAATAATACAAGTTATCATGCCAATCAGTTTGAATTGGTGAACCGCGACAAGAATGGTTTGTCATGGCAACGTTTGTTTCCATGGCAACAGATCTCAGTTTAAATGGCGACCGATAGATCTGAATTTTTTTTTAAGAATGTCAAAGAGTGAGGTTGAAGGCATGTTGAATTGATTACAACATTGAAATTAATAAGAGAAATTTTATAGTCAAGTGGGACAAGTAGAGTCGTTGGCTACTTTGTCATTTTTGTTTCCTTTTCTAAGGGGGAAAAAGAGAAGGAGTGTCAAATTTTTTTTTCTAAATTAGAACTAAACGCTAGAAGGGTTTCAAGGAAGGAAAGAGAATGGGAGTCCTTTAATTCATGAATAATACTTGTCTGGATAGCGAATAAGTATTTTATAGTATATGTGTATTTTTGATATATATCTTGTCTTTTGTATAGTGTGTCAAAGCTATGGCAACAAAAAAGGTTGTTGTGTCACAGGGCGAATGTGAAGTCACGTGCACTCAATGCACATTAGATGAAAAAGAGAAAAAATCTCGCGCCCCGCGGAGATTAATAAGATGCACCGGTTGTGGACTAAAATGGATCCATTTTGCTTGCTCCAATTTGGATGATACTGCTGAAAATGCAGAAAAGGTTCAAACCGGCGAAATAATAAAATACTGTGAGGATTGTGAAAAGGACCGAGGCCAAATATCTCCAGCGGAGATATCTGACCTCGACGATGAGGAAAAGAATGGAAATCACAGTGATTCTCGGGATCAGACGGCAAACCCGAAGGAAGGAATGTCATCTGGAGGGTCTGACACGTCTGCATTAATTCGCCAGATGATGGAAATGATGCATGAAAAATTTTCTAATATGAACGAAAAATTCACTAACATGGAAGTTAAAATAGAACAGAATGGTGCAGATCTGAGACGTGAGAATGCAGAAATGAGGCGTGAGATAAATCAGAAGTTAGATCAGAATAGTGCAGATCTGAGGCGTGAGAATGCAGAAATGAGACGTGAAATAAATGAAAAGTTTGATACCTCGAAACGAGAGACCGATGCTCGATTCGAGGTATTAAACAATAAATTTGACCAGATCTGTTTAGACTTTGCTTCTTCGATTAGCAAATTGAAAGAGCAATCGTTTACTGAACTAGAGCAGGTTAGATACCAGGCCCAACAGTCTACCGAGCAGCTCAGAGACGAAACAAATAAAAAATTAAATGAAATAGATGTAAGGTTTGAGAGTGCAAACAAAAGATTTGGTGACATCGAACAAAAGGTTGAACAGCAGCAGGCTGAAATAAGTAAATTAAATGTTGTAATATCTAACCTATCAATAGAAACCAAACTAGAGTCGGTTGATCAAAGGATTGGTCAAATTCAAACCGAAGTAGACAGTCTTAAGGGGAATATTACTAAATTGGAAATCGTCAAGTCTGATATCTCCTATCCTTTTCCTGATGGCGATTCTCCAGGGAAAATTTTCCCAGAAACAAGTAACGTCCAACCGGGAAAGAGTCAAGTGTTGCCTGATGCACGGGACACAGCAATGTATTGCCCCCCCGCATCAGCCAACCTCGAAATCATGGTTGAGTAATTTCGATGTACCGATGCAGTCGAGTGTTGTGACTACAACAGTCACTAGCGTAAATGCTCACTCTACCTTTGGAATGGTACAATCTTACAGCGTGCTGCCAGGAGGGGAAAGGAGATGTGCCGGACCGTCGGTTACTGCCGTGGTGGGTCCTAAGTTCGAACCTTACATGGTCAACACTAATTATAAAACCTCTCTTGGTCATATGGGAGCGTTCAGTTCAGTGACCACTCCGTCGGTGGCAAATCCGGTGACAACCCCAACCGCTCAGGATAACGCGTTGATTCCAATAGATTCTTTTCCTGCCCCGTATAGTATGAGCTCTAAAGTTTCCCTCCGGGATATTGAACGTTTTCCCACTTTCGATGGGAACATTGCTAACGGGTTACCTCGAGTTTTCCTGCGGAGACTGCAGCAATATCTAGACATGTACAAACTTACTGATGGGGAACGCCTACAGATAGTTGAAAAATGTTTGATCGCCGCTTCGGGCGCATGGTTTGCCTCTGTTAAATACCAAATCCGGACGTTCAGTGATTTTTTGATTCTTTTCAAAGAAGAGTATTGTAATGAGCACATCGAGCGGCTCCAAAAGAGAAACTTACAATCACTCCGGTATGATCGCTCCAAGTATGGGTCCCTCTTGGACTATGCTTGGAAGATCATTGAACTATATTATCAGATAGCTGAACATCCCTCTCAGGCCGAACTGGTAGATATTATAGTTAACGCTCTTCCACCCGATGAGTCCCGGGCCATAGCGTCCCACTTGTGCCAAACGGTGCGAGAAGTCACCTCACGTTTAGCTGCCTTGTGCGGCAAGGAAGTTGGTGGTCCACCAAAACGATACTTCGCCCGACAGGCAAAGATTCTAAAACCGACGAAGACGAAGGTAACGGCAAGTTGCCAGACAGATTTCCTGAGTTATACCCAAGCTGGATCTCGTTATCCTAGTGGGTACGGCTCAGAAAACAACAATAATGGCCGGCGACTATTTAGGAATCGGCCCATGTTCAACGATCGCCGGAGTTATCGTCCTTATGACCGTACCAACATGGAATCGAACCCGGATAGGGGCGATAACACCAGGAGGAATTTTAACAGGACGTACGGAAGAAGGGAGAACGGTAATAGTCAGAATAATAACAATAATAGTAACAATAATGTAAATCGACCCCAGAATTCAGTCCCTTCGCAAGTGCGTAGTAACGGTGAGCCTAGAACAATATTAAATGGGAGCGATAGACGGGAAACTGCGGCCTAATGTCATCAGATATACTAGTCGACGGCTGAAGCCTTACGAATTGTTTCTATCGATTTCTCAGTTAGAACTTCTGTCCGTTCTATTGCTATATGAACACTACTGAAAAAAAAAAGTATCGGAACTCACAATTTTCGAAATTTAAAGATTTTCAATTGTACAGAAGATAAACGTAGTGAATTACTCGCGCAATACCCCAAGTAGATATAATATACTGTCCTAGTGAGACTGGTAACGTTTGAATGGGATGAATGAGTGTGTTAACTTAACAAGCATCAGTAGTTAGTATTCCCAATTAGCAAAATTTTGTTATTCTAACAAAATTTTGTTAATGGGCCGGGGAAAACTGTAATGTACCATTACAGTTGAAAGTAATGGCAACTTTTTTTTTACGCACCCTGTACCTAGTAATTTTTTTTATTCAATTTCGGTTTAGTTACACAATTTATTTACTCTCTTTACTTCGAATTAAATATAATGAATCGAAAGGTTTCATTAGTAACCATATTCCCACTGTATAATATATTTATTTATATTTTGATTAAGTGTAAATCCCATTTTCGGATATATAAGTTGAAAAGTTACAAGGTTTATCATTCTGACGTCATACCGAAACATAGTTCCGTCATTGGATATAAATTTTCTTAATTTCAGACCAATGTAGATTTTGGCCAGGTACCTAATCTTTTCCCTCACCCCCTCTCACTAGTCCATAGTCACTTTCAGATCCGGTTATATCTGGATTTGCCAAATTTCTATTTGTTTTGTAATTTCCGCGGCTAAAGTTTTCGTTCTGATTGGAGGAATTCTCCTACCTCTGGCGTTTTCGGCGCAATGTTATCAGAATAATCGAAGACACCTTACGAGGCGCAGCTTATAATTTCGCCTACATATCTGCGGTAAAAGGACTAGGATTTTAATAGAATTCAGGTAAAAATCTGATTTAATTTCATAGTTGAACATTGAAGGCTGTGTAGGAGCCCCAAAAAAAGGGAAAAAATCTACATTTTTCGTAAAGAAACAATAAGTTAGTGAAACATCCAGTTCTGTTTACTAGGAAGCCATGTTTGCTGCCCAACTAGAATAGACAGAGTGAAAGAGTGACTTTACTTTTTTTTTTATTTCAAATTCAATTAGGGATTAGGGAAAATACGACCTGTTTTCGTATATTCTATAGTGTATATTTTAAATGTGATTTTTTTTTATTAAGTGTCTGTATGTAGTAGGTTTTGCAATGTTAACTCTCAGAATGGCAGCTTAAGCTAGCGTAAAAGGGCTCCTATCCCCTTTTCCAAATTGAACCAATTCTAGCGGGGGAATGGGTTAGTTATTATTTATTTTAGGGCCTTTTCCCCTTTCAGGGGAAGGGTCCCTTAATAAACCTCGTTAAGGTGCCCCCAGGGCATCAATCTTTAGTAATAATTATGTAACCAATTGGTCAGGTCAATTGGACCTAGGGTTACCTTTCTCATTTTGCCCCCCTAAATTAAATAGAGCCGACTGTATATACCAACAAAGGAGTATTTTTCGTCAACATGCATGTAATTGAATGGTGCATGTTTGGTTTAGTTAGTTGTCTTTATGTATGGTGCTAACAGTGGTGTGTGTAGTTGGTGGTTTTGTGTGAGTGTGTGAGTTTTCGGTTAGGACAGTGTGTAGGTGTGCGTTAATTTGGTGCCATGTGTCTGACTCGAGGTATACTGGGCCGGAGTGAATATTGAATTTCTGATTGATGAGTGCAAGTATGTGTTTCGGTACACGGTGGATTATGCCTCCACTACAGCGCCATGGTGTCTGTTTTCGGTAGTTGGTTGTTTGTTGACATTGCGACGTCGCATGACTTGGTGATTTGAGTTGTTTGATTTTGGCCATTTGTTTCTGAATTGCATCCCGTGGACGTGGTTTTCGGTTCGGATGAGTATGCATTCATATGGGATAGCATGGGATCTTACTGTGCTGAAAATTTCAGCTTGCTGGGTCCAGTAGTAACTGAGATATCCATTAAAATAAAGAATACCTATTTTCTTAATAGAAGTGGGGCCCATATGCTGTTGCTGTTTGTTTCAAGATGTAGTGTTGAATTCTCTTTTCCCGTGGCTGTAGAAAATTCCATTGTTGCTTTAGTTTTGTCGGCATATCAGAAATAAAATCATCGTTGACAATTTAACTTTCAGTGAATACACGTATGATTTTTTTTACCTGCGAAGTAAATACAATTTGGGTGCTTCGAAACAAAGAGTACGTGGTTCGATGAATGTTATCGTGTAGTAGTTTGAGCGTGATAGATTGTGATAATTATATATATTTATT
Source organism: Thermobia domestica (assembly GCF_964235325.1). Lineage (NCBI taxonomy): Eukaryota > Metazoa > Arthropoda > Insecta > Zygentoma > Lepismatidae > Thermobia > Thermobia domestica. The sequence continues at coordinate 267,049,388 of NC_137463.1, forward strand.
ACTGTGTAATGTAAATATGTGTATGGCCTGCGTGTAAAATGTATGAAATAGGGTGTCTGTAAAATATTACTTCGCGCGAAAATTAGTAGATAATGAATGAATGTAATGATATATTAATAATATGATATAAAATATGAATGAGATGATGACACCTATATTTAAATGGATAGGCCTAGTGTATGATATGTAGTAAAAATATGAATATGTTTACTAAAAAAAAAAATCTCTCGCGTTTTGACTTCTACACCAGTACATTCATCCAACCGAGTTTGCTACTTGAATAGTAAATTGTAGTTGGGAATTGTGTGTTACTTCGCATTTAAGTACCTCATAATAACAGCCCCGGATCTTAAGCCTTTCAATAGATAGGGTAGCATCATGTGGGAATTACTTCTAAAGGGTGACAGAAATGATAATTAAGAAAACCAACTGCTATATCCTGTGATCATCGAAAAGTACAGGTTTCGGTCATTTGTACCTTTAACATTCATTGCCTCTCCGAGATTTTTTTTTTTCGTTGCTTACCTTGTTTATTTATTGTGCAGTGTTCGTATAGCTCAGTTCGGACTATCCGATTAAATCAACTGCTACTAAATTAATGTTTATGTCATTAGCGTACCCGGACGTCGACCCCTAGTCCCCTTAAGTATTTTCATGTCTTTTCTTAGTTTAATTAGATGAGGGAAATTAACGACGTCCCAGACGGTGGCATGTCTGCGCAGGGTAGCCATCGGTGATGTTTGGTTATTGAAATCACCGATTCAAAATCCAGTTTATTTAATTTTTTTTATTTTGGCAAACTCTAATTAGGGATATCTTAGCTATTACTCTAATTTCATTACTATTCTGGAATCTTCTAGTTTCCAAGAGGTCGGATGATTTTTTTTTCTCTTTTGAAATTCTAAATTAACGCCGTCTCTAACCTTCCGGAGGATTTTCGGGACCCTGCTGGTTTGGGCCGGATACGGGGATCGGATTTCAATCTTACAACCAAACTCTTGTGGGATTGGGATCTGATGGACACAGAACTTGCATCCTTGGCAGCAGGGCGCTCCTTGAGTCTACGTATTTGAGTAGACCACCCTTTTGGCATGTTAAGAATATTTTGGCTATGGATTTTGTTGAGAGCGAAATTCGACTTTTATCTTTGTAGCGTTAGTTATTTCCCACTTAAGTCTTTGGCGCCCCTATTCTTCGTCTTCCTTCTTCTCTATCTCTCTCTCTGTCTTCATTACTTCGAGATTTTTTTTTTCAAATTTTTCAACCTCCCCCCCCCCGGTTTCTGAAACTCATGAAAACATACAATATTCATATCACTTATTTCGATCGTATGTACTAACTGAGACATCGAGGGATGCAATTCGTGGAGGTATTGCAGCACATCTCAGGACCATTTTCGCGATATTTAATCCACCACGAGAGAAACTGACGAGAAGGTACACTATGCTTTCAGATTCCTAGAAACATTTGTTATTCATTGATCGTACAAATTATACCCATTGACGACTGATTTCTGGTTTTTCTTTCTATTGATTGGTCATATAGTGTGTATGTATTAATAGTTTGGGCCCACTAGTTTCGAATAACATTGATTTTTTTTGTATATACATCTATATATGTACTTACATAGTTTTAAAAGTTACGTGCCTGCTCTATTTGTTGTATTTCCACCTCTTATGTCAACTTATTAAATAACACCAACTATTTCTTTATACGCGGATCTTTAGTAAATTGAGAATGATTATTGATTATCGGGTTTACATATAAAGTACAATGTTGCAACCTTATGAGAAAAAAAAAGTGAATTTTGATAGTCAGGGTTTTTGTTTTGTTTTTGAGCCAATAAAATATGAATACTTATCGAATATAAAAACGTTATGTAGATATTAAATGTCGACGAAATACTACAATGGATATTAAAATGAAATTTATTATATTGAGTAATATGAATATATATATATATGCGAGTATGTATGTGAAGGGCTCGGTATTTACCCTGGTTTGGTTAGGTTGCCATAGATTTTTGACACCCGATATTAACCAACTCTTTGTGATATATAGTATTACCGCGTAAATTGTAATAAATTACATTTTGTTGAGTTGTTATTGATGTTTGTAACTATTAAAGTTGAATATCATGTTAAATACTGCATGTAAATAAAACAAGTAGCAGGTCGTAAGAAAAGTAAGAATAACCCTAATCCTTATCCAAATTTAATTTGCGAGATCATAGTGAAATCAGTAAGCTACGAAACAGTGTGCCCCACCAACGAATCCTTCTATCAGTAAACCATGAAACAAATCCTTCCTCTACGATCGGAAACCTAACTATACAGAGACTAGAATCTTTTGACTACACGATCTATACTAGGAAAAAATTAGTGATCTTAAATTCAATGAACTGAAATTTGGTTAATAATTTAATGTGAATACAGGAATATGGAAATATGTTCCCAATGTTTGGGACTGGACTCGATATTTTAAATCTTGATAAACTTTGAAATTTTATATCAAGTGCGTCAAGTGACGAAATGAGAAATTTAAATATATATGTGATATGAAGCAACTATTTGTCTATAGTTAAAACAAAAACGATTAAATACTCTCATGGACACAAATCACAGTGCGTAAAGAGAGTTAAAAAAAAAGGAGTTATTATCGACGTGAGAACAAAGACTCATAAAATTGTCGAAATGTCTCCTCTTGGGACAGAGACTCAATAAAATGTTACTAAAGTGTTTTTTTTTAAAGAATGATTAACCAATTATATTTTTTTTCTTTCTTTTTCCCGCAATGATATGTATTCATTGCACTGAATCTTAAATATATTGACCTTTGAATTTTTTTTTCTTTATTTTTGTCTTTCGTCTTTTGTCGAATTTTTTTTCATGTAATCCAACTTTTAATATATCTAGAAAGAGAAATGTGTTATTTGATCTTGTTGAAAGTAGTGGATTTCTGTGCATGCTTATGAAACATTCTTTTCATGTATAAAATTTTTCCTGTTATGTCAAACTAAGTTTTCTTTTATTGAAATGTAATAAATGTCTATAGAAATGTAGTTAGGTTAGTTTAATTCAAGTAAATACAACCCGAAGTATACATTGTCCTGTATGAATGTGTGTGTGAGTGAAATGTAGGTTTAGTATTAAGTGCACCAATTATTTTGACATATATGTGTGACTTATTATAATTAATGGTAGTTGGCAATTAAAGTCATTGAATGTCAATACTAACTTAATTTAAGTTGGCTCTATGAAGGAAGTAAAAAGGACCGAAGTAGCCTGAACGAATGATCATCATGGGAGAACTGTGAAAGTCAAAATCTTCGACAAATATGTGATACTCTGATTTTTTTTTTCCTCTGTGGTCGATTCTAACATGCCATCAACTTCGTCGTTCATTTTTCAAATATTGGATATTAGTCTAGAACTTCTGGAAATATTGAATAAACGGTAAAATTAAACTTTCTCGTCTATCTCAGAGCTAGATTGGGATAATTCGGTAGTTGGGGTTAAATGGATCTAGGTCGGGGATGTATGGGTTAACATGTGTCTACCTTTGATCACCTTAATACCAAACATTCACCCAATAGCTATTGGAAATGATCCCAATTCGATAATTATTCACTTTCCCTTTACCATATTTCTCAAAATATCCAGTAACAGTTTCCTCTTTATCACCTTCTTACTTTACCTCTTTTCTCTTCTATCTTCCTTTTCCTTTCTTCATCTTCTTCTTCTATTTTTAATAAAACTGAAAAGGGGGTCGTGATTGGGAATTCTATATGTAATAAACACGGTCATGTATTTACTTATTTTATTTTATTTTTCTTTAGAAGTCCGATAAAAAGTTTTCTCGTTTCGATCGAACCTAGTATGTTCGAAATTAAGAAATGGGTAATATATTCCAATATAATTAGACATAAGCTGATAGCTTCATGAATATCCCCACCAGGGGTGAAGGGTTCCCACTCACGACTTATTCCATGCATCACATTTGTTGCAAATTCTTTTTTTTTCCTCAATCAGTTTTAGATTGACGAGCCGTGACGGGATTCGTTGTTATGGAAACGGTGGTTTCTATGGCAACGGCCCTCCCTTTTTTCAGTTATAGAGTGGCGACACGTGACAAGATTGTTGCCATGGTAACGCATGTTTGCTGTGGTAACGGATCTGAAAATGCTTATTGAATAATACAAGTTATCATGCCAATCAGTTTGAATTGGTGAACCGCGACAAGAATGGTTTGTCATGGCAACGTTTGTTTCCATGGCAACAGATCTCAGTTTAAATGGCGACCGATAGATCTGAATTTTTTTTTAAGAATGTCAAAGAGTGAGGTTGAAGGCATGTTGAATTGATTACAACATTGAAATTAATAAGAGAAATTTTATAGTCAAGTGGGACAAGTAGAGTCGTTGGCTACTTTGTCATTTTTGTTTCCTTTTCTAAGGGGGAAAAAGAGAAGGAGTGTCAAAATTTTTTTTCTAAATTAGAACTAAACGCTAGAAGGGTTTCAAGGAAGGAAAGAGAATGGGAGTCCTTTAATTCATGAATAATACTTGTCTGGATAGCGAATAAGTATTTTATAGTATATGTGTATTTTTGATATATATCTTGTCTTTTGTATAGTGTGTCAAAGCTATGGCAACAAAAAAGGTTGTTGTGTCACAGGGCGAATGTGAAGTCACGTGCACTCAATGCACATTAGATGAAAAAGAGAAAAAATCTCGCGCCCCGCGGAGATTAATAAGATGCACCGGTTGTGGACTAAAATGGATCCATTTTGCTTGCTCCAATTTGGATGATACTGCTGAAAATGCAGAAAAGGTTCAAACCGGCGAAATAATAAAATACTGTGAGGATTGTGAAAAGGACCGAGGCCAAATATCTCCAGCGGAGATATCTGACCTCGACGATGAGGAAAAGAATGGAAATCACAGTGATTCTCGGGATCAGACGGCAAACCCGAAGGAAGGAATGTCATCTGGAGGGTCTGACACGTCTGCATTAATTCGCCAGATGATGGAAATGATGCATGAAAAATTTTCTAATATGAACGAAAAATTCACTAACATGGAAGTTAAAATAGAACAGAATGGTGCAGATCTGAGACGTGAGAATGCAGAAATGAGGCGTGAGATAAATCAGAAGTTAGATCAGAATAGTGCAGATCTGAGGCGTGAGAATGCAGAAATGAGACGTGAAATAAATGAAAAGTTTGATACCTCGAAACGAGAGACCGATGCTCGATTCGAGGTATTAAACAATAAATTTGACCAGATCTGTTTAGACTTTGCTTCTTCGATTAGCAAATTGAAAGAGCAATCGTTTACTGAACTAGAGCAGGTTAGATACCAGGCCCAACAGTCTACCGAGCAGCTCAGAGACGAAACAAATAAAAAATTAAATGAAATAGATGTAAGGTTTGAGAGTGCAAACAAAAGATTTGGTGACATCGAACAAAAGGTTGAACAGCAGCAGGCTGAAATAAGTAAATTAAATGTTGTAATATCTAACCTATCAATAGAAACCAAACTAGAGTCGGTTGATCAAAGGATTGGTCAAATTCAAACCGAAGTAGACAGTCTTAAGGGGAATATTACTAAATTGGAAATCGTCAAGTCTGATATCTCCTATCCTTTTCCTGATGGCGATTCTCCAGGGAAAATTTTCCCAGAAACAAGTAACGTCCAACCGGGAAAGAGTCAAGTGTTGCCTGATGCACGGGACACAGCAATGTATTGCCCCCCCGCATCAGCCAACCTCGAAATCATGGTTGAGTAATTTCGATGTACCGATGCAGTCGAGTGTTGTGACTACAACAGTCACTAGCGTAAATGCTCACTCTACCTTTGGAATGGTACAATCTTACAGCGTGCTGCCAGGAGGGGAAAGGAGATGTGCCGGACCGTCGGTTACTGCCGTGGTGGGTCCTAAGTTCGAACCTTACATGGTCAACACTAATTATAAAACCTCTCTTGGTCATATGGGAGCGTTCAGTTCAGTGACCACTCCGTCGGTGGCAAATCCGGTGACAACCCCAACCGCTCAGGATAACGCGTTGATTCCAATAGATTCTTTTCCTGCCCCGTATAGTATGAGCTCTAAAGTTTCCCTCCGGGATATTGAACGTTTTCCCACTTTCGATGGGAACATTGCTAACGGGTTACCTCGAGTTTTCCTGCGGAGACTGCAGCAATATCTAGACATGTACAAACTTACTGATGGGGAACGCCTACAGATAGTTGAAAAATGTTTGATCGCCGCTTCGGGCGCATGGTTTGCCTCTGTTAAATACCAAATCCGGACGTTCAGTGATTTTTTGATTCTTTTCAAAGAAGAGTATTGTAATGAGCACATCGAGCGGCTCCAAAAGAGAAACTTACAATCACTCCGGTATGATCGCTCCAAGTATGGGTCCCTCTTGGACTATGCTTGGAAGATCATTGAACTATATTATCAGATAGCTGAACATCCCTCTCAGGCCGAACTGGTAGATATTATAGTTAACGCTCTTCCACCCGATGAGTCCCGGGCCATAGCGTCCCACTTGTGCCAAACGGTGCGAGAAGTCACCTCACGTTTAGCTGCCTTGTGCGGCAAGGAAGTTGGTGGTCCACCAAAACGATACTTCGCCCGACAGGCAAAGATTCTAAAACCGACGAAGACGAAGGTAACGGCAAGTTGCCAGACAGATTTCCTGAGTTATACCCAAGCTGGATCTCGTTATCCTAGTGGGTACGGCTCAGAAAACAACAATAATGGCCGGCGACTATTTAGGAATCGGCCCATGTTCAACGATCGCCGGAGTTATCGTCCTTATGACCGTACCAACATGGAATCGAACCCGGATAGGGGCGATAACACCAGGAGGAATTTTAACAGGACGTACGGAAGAAGGGAGAACGGTAATAGTCAGAATAATAACAATAATAGTAACAATAATGTAAATCGACCCCAGAATTCAGTCCCTTCGCAAGTGCGTAGTAACGGTGAGCCTAGAACAATATTAAATGGGAGCGATAGACGGGAAACTGCGGCCTAATGTCATCAGATATACTAGTCGACGGCTGAAGCCTTACGAATTGTTTCTATCGATTTCTCAGTTAGAACTTCTGTCCGTTCTATTGCTATATGAACACTACTGAAAAAAAAAGTATCGGAACTCACAATTTTCGAAATTTAAAGATTTTCAATTGTACAGAAGATAAACGTAGTGAATTACTCGCGCAATACCCCAAGTAGATATAATATACTGTCCTAGTGAGACTGGTAACGTTTGAATGGGATGAATGAGTGTGTTAACTTAACAAGCATCAGTAGTTAGTATTCCCAATTAGCAAAATTTTGTTATTCTAACAAAATTTTGTTAATGGGCCGGGGAAAACTGTAATGTACCATTACAGTTGAAAGTAATGGCAACTTTTTTTTTACGCACCCTGTACCTAGTAATTTTTTTTATTCAATTTCGGTTTAGTTACACAATTTATTTACTCTCTTTACTTCGAATTAAATATAATGAATCGAAAGGTTTCATTAGTAACCATATTCCCACTGTATAATATATTTATTTATATTTTGATTAAGTGTAAATCCCATTTTCGGATATATAAGTTGAAAAGTTACAAGGTTTATCATTCTGACGTCATACCGAAACATAGTTCCGTCATTGGATATAAATTTTCTTAATTTCAGACCAATGTAGATTTTGGCCAGGTACCTAATCTTTTCCCTCACCCCCTCTCACTAGTCCATAGTCACTTTCAGATCCGGTTATATCTGGATTTGCCAAATTTCTATTTGTTTTGTAATTTCCGCGGCTAAAGTTTTCGTTCTGATTGGAGGAATTCTCCTACCTCTGGCGTTTTCGGCGCAATGTTATCAGAATAATCGAAGACACCTTACGAGGCGCAGCTTATAATTTCGCCTACATATCTGCGGTAAAAGGACTAGGATTTTAATAGAATTCAGGTAAAAATCTGATTTAATTTCATAGTTGAACATTGAAGGCTGTGTAGGAGCCCCAAAAAAAGGGAAAAAATCTACATTTTTCGTAAAGAAACAATAAGTTAGTGAAACATCCAGTTCTGTTTACTAGGAAGCCATGTTTGCTGCCCAACTAGAATAGACAGAGTGAAAGAGTGACTTTACTTTTTTTTTTTATTTCAAATTCAATTAGGGATTAGGGAAAATACGACCTGTTTTCGTATATTCTATAGTGTATATTTTAAATGTGATTTTTTTTTATTAAGTGTCTGTATGTAGTAGGTTTTGCAATGTTAACTCTCAGAATGGCAGCTTAAGCTAGCGTAAAAGGGCTCCTATCCCCTTTTCCAAATTGAACCAATTCTAGCGGGGGAATGGGTTAGTTATTATTTATTTTAGGGCCTTTTCCCCTTTCAGGGGAAGGGTCCCTTAATAAACCTCGTTAAGGTGCCCCCAGGGCATCAATCTTTAGTAATAATTATGTAACCAATTGGTCAGGTCAATTGGACCTAGGGTTACCTTTCTCATTTTGCCCCCCTAAATTAAATAGAGCCGACTGTATATACCAACAAAGGAGTATTTTTCGTCAACATGCATGTAATTGAATGGTGCATGTTTGGTTTAGTTAGTTGTCTTTATGTATGGTGCTAACAGTGGTGTGTGTAGTTGGTGGTTTTGTGTGAGTGTGTGAGTTTTCGGTTAGGACAGTGTGTAGGTGTGCGTTAATTTGGTGCCATGTGTCTGACTCGAGGTATACTGGGCCGGAGTGAATATTGAATTTCTGATTGATGAGTGCAAGTATGTGTTTCGGTACACGGTGGATTATGCCTCCACTACAGCGCCATGGTGTCTGTTTTCGGTAGTTGGTTGTTTGTTGACATTGCGACGTCGCATGACTTGGTGATTTGAGTTGTTTGATTTTGGCCATTTGTTTCTGAATTGCATCCCGTGGACGTGGTTTTCGGTTCGGATGAGTATGCATTCATATGGGATAGCATGGGATCTTACTGTGCTGAAAATTTCAGCTTGCTGGGTCCAGTAGTAACTGAGATATCCATTAAAATAAAGAATACCTATTTTCTTAATAGAAGTGGGGCCCATATGCTGTTGCTGTTTGTTTCAAGATGTAGTGTTGAATTCTCTTTTCCCGTGGCTGTAGAAAATTCCATTGTTGCTTTAGTTTTGTCGGCATATCAGAAATAAAATCATCGTTGACAATTTAACTTTCAGTGAATACACGTATGATTTTTTTTTTTTTACCTGCGAAGTAAATACAATTTGGGTGCTTCGAAACAAAGAGTACGTGGTTCGATGAATGTTATCGTGTAGTAGTTTGAGCGTGATAGATTGTGATAATTATATATATTTATTACTGTGTAATGTAAATATGTGTATGGCCTGCGTGTAAAATGTATGAAATAGGGTGTCTGTAAAATATTACTTCGCGCGAAAATTAGTAGATAATGAATGAATGTAATGATATATTAATAATATGATATAAAATATGAATGAGATGATGACACCTATATTTAAATGGATAGGCCTAGTGTATGATATGTAGTGAAAATATGAATATGTTTACTAAAAAAAAAAAAATCTCTCGCGTTTTGACTTCTACACCAGTACATTCATCCAACCGAGTTTGCTACTTGAATAGTAAATTGTAGTTGGGAATTGTGTGTTACTTCGCATTTAAGTACCTCATAATAACAGCCCCGGATCTTAAGCCTTTCAATAGATAGGGTAGCATCATGTGGGAATTACTTCTAAAGGGTGACAGAAATGATAATTAAGAAAACCAACTGCTATATCCTGTGATCATCGAAAAGTACAGGTTTCGGTCATTTGTACCTTTAACATTCATTGCCTCTCCGAGATTTTTTTTTTCGTTGCTTACCTTGTTTATTTATTGTGCAGTGTTCGTATAGCTCAGTTCGGACTATCCGATTAAATCAACTGCTACTAAATTAATGTTTATGTCATTAGCGTACCCGGACGTCGACCCCTAGTCCCCTTAAGTATTTTCATGTCTTTTCTTAGTTTAATTAGATGAGGGAAATTAACGACGTCCCAGACGGTGGCATGTCTGCGCAGGGTAGCCATCGGTGATGTTTGGTTATTGAAATCACCGATTCAAAATCCAGTTTATTTAATTTTTTTTATTTTGGCAAACTCTAATTAGGGATATCTTAGCTATTACTCTAATTTCATTACTATTCTGGAATCTTCTAGTTTCCAAGAGGTCGGATGATTTTTTTTTTCTCTTTTGAAATTCTAAATTAACGCCGTCTCTAACCTTCCGGAGGATTTTCGGGACCCTGCTGGTTTGGGCCGGATACGGGGATCGGATTTCAATCTTACAACCAAACTCTTGTGGGATTGGGATCTGATGGACACAGAACTTGCATCCTTGGCAGCAGGGCGCTCCTTGAGTCTACGTATTTGAGTAGACCACCCTTTTGGCATGTTAAGAATATTTTGGCTATGGATTTTGTTGAGAGCGAAATTCGACTTTTATCTTTGTAGCGTTAGTTATTTCCCACTTAAGTCTTTGGCGCCCCTATTCTTCGTCTTCCTTCTTCTCTATCTCTCTCTCTGTCTTCATTACTTCGAGTTTTTTTTTTTTCAAATTTTTCAACCTCCCCCCCCCCCCCCGGTTTCTGAAACTCATGAAAACATACAATATTCATATCACTTATTTCGATCGTATGTACTAACTGAGACATCGAGGGATGCAATTCGTGGAGGTATTGCAGCACATCTCAGGACCATTTTCGCGATATTTAATCCACCACGAGAGAAACTGACGAGAAGGTACACTATGCTTTCAGATTCCCAGAAACATTTGTTATTCATTGATCGTACAAATTATACCCATTGACGACTGATTTCTGGTTTTTCTTTCTATTGATTGGTCATATAGTGTGTATGTATTAATAGTTTGGGCCCACTAGTTTCGAATAACATTGATTTTTTTTGTATATACATCTATATATGTACTTACATAGTTTTAAAAGTTACGTGCCTGCTCTATTTGTTGTATTTCCACCTCTTATGTCAACTTATTAAATAACACCAACTATTTCTTTATACGCGGATCTTTAGTAAATTGAGAATGATTATTGATTATCGGGTTTACATATAAAGTACAATGTTGCAACCTTATGAGAAAAAAAAAAGTGAATTTTGATAGTCAGGGTTTTTGTTTTGTTTTTGAGCCAATAAAATATGAATACTTATCGAATATAAAAAGGTTATGTAGATATTAAATGTCGACGAAATACTACAATGGATATTAAAATGAAATTTATTATATTGAGTAATATGAATATATATATATATATGCGAGTATGTATGTGAAGGGCTCGGTATTTACCCTGGTTTGGTTAGGTTGCCATAGATTTTTGACACCCGATATTAACCAACTCTTTGTGATATATAGTATTACCGCGTAAATTGTAATAAATTACATTTTGTTGAGTTGTTATTGATGTTTGTAACTATTAAAGTTGAATATCATGTTAAATACTGCATGTAAATAAAACAAGTAGCAGGTCGTAAGAAAAGTAAGAATAACCCTAATCCTTATCCAAATTTAATTTGCGAGATCATAGTGAAATCAGTAAGCTACGAAACAGTGTGCCCCACCAACGAATCCTTCTATCAGTAAACCATGAAACAAATCCTTCCTCTACGATCGGAAACCTAACTATACAGAGACTAGAATCTTTTGACTACACGATCTATACTAGGAAAAAATTAGTGATCTTAAATTCAATGAACTGAAATTTGGTTAATAATTTAATGTGAATACAGGAATATGGAAATATGTTCCCAATGTTTGGGACTGGACTCGATATTTTAAATCTTGATAAACTTTGAAATTTTATATCAAGTGCGTCAAGTGACGAAATGAGAAATTTAAATATATATGTGATATGAAGCAACTATTTGTCTATAGTTAAAACAAAAACGATTAAATACTCTCATGGACACAAATCACAGTGCGTAAAGAGAGTTAAAAAAAAAAAGGAGTTATTATCGACGTGAGAACAAAGACTCATAAAATTGTCGAAATGTCTCCTCTTGGGACAGAGACTCAATAAAATGTTACTAAAGTGTTTTTTTTTTTTAAAGAATGATTAACCAATTATATTTTTTTTCTTTCTTTTTCCCGCAATGATATGTATTCATTGCACTGAATCTTAAATATATTGACCTTTGAATTTTTTTTCTTTATTTTTGTCTTTCGTCTTTTGTCGAATTTTTTTTCATGTAATCCAACTTTTAATATATCTAGAAAGAGAAATGTGTTATTTGATCTTGTTGAAAGTAGTGGATTTCTGTGCATGCTTATGAAACATTCTTTTCATGTATAAAATTTTTCCTGTTATGTCAAACTAAGTTTTCTTTTATTGAAATGTAATAAATGTCTATAGAAATGTAGTTAGGTTAGTTTAATTCAAGTAAATACAACCCGAAGTATACATTGTCCTGTATGAATGTGTGTGTGAGTGAAATGTAGGTTTAGTATTAAGTGCACCAATTATTTTGACATATATGTGTGACTTATTATAATTAATGGTAGTTGGCAATTAAAGTCATTGAATGTCAATACTAACTTAATTTAAGTTGGCTCTATGAAGGAAGTAAAAAGGACCGAAGTAGCCTGAACGAATGATCATCATGGGAGAACTGTGAAAGTCAAAATCTTCGACAAATATGTGATACTCTGATTTTTTTTTTTCCTCTGTGGTCGATTCTAACATGCCATCAACTTCGTCGTTCATTTTTCAAATATTGGATATTAGTCTAGAACTTCTGGAAATATTGAATAAACGGTAAAATTAAACTTTCTCATCTATCTCAGAGCTAGATTGGGATAATTCGGTAGTTGGGGTTAAATGGATCTAGGTCGGGGATGTATGGGTTAACATGTGTCTACCTTTGATCACCTTAATACCAAACATTCACCCAATAGCTATTGGAAATGATCCCAATTCGATAATTATTCACTTTCCCTTTACCATATTTCTCAAAATATCCAGTAACAGTTTCCTCTTTATCACCTTCTTACTTTACCTCTTTTCTCTTCTATCTTCCTTTTCCTTTCTTCATCTTCTTCTTCTATTTTTAATAAAACTGAAAAGGGGGTCGTGATTGGGAATTCTATATGTAATAAACACGGTCATGTATTTACTTATTTTATTTTATTTTTCTTTAGAAGTCCGATAAAAAGTTTTCTCGTTTCGATCGAACCTAGTATGTTCGAAATTAAGAAATGGGTAATATATTCCAATATAATTAGACATAAGCTGATAGCTTCATGAATATCCCCACCAGGGGTGAAGGGTTCCCACTCACGACTTATTCCATGCATCACATTTGTTGCAAATTCTTTTTTTTTCCTCAATCAGTTTTAGATTGACGAGCCGTGACGGGATTCGTTGTTATGGAAACGTTTGTTCCTATGGCAACGGGCCCTTTTTTCAGTTTTAGCGTTCCTACTTTCTTCCATTCTGAGCTACATGATCTGCCTACCTGAGCCTTCTAGACTTGATGACTATCAATGTTTGGTAAACCGTATAAATAATGCAGCTCTTCGTCCGCCATTCTCCATTCTCCTTCCTCTTGGGCCCGAATATTCGTTTCAGGATTTTATTCTCAAATACTTTCAGTCGGCGTTTATCCCTCAGAGTAAGCGACCATGTTTCGCAGCCACACAACACAACAGGCATAGTTATCGTTTTATATATTTTAAGCTTCAAATTCCTCGACTGAATTCGCGACAACAAAAGATTTTGAACTTAATAACACGAATTTCTTGCGTTTAGTCGACATTTAATTTCGTCTTGGATATGATTTTGGTCTGTTAATATTGATCCGAAATATTTGAGACTATTCACTTTGTCAAAAGTATTATATATAATTTTCTTTTTCTGCTGAAAAGTATTTTCAGTTTGTTTAAATGAATTAAAAGCCAACGATCATATCAGATTTTACACTTCAAGAAAGAAAGAAAACTGACTATATATGAAGCTGCATACCTTAGGAAATCCTCAACCAGAATTAATTATATATACCTATACACATCCTATACACAACTATCTATCTATCTATCTATCTATCTATATACCGTGTGTGGGGTGCGGGTGTCAAATTGTTAAACATGAATCCCCCTCTCCCTCACTGCTCCGCTTCTAAAAATAACTCTAAATACGCTACTGGATGTTTCGAAAATTCTGCAGTATTACTCCTAGTACCATTTATGTTCTCATAAATACTCAAGTGATGGATTATTATATATCCACATTAACTTTGAACTTTATCACTGTTCCAGTTTATAACTACTTGTCCAGACTGATGAACAGTGAATATTAATGCATCTTCTATACTCCCCAGACATCCCAGCTTTGGATTACTATTTATTAGGATACAATTATAAATTAAAATAATTTTTCTTATCAGCAGTAATACTGTGAAAAGGGCATTACGACTACATAGGCTGCCAACAAATCAACAGTTCCAAAAGGACAGAGAGCCACAGTTTCCAGGAGATTGAAATAAATTGAACTGTTCTTTTAGATAAAGTCATCCGTAGATTTTGATCTTCAAGGAGAAAAAGATTGTTTTGTTTGAACGCAAACTATACATTCGTTACAACCATATGCAAGAAGGACCGTTCCGAAGCCTTGGAAGAGTGATATATAAGTTCTGGAAGTGAGTTCTCAGTTTTACGGCAATGTTCTAGGAGTCAAGGACTGGAAAAGAGAGGGTAAACAAAAGAAAAGCGCGATAGACAAAAACATTGAAATAAAGTGGTAGTTGCTGTGGCTAATAGCATCCCAAATTACCCTTCTAATGACTGTTGTAAAACCCCAAAATTATCTTCCTCTGAGACGGAACAAGCTCCATGTCAATAAGTAAAATCAAGTAAAGAATAATTCTGAAAATATTCAGTGTTACCACCTAATGCAAGTAAATAATAGCATTAAAGCTAATGAGAGATAAGTGGAACGAAAAATATATTTTGAATCATATTGTTCTTGGATAAGCGATTTTGTAATAATTGGGAAGCGATGATGCTAAGTTACTGTCCGGAGGAACACCTATTTCTTCGATCTCCAAGGAACGCAATTTGTCAATAGTTGCCGTACGATAGAGGTATTGGAAATAATGCCATTTGATAGCGGTTTCCACTGGGATTGAACCAAGTATTTCGTCTGCCATTGAAAATGAAATTAAGTAAAATTAAATCTTTGAGTTTAACGTACCACAATTATGTCCTTTAGGATAAGGGAGACAATGATTAATGCAAGTGAATGAGTGATAGAAGAATTGGTGGAATGAGAAAGTGGAAGGAGACAAGAACACCGAGAAAACCCACGAGCACATGTTGTCCACCACAAACTTACTTGGCTAAGGATCGAACGAGGGACTTTACGCACCAAAAGGAAGCACTCTACCATTGAGCCACCATGCCCTCTCGTCTGTCATTGAAGCCTGTGGCCTAATTCTAACATTTATACATTGTTCAAACTGTACGAAAGGTGGTTTCCCACCGTTACTAATATATTTATAACGCTTTCTATGATCTATTGCGTACAAGTTTGAGAACATTTTACTTAGATCATTGAAAATACAAAGCAGAATAAAACGAAAGAACAAAAAAGTTCTTTAAAAAAGCCCAAGTGAAATGTGGACAGGAGTATTTCAAAATGAAATGCTACCTAATAACTAACAAAATTTTATAATATTAGGTTCAAGTAGTGTGTATGTAACAAGGTTTTTATTTTCCAATATTGTCGTATTTCGTATTCAGTGAGTGACAACAGTTCAAGCAGTGGCGTAACTAAGAGCTTGGGGGCCACCCCGCAGACAACGTGGAATGGGGCCCCTCCTCTACGCCCTACATCACGATTTGGGGACCCCCATCGTGATGGCTTGGCCCCCCGCAATGCGGGGTCTGCGGGGCCTTATTTACGCCCCTGAGTTCAAGTATCCGCGTGAAGTTTGTGAAACCCCTTAATTTGTAGATATAACATTCATTCAGAAATCAAGTCCATACGCTGATCATGGAAATACTTACGTGGGGAAAAAAAGTGAGACATGACTTCGTAAGTAGAGATATTCTAAGAATGGTGTCAAAAACGGAAACGTTTACATGCAAACTATGAACTTACTTTGGATTTCCGTGGCTGCTAAGCGCAACACATTGCTCTTCGTCCTCGCCATCAGGACAATCTTTATCACCATCACAAACAAAATCCATTGGAAGACAGTGACCTGACCTGAAATCATCAATACATTTTATGCAATAAAATATCTATGACCGATATTTTAACCACATGGCTACAAATAGTTTACTTTTTCTTATTCAAAGCAGTAACAATTAATACTTTATTGCTGCCTCTAATGACGCAAGTACAATTAATACTTATTTCTGTAGTAACACTTTTTAACTCAGTGTCCTAAATTCCATTAGAAGTAGCTCTCACCGTGTACCATTATAACCTTACACCACAGGGTTAATCCGTGAGTGACCGATTGGATTCAAATTGCCCTGAAGATATTGGGTGACCTATGTAGGCTGTCTGCTAATTTCGTTGAAATAGTTTAAGAGAAATAGTATTTACCATTTTTCTTTTGCTTGTTTTTCATAAGTGAAAGGAGATAATGAAATGTAACTTACCACAATCATAGATAATGTTATTTTACAACAGAAAACACGTATCTAAAGTTAAGTCAGCGACTAAAGGAACTAACTCAACTGCATTTGATTAGGAATCCTGTGAACTACCTTTTAAATAATAGTTGTATTTAGTTTGTAATAAACAAAATAGTTTTAACATACAATTATTAAAATTAAATAATAATGTTATTCAAAAAGTAGTTCACAGGATACCAGAACAACATAATACGTAATCAAATACAGTTGAGCTTGTCACTCTAATCGCTGCCTTAACTTAGATTTTGGGGGGAAATGTTATTCTAGCAAGGGGTAATCAAAATTAAATCGACCAATGATGGTTGCTGACAAAATTTAGTTTTTTATTAATTTTTTACTGAAGTTTGTATCACATTCAGGGAGTTGAAAACTGGTATTCATTTATTTTTTTTAGCCGCACAAGTTTTGTCGTAGAGGCCATTTTGTATAGGCGCCTGAGCGTATCTTGAACTTTTCAGAGGCTTCCACTAAACGCTGTGACATTTTAGATTTTAAAGATAATGAGTTCAAACCAAAACCAAATGAAAGATAATGGAATGGACAACATTTTGTGTTCTGTGCACATTTAGACGTACTTTAGAACGTCGGAAACAAAAAGCTCTGAATATTGAGATTGGAAACCTAGAAATGGCCATTTTGGATTGTACATTAGGGTGGTTCATCATCAATGGGTTTTAAAAAAGTTACAGGTACATAACGAGACACACTGTGCCTTACTTCCATTTGATATTGAGAACATGTGTGCCAAATATAAACTGGAATAAGCATAATTTAGAACTTCCCCAAAACGTTTACTTTAGTTGATCTTTGAAAGTATTATGTATATTTCATGAAATATATGGTCAGAGGGAAAGTGAGAAGATATGTAGCGTTCTGGATTCTACAAAGGTTGATCTTTCTTCTTCGTCGTCGGATACAGAAGATCCTGATGATCCTCAATATGTGGTTCCAAGTCAGACAAAAAGAAGAAATACACATGGAAATTCTCCTCATACACTTTTGACCCCGGAAATAACTTCAGTACTAAATTGCTTTAATACATCCGACAGTAAGGCAATGGTTAACTATTGGAACTGTGGCAAAATCGACAGCTCTAAACATTGGAGGAAAGACTCTCTCAAGTTCCATTCGACGCCACCGAAGGAAGAGCAGATGAGAAGTAGGAAAGAGGGCTTTGTCTGTAATACCTGGTGCTGCCACAGCTCCGGCTATTACACTTCTACTTCACTGGGATACAAAGATACTGCCACACATTGATCCTCACCATTGTAGCAGTGTCCGTAGGTTTGCTTCGGTTGTAACTGGAAACGGCATAGAAGTTCTGATTGGTATGCCGCAAATCCTTAACAGCACAGGTATAGTTGAAGCCGAAGCCTGTAGATCGGCAATCCTAAAATGTAGCTAGTAGGATCAGATTAAAAGACTTTTCTTCGACGCAACAGCATCGAATACTAGCATCAAATTCAGCAGATGTTGGATAAGGAGCTCCTATGGATGGCCTGTCGTCGAAGCCATTCTGTTCGACGTCTTCAAGTTCAAATATGGTCCTTCGGCAGGGCGGAATATCTCCATGTTTACTCGGTTCAAGGAGCAATGACACTCTTTGGACCACGGTTATTGGAGTTCTGCAATCGATGATCCGGATCTGGGGGAAAGATTATCGGAATCAGGGGACCTAACAGAACTGAAATCCCGAGCATCTGCACATCCGCGTGACGATTACAAATGATTTCTGGTTTTTTCGTATGCCTTCTTGGGTGAATAGCCTGAAGGGGGAGTTCGCATTAATACCCCTTACGCTTTCCATCATGCCAGGTGAATGGCAAAGGTTATTTATGTGATAATGATTTTTCTCTTCCGGAAGCAGCTGACACTAGCTGCGAATGAACTTAAGGCAGTTACAAACGTCAGTTTCTTCGTCAATCGTTTGTATTGTTTATACTAGCATCTAGTACCAATCACTGCTCACGCTCCGAAAATGATTTTGACTTCATGAAGAACCTTGAAGCTGGTCTTCCAAATCGAGTCACTGACAAAGTGGCTTTAAATGCTCTTCAGAGACATCTCTCGGAGGAGTTAGTGGGACTTACCTTTCTTGACGAATGAGTCTCTTACCAGGACAAAAGGAAGATGGTGAATAAGTTGGACACACGAGAAGGGAAAGGATTCAATAGTTGGAGAGGAAGAACCTGACAATCTTCCACGAATGCACCACCGAGAAAACGAGAAGGATCATCAATGCGATGCTTTCAAATAGCCAAGAGAAATGTATTATTTTTCTCGCGATAGACTCGTCAACATGGTACGATGATGCTACATAGACCAGGAATTTAAGAAAGCTCTCAAGGGCATGGCAATTGTCAACGACATTCCTGAGCGTGCGATGGCTCTTGCTATTAATGCTAACAATTGCCTAACAAAGGATAAATCCAAGAAACAGTACCTTCTAAAGTTGGTTGCAAAGTATCGTAAAGATATGTCATCTGTTCTGTTTGTTTGAAGTGAAATGTTACAAATGCGACATGCTTATCCTTAGATGCTATCTGCATTGCAGACTCATTTAATATAGATTTTTGCATTTCTATTTTTGTACGGGCATAATTATTTCCCTTAAAATTGGAGGAAACAAATGGATGTATCCAGATAACGTAGAAAGTTGTACTCATGTAGTTATTTGTTTCGTATTAAAGTGTTGTATATCTGCATATAAGACGTTTCAAAATTACTTTGAAGAAAATAATTTTTTGGAGGACCCCTAAATTTTGGACTAGGAAGACAAAATTTAGTATGTGAACTCTTTTTAGGAAGTGGCACAAATTGAAGATGTGTTTTAATTAGAATAAATACTTCTGGAAAACTGAACCACCCTGATGTACATTTTGAAACGAAATAAATGAGACTTACCTTCATTTTTTGTACACATAGAGACTAGGTAATAGACAACGTCCCAAACAAGTTTCAGATCTGAGAACCATATACTTCATTTTTTGGAAATTTTTAAACATTGCAAATATTCAAAAATCGTGTATTTTCACCATCAAATATCTCAGGAAGGACACAAATGAAAAATCTGAAATTTGCAAATAGACAATAGTTGTCCAGAAATAAGCGGGTAAAATTGCATCACAGAGTAGTTGCTTGAGTAGTTTCTAAGTTTCTTCTTCACTGGGACTTAATATCATAAAGCGCCATTAGGAGTGGATATAAACTTTGTAACAAAAGTCAAAATAACACGACAGTAATGTTAAATGGGTAAAGTGTGCACAATTTATGAATCATATTTTGTACAAAATAACAAAACGCGTCTGCTATTTCTTTTCTGCCTATATTGCTGCTGTTAAGACATCAGTGAAGTAAACAGTTGACTAATTTGTGTACAGATTTTGGCACTGATATTGAAAGTATGACCTGTAGGAGTCGTAAACTCTGTGGGTGTGAGTTTCCGGAGAACCTTAGTGATTGGCACCCACACCTTGTCATTTGTAGATAGTTTAGAAAAGGTTCTTGGGCCATGGGGATGGAAAAAGTGAACGAAAAGATTATTATTTTCCTGGCTGATATCTTCAATTCTTCCAATCCACCATTTCTCGTCGTAAATACAGGCTACGGTATCATTAGGTGCAAATGACAACATGCTATGTACTGAAGTACTGAATCAGTAAATTCATCTGATTGTAAGTATTCATAACATCTGATCTGTGCTTTCGTCAGAGGTACAAATCTATGATATGATCCGGTATTAATAATTCTTTTACAAGTAGCAAATCTCCAATTTCTTGCTGTTTGACTTTACTTCTTCTGATGAAACATAGATAAATTGTATGCCTGAGATACTATCAACACTAAACCTGTACATCTCTTTAGCTGTTGAAATCGCGAATTTCACATTATTGCAACAACTTATAACTCAGAAACTACTCAAGTCTTAGTGATGGAATTTTACCCACATGTTACTGAAAACCTATTGTCTAATTTGTGCAAATTTGAGATTTTTCACTTGCGTCCTTCCTGAGATATTTGATGGTGAAAATACGCAATTTTTTAAAATTCGCAATGTTTAAAAATTTCCAGAAAATCAAGTATATGGTTCTCAGATCTGAAACTTGTTTGGGACGTTGTCTATTATCTAGTTTCTACGTAGAAAAAAAATTGAAGGTGAGTCTCGTTTATTTCGTTTCAAACTGTACGTTCCAAAATTGATATTTCTAGGTTTCCAACCTCAAGGTTCAGAGCTTTTTTTTCAACGTTCTAAAGTACGTCTAAATGTGCACAGAACACAAAATAATGTCCATTCCATTATCTTTCATATGGTTTTGGTTTGAACTCATTATCTTTAAAACCTAAAAAGTTACAACGTTTAAAAGCCTCTGAAAAGTTCAAGATACGCTCCGGCGCCTATACAAAATGGCCGCTATGACAGAACCTGCGCAGCCAAAAAATAAATGAATACCCGTTTTCAACTCCTTGAATGTGGTACAATCTAAGGTGTATATATATATAAATTGTCAGCAACCTTTGATCTGGAAATTGGTCGATTTCATTTGGATTGTCTCAACTGTAATTTATATGGATAGCAGCACTGAAAATTCTTCAGGTTCATATTTTCTGTTGTAGAATAGCATTATCTATGATTTAATAAGTTGCATTTCATTGCCTCCTTTCATTTATGAAAAACAAGCAAAAGAAAAATGGTAAAATTTGTATTATTTTTAGTGTTCCAGGTTCTTAAGCCAAAGGCGTAACTATCAAATGACTCAAAAATAACCTAAAGTAAAAGCTATAGTACACCTAATTATTGCTACATGATACGTAACTCAAATATAAACAGTCACAGTACACGAACTTTTATCACGAGTTTTTGCGCTTCAATCAAACAGTCTCAGTATTTGCTGACACTTTTATCGATTACATCTGTAAAACATAAATTTCATGTCGTTGTCATGTTTAAAATACTAGCTATAACTAGCAAAAAAAGTAAATTACAGTTATTTAGAAATTCATTCCCATTTCCACGCACAGGATGGACAGATATCTAAATTCAGTGCTTAGCATTTAAACTGTGCATCATATCTTCAAGAAGTATAACAGTTCTAGATTCGTTCCGGTTCAGAGTACTATTTTATATAATCGAAATATCTGTTTCGGTTATATAAAGTAGCTCTCCGAACCGGAACTAACCTAGGACTGTTATATAAAATGGCGGCTGAACTGGGAGAATTAAGAGAAATGAACCTTACTGTTATAGAGATGGCTCCCTGAACAGATACAATTAAGAGAACCGAACCCTACCGGTTATAGAAGGTGTCAAAATTATCTGGAACTACATTTCATTCTCTCAGAGCAAGGACAAACAATTAAAATTAGTTATAATCCTATCAATTGCGCAAAACACATTTGCCAAGAAGCATTTTTTTAAAAAATAAGTTTGAGAAGTGAGGTCATCTATTTTTCTCTCAGGGTTTTACAGGAAAGAAGGAAGAAACCTGGACATAGTGTTCAGTTTAGCAATTTTTAAATGTCTGCGATAAAAGTGCCATAGAACACTGAAACTATCTGAGTGAAGCACTAGGTTATCTATTTTTCTGTCAGAAAATTTTACAAGAGGGAAAGAACCTTAACATATTGCTTCCAGTTTAGAAACTTTTAGATGGCTTCGATAAAAGTGCCACCTAACATTGAAACAGTCTAATTGATTTTAAAAAATCGTGATACAAGGAAAGACTGTTCATTTAACACACCTACCACTAAACAACAACAAAACCTTAGAATTTATATTATTCATATGCAAGAGAAAAGAAGAATCACAAGCAATGTCAGAAGTATGAGTGAATTAATTCAATTACTAAGCGACATATTTGTAGAAAGAGAAAGAAAAAAAGTAGGTACTGACTCCACCAGCATGCAACGCCTATTTCAATATCTTAAACAGAAAATAAGAATGTTTATATCACAAAGAAAAGAAACCAAAATAAATATATTAAGATCTTATTTACCGAGAACATTTGAAGTCTGTGTCTTTGCAACCGCAGAGGCCGGAACTCTCATCCGATTTATCAAAGCAGTTTCTGTTTCTATCACAGACACGATGCGGTGACGTCAACTGCAAATAGGCCACGCAACTACAGTTCTTGGGTTCATCCGTTCCGTCACCACAATCGTCTTTCCCATCGCAAAAGGATGTCAGAGGCACACATTGCTTGTTCTTACAAGTCAGTTGAGATTTACTACACACTGAAACAAGAAATCAGAGATTAATAGTGTAGACTTAAGATCAAGTGACGTTTCTTTTACATTATGAAACCATGATCGACTTGCAAATTATGGAGAGTCACTACTGAAACCAGCAGAGATGGAATTTACTCTAGGGAAGCTGAATCTCCATCAAAATATTTTCCCATTATTTCTTACCATTTTCGCACTGATACATGTCGATAGTGAGACAGACGGACACTTCAGTTCCTATAGTTGATAGTTTCGCATATTTAGATTATCTGTCAAAGGCTTTCTATAAGTCAAAAAAGAATATTAAAACAACACTCATGCAATAGGACTTATAAGTACTGATATTTGTAATTTGTATGTGCACTTGTAAAACAGTTCTATACTTTTATTAGTAAAATTATACCTTTTAGAAAATAAATAATCTTCCCATGTCTATTTTCCCTTGAAACAATAACTCACTAGTAAATAACTTTCTTACCACAGGATTTATCGCCAGCAACTTGGCACGTGGTTCTTTCATGACATTCAAGCGGTTCGTCACTTCCGTCTTTGCAATCCTGAACCCCGTCGCACAAAGACTTCTGGTCTAAACAGCGTCCAAGAGGGCAGCGGTGGCCTTTACATGGTGGAGCAGGAACAGCTTCTACTGGCCGGTCTATCAAAACACAGTAATAGAAGATGATGTTACGGAGCATTAAGAAGAAACCATAATTATAAGGACAGAAAACTTGACAAACAGGAAATAATTTAACACTGCAGTTGTTTCTTTAATATAGATCTGTCCAATTACGCCACCTAGTTTTTGACAGTTTACTCATTGGACTATCCTAAAACAATGAAAATGATTATTACACACATGATAAAATTTCTTTTTAGTCTTAACTAGACTATAACTTTTGACATATCAAAGGCATTTGACACCATAAATACCAAGTTGCTTCTTTACAAACACTCTTAATAGATATAACATTCATGGTACGTTCATCTCTTTCCTAGATTGTTATTTCTCAGGGAGAGAACAACTTGTCACTCCGCCTGGATCTGTGTCTCCGTTTAGTCCCGTCTTATCCGGAGTGCCTCAAGGGAGCGTGCTGGGTCCGCTTTTGTTATATATGGACGATTTACCTAGCATCTTCTCGACCTCTTCTTGAAATATATTGCTTTTCGCTTATGAGTGTAAACTCTTCAGAGTTGTTAACACTGTAGACTACGCTTCACTACAAGCTGACATAGATATGTTATGTAATTGGTGCTCTACCTGGAATCTGTCTAAATCCCAATAAATGTACTACAATCTCTATTTCCTTAAAGAATGTGCTTCGACATATATATATATATATATATATATATATATATATATATATATATATATATATATATATATATATATATATATATATATATGCATTTGCGGATCATATCAGTTGGATCTCATTCAGAGCTATGAAACTACTTGGTCTACTCTATAGATCTTCGGAAATATAAAGTCTTCCTGCCCTTACAATGTTTTATAAGGCTCTTTTTTTTTCCCCCGATCATTGATATTGTTTACCTGTATGGAATATGGCAGTACCTGGCAATCTATCTCGCATTGACTCTGTATTAAACTTCTTTTTTGCAATAGTTAGATTTAGAATTCTCGAGTTACGTAATTATTCGAAACAAGAACTAATGTCTTCAATGATCTTACGTTCCCCTGACAAACGACGCTGCGGAGTTGATTTACTTTACTTGTATAAGATCATCAACGGCAAAATTGATTATGAATTCTTACTATCGCAGATTAACTTCCGTGTTCCTCAGCAGCAAACTCGCACTCTCAACTTGCTTACTTACGAGACACCTAGGTTATCGATTGTAAAGCGCTCCTTGTTTTACAGGCTAGAGCACGATTATAATACATTGTCAACAGGATGTAACGTTACCTCTAAGAGAAACTTTAGAACTCAATTGATGAGAACTTTGCATATTGAGAGTTGAACCTTTTCTCTATATTTTATTCTTTTATGTTTTTGTTGTTGTTGTTTTTCTTTTTGTCTTTATGTTGTACAGTTTCAGTTAATTGGCCTAGTGCTGTATGAAACTTTGTGAATAAATAAATAAATAAATAACAAATATTTATATGACTATATACCTATAAACTACACTACTTTACCTAATATACTTTTCATGCTGCTAAATGAGTTGACAAGAGTTTGGCATTTGACAGCATCGTTGAAGCCGCATTCATATCCTCGAGGTTCTTGGAATGTTGCCACAGGAATCCACGAGCGCTTAAAATCGCAAACCACAACTCCTTGCCAGACAGACTGGGATTCCGAGTCCTAAATAAACAGACGCAAATAATAATAATAATAATAATAATAATAATAATAATAATAATAATAATAATAATAATAATAATAATAATAATAATAATAATAATAATAATAATAATTGTGTTCTCTCATACAGAACTGTGTGTCATGGTAGTTCAGGAACAAACACTGTATTGGCTAAATACACTGAGTGTTCACTGAATTACAACCACCTATCTAATACTTGGTTGGTCCACCTTTTGCTCGAAGGATGGCCTCCACAAGGCAAGGCATAGATTCTGAAAGTTGCTGATATGTTTCCACGAGGATCGGACACCATATATTCCTAATGGCACACATAATGAGCCCACAGGTGTCAGTCATGGTTCGAAGAGCTCGTTCAACAACATCCCATCCTAAAGGACTAAGATCTGGTGAGTTACGAGACCAATTCATATGCTACAGCTCCGTGGAATGGTCCTCAACCCAAGCAAGTACAATCCTGGCTTGGTGCCACCGTGCATTGTCGTCCTAGAAAATTCCGTTTCCGTGTGGGTAGAAGTGTTGCACTGTAGGGTGTCCGTGATCTCGTAAAACCTGTAGATACACAACCGATATCACATTGTGGTTCATGCACACCAACGGTTCCAGACCATGCTAACAGGCGCATCCCCAAACGATACAGCCACCCCGCACCTGTCTGTACAGTACGCACCATTCACGAGGATTCATAGCTTGGCGAAAAACACGCACGCGCCCGTCCGAGTTGTGTAGCACAGACTGATTCATCGGACCAATACATTCTTTTCCGATCATCCGCGGTCCAATTAGCATGCTCCTGTGCCCAAGCGTGACGAGTTGTGAGGAGTGGATGATAAGTGGGTCGTCTGCTGTGGAACTTCATACGTGTCAGTATACGCCGTATAGTTGGGTGGGATATGGGTGTTGTTCATTCACTATTGTATTGGTTACGTAAGTCCCGGACACTGATAGTTTGTTTGTCATGAGCCGTTTGACGCGACGCTCGCAGTGTCACCTTCCGTATGTCCCTGCAGTCCCGTTTCTTGGAGGCCATTACCTCATGTTCTTGCCATTCTTTGTACACCTTCACTACACTGGAACCGGCAAATCCGACAAGTGTTGCTGTCTGGATTATTGACCCACAATCATGCCGGTTTGGAATGCAGATAAATCCTGCCAACCTCCCATTATAACAGTGTGCTGTCTGCCAATATGTAGTCTAGGGCGTCCTTTCTCTTCAATACTTCCAGTCGAACTCGCCATGTTATCAGCTCGGCCACTAGTCACAACTTTTTGTGTAGAAGGGTGGTCGCAATTCAGTGTGCACTCAGTGTGTAATACTATCTCAAGTTTTATACACATACTATGAAAATACAATATAATGGAGAACTTACCAAATTAAAAAAAAAATCAAGCTTCAGTCTAGCATCACTCGTTACCATCACATATTTCCTATACTGCATGTATGAAAAGTTCAGGATCATAGGCCAACTCTGTTATTAATAAAGGTATGAAAAATGGGAAGAGAAAGATTGTTGGAAGAAAGTAGTTTTCAATCTAAAATAGTGAAAGTTTTCCGATCGCACCAGCCGTTTGGACTTCACACTGGTAAGGAACTCTATGTTAAATGAAAAAGCAATGTTGCCAGTTCAGCAGGCTGTTTGCTTGGACACTCACTATATCAACAATACAACATTGTTGGGAAACAAAATTCAAGGTGTTCCAGGTTCTCACAAAACAGTGGGCATGTTCACAGAGTCACTTATCCGTGGTCTTAGGTTCCGTTCAAACAGTATGCTGAACTAGAAACATTGCTTTTCTACTTAACAAAGGGTGCCTTACCAATGCGGAGCCTAAACAGCTCGTGCGATTGGAAAAAATCCACCATTTTACATTGAAAATCACCTATTTAGAAGAACATTCGCCTTTTTTAAAAAAATTAAAAATAAATTAATTAAAATTGATAGGAAAATTAAAAAAAAAAACCATTAATAAGGGAGCATGTGGTTAAGTAATGGCGTCAAGGTAAAAAAGTAGGGACAAATGCCCCCTTCTAATCGCCGCCACTACCCGGTATGCTTTTGACATTAATGAATCACAACGACACAGGACGGTCGCATGAGAGTGCTACAGGTAGTAGAATCTTACATAGTATAAAATAAACTTAGTTTTTAAGTGTAAAGGGCTCGACTGGAAGCAAGATTTTTACGAGCTGTTTTCATATTATATATATATATATATATATATATATATATATATATATATATATATATATATATCGTACTATATTCGGCACTAATAATTACGTCACATATTTACGCCAATTTATTTTCTATTTTAATATAGAATAAAATGTTACTCACCTGATTAATACATTTATGAAACTGTGCTATCATTACTCTAAGCTCGATACATGTACAGGGTGGCCCAAAAGTAGGTGTACACCCCTACATCGATTCTAGTTTATGGATTTATTTGCTTCGACTGTTCCGGGCTTAAGTTATAAGTATAAAGACATTAATAACAAATAATAAAGAAACTAGGTCTATTCGTTTGATAACAATAAGAAATGATATAAAATACTTGACGGGACTGTATACCTACTTTTGGGCCACCCTGTATAAGTTGCACAATATTCATAGAAGCAAGGTGGATAACTTAGTATGTCTTTATATCACTTCGGATCCAAATATGAACTAAAAATATAATTTTCTTCCAATATGCCTTTATGTGACTAACAAAAAGGAGATTTTCGTGTTCACAAAACTCAGAAATGTGTTTCCATTTAATTAGATATGCTAAAAGATGCCAGGATAAAAATATGACATGTCACAGAAATCCGAGCGTTAATCATTATACACGAGTGGTGTACGTTCTAGACAATCGACTCCACCATTGAAGTTATTGTGTGCGTAGCACCACTGCTTCGGCAAGTCAAATTGCTCTGTCTGCTCTGTATACTGAATGCAGGATTTATTGAGAAAGAAGGAAACAAGCCATGACGTCAAGAACAGTCCGTTGGAGATGAGTGGATTAAATGATTACTACTTTATAGATAACCACTTCAATTTACTAAAAGAGTTTGATAATTTTGAAACCAAGAGTTTACGCTTTTCTAGCGATTTATTTTTAAGGGTTTGTATCAATGTAAAACAGTTGTTTTTATGATTATAAAATTTCAATTTCTACATGTAATTTACATAAAATGTAGAAAAAAAAACTTACCTTACAGTCTGGAACACGATCTGTCCTTTCAAAGTAAAGTTTCCCAGGTTTGCAAGAACCAAGTAAATCTAATTTTATAGGTACGTATTTGCTGTCGTTGTTTCTTCTCATTGTCATGCACATTGATTCCTTATTGAACGTTTCAGATCTACAAGGAAAACATAAAAACATGGAAATGTAAGTTTTCCATAAGTAGAAGCTTTGCTTTGTTATAATTAAATATAAACTAATTATTTGCTGAGCAAAACTATATATTTTCATTAAAATTCAACACATATAGTGTCTGATGAAGCCAAAGAGTTAGTTGGTGAAACTGTAACACGTGTTGAATTTTAATGAAAATATATAGTTTTGCTCAGCAAATAAGTAGTTTATATTTAATGAAAATGTAATCTTTAGTATAAAGCCACACGGACATATGTACACTAAGGGGAAAAGATGATCAAAAAGTGATTATGGGTGAACTGAAATGTTAAACTTCGGGAAGAAAATATAGAAACTCCGAGAAAATAAGTGAATATTATTAGCATCGCGCTGAATCACTATGCCATCACAAGTAAAATGGAAAACATTATTATTAAGTAAACGTTCTGCCTTTGTTTTACATACATACATACATACATACGTACAGTGAGCGAGAGAAAGAAAGAGGAAAAAAGAAAACAAAAGAAGAAAAAGAAAGACAGAGATAAGAAAGAGGGAAGTCCGCTAAGAGAAACTCATAGGTTTCCTTTATATTATTCGTTCAGACACGTAAAATATCAGAGAAAATATTGTGTTTAAGTGCAACTATCTATACTTAGCGCAACTTCTCTGTTGAAACATGTAGCGTGTTCATCACGGAGAGCAACACTTGCTTAGTTGACTGTCGTAGTCTTCAAGAATGCTACGTCCGGACGAATAATATAAATCAGCAGTTATGAATTCAACTTTAAATTTCGTTGTCCGCTTATAACTAGAAAATAAGTTCAAACAATGCCTAAAGTTTTTACAGCGATAGTGCAAATTGGTGACAAGGTTTATGAACAAAGACTTCTTCGATTAATCATCATGTCTTTGAGAAATATTAGCACAAAAACTTCATTTGATAAAAATTGGAATTTGAGTTGCTACAATTACGAATCGACAACCTTGCAATACGTAATTGTATTATTGGTTTAGATAACAAGGAGGGAAAATAACACATATTAGTAATTAATTTTATATATTCAAATTGATATTATGTTTAAATACTGTTCACAAGGTAAACCTAGTTTTATGAAGTGAGTACATATGTCATCAATAGGTTCATAATTGTCTCCCCTTATGAAGTTGATCTTATGTTGAGATGCTATTATCTTGTAGAAAATATAGCGAGTTCCTGTTTGTATGAAGTTTTACATTAAAATGTCTCTCTAACATGGTTAGATTTCATTTGACCACGGTAGAAATCATAAGACTTGTTGTCATATTATGCTTCTTAAGGATAAAGAAGAGACATTTCCGCTTTAATGTAGTTAATATTAACGCTAATACTTACAAATTATTTTTTTTATAAATACCCCACATCGCTAATATCTTCTAAGCCCTGAAAAATTAAAAGTCAGAGAAACAATAAAACATTATGTTGTATCTTTGTACCTAGTATTTGTCAAAGGCAAACCCCATAAAGAGATTGAATGCACAACAACATGAAAGGGTAGAAAATACTAAAAGAAGAAAGTTAAAGACGCAGGTGGGGAAATGAAATAACCAGAAAACAAAATAAATGAAAGAATTAACAATGAATTGAAATAACCAGAAAACAAAATAAATGAAAGAATTAACAATGAATTGAAATGAAAGATTAAGCATAAGCTAGGAATGAGGAGTAATATTGATGAAATGAGAGAAACTGGAAGAGAGCGAAATGAGAAGCAAAGGCAAGAAAAAGCAAACAGGCAATCCGACGTGAAAAACTATGGTACAAATAAAAAAAAAAAAAACATCGAAAGAATTTCCTAATGGTATTGAAGAAAAAACAAACAACAACAGCAAAAAAAAAAAATATCTGGGATTTTAAGGTGGCACCGTTATAGAGCTAAAATATAGCAAGAATTGTGTATTCCTGTTTCTGTAAGCCTTAAACTCAGTGAAACTTTCTGTAAAGTCAAAGTTGTGTGATTCCATAATAATGAGTATACTTTTGATTCATTGTTTTAGTAACAACAGAAATTGAGTAAAGAGAAAGGAACTATCCAATATTTAGTTAGATGGAAAACGAGTTGAAAACTGACTCGTTTTAGCATTATTAGTGAAGATCTAAAATATTCTTTGGTTGATTTGCTGTTTAGCAACTAATTCTCTCTCTCTCTCTCTCTCTCTCTCTCTCTCTCTCTCTCTCTCTCTCTCTCTCTCTCTCGCTCTCTCTCGTGGACCCAAATCATATGAACTTCCATCGAGAATTGAACCAGGTTGGCCCTTGCTGAAGGCAAATCCACTAACTATACATCTATGAGGTTGTACATCTAAAATGATAGAAAATTGAACCAGGAATAAAAATGACGAAAGAAGAATGTATGAAGAGGAAAATAGTATTTTGTGGGCATTAAATAAAGAATAATCAAAGATTTTGTCTGGAATCTTATACTGTACGAAAAGAAACGTTGATATTGCAGAAGAGCAATGAGAAATAAGAAGCAAAATCGAATGTCACAGATATATGGCCTTTGTATATATTCTTATTTTAAATTATGTAATCAGTTAATTTGCAGAATTGTAAATTTCACCATAAATTTTTTCATAAACGCAATATTCTGTTTTTTTTTTTTTTTTTTTTTTTTTTTTTTTTTTAAGTGGAGGATAATAAACACGCCAAGAGACTGTCTGTTGTCTAGTGTGGTCGTGGAGCGGTAGTCCCGTTCTTTAAGCTAAAATATTTTGGGCCTTATGCAGAGTCGTTTTGACGTATGATTAACGTCATACTAAAAGGGCTAACTACTGCAGAAAACATGTTAACCGAACTCTTTAGCATGGCACTAATCACGTAGCAGAACGATTCTGCATAAGGCCTTTTATATTTAGTATTTATGGACTTAATGGTGTGTTTTGACGAGTGTTAGGTCAAGAAGGAAGAAACCTTCAGTGTATTCTACAGAGCCAGTTAGTTCTGCAGACATAGGTAAGTCATTATATCATATTTTGTATTTTATGTGACGATACCGGGTCTTTTACTTTGTATTGTTTATGCAGCGAGAACGATCAAATAATAAATACTTCATACTCAATAATCTTATTCATACATTCAATCATTAAAAGAATACAATTATTCGAATATAGAGAAGAATTAAAAAATTGACTGATTTGAATCAAAATCCAACGAGGAAATATTAATAAAAGACAAGCAATATTAGAAATTGTTTAAAAGAAGATAATAAAAAAAATGGTTAGAGGATTACTTTAAAAGGAAATTTCTTATTAGGAAGGTGATATAAGTATAGTGGAAAGTAAAGAGGGAGGAAAAGATTATGATTAATAAATGGTATTAAAGTGTGCAATTCTTACGCCATAATTAACAGATTAATTGAGAACAGTAATACATCACCACCAACATCAATGTTCTATTAACAATACTTATAATGAAAAAAAAAGAAAAGAAAAAAGAAATACAAAAAGATTTAGCTGCTTACCATTTATTTATTTATTTAAAATGTTTATTTATGAACATTACTTCAGATATAGCTCAACGCAAATTTCCACTGGAATATCTAGCAAATCTACGAGATAATAATAATAATAATAATAATAATAATAATAATAATAATAATAATAATAATAATAATAATAATAATAATAATAATAAGAAGAAGAAGAAGAAGAAGAAGAAGAAGAAGAAGTTGAGTTGATTGAGTTTTAACGTCCCTTTCACCAGCGAGGCTATATGAGACGTGGATCTACTGATTAATTAACGTGGAATCCGAACCACATGAGCTCCCGCCGGGAATCGAACCCGCGTCTCCAATGCCAAGAAGAACAAGAAGAAGAAGAAGAAATACATATAAGTAATAGCAAAAAAAGGTTGAGAATAGGTAAATCGAATTTATCCATTAAAATGACGTCGTAGTGCAGAATTATATGCACTTTCAGAATTAAATAAATCTACGGGTGTATGTTATATATATATATCATTGTATAACTTAGGAAGCCTGTAG
Organism: Thermobia domestica; assembly: GCF_964235325.1. Classification (NCBI taxonomy): domain Eukaryota; kingdom Metazoa; phylum Arthropoda; class Insecta; order Zygentoma; family Lepismatidae; genus Thermobia; species Thermobia domestica. Next base: position 267,082,041 of record NC_137463.1, read on the forward strand.
AACAAAGAGGTTGAAGTATTGACAGTCTAGGTCGTACTATATGAAAATGATATGTGTTACGTGTTTGTTTGAATGGAATTCGGAAATACAATTCTGAGAGTAATATTTCGGATCTGAACTGGCCATGTGCGAGTTCGTAGAGTCATTTGAGATGAGATTTTATGACGAGTGTCAGGTAGTTGAATATTTAGTGTAAGTAACAGTTCGTGCTTTGTCATCGCACAGATGTGAGGTGCTCTTAAACGTACTATTGCCAAGATATTTAGAACTGAATTTAGCCGGGATAGATTTGTAGAAGCTGGCATTGTCCAGATAGATGAACAATATTCCATTTTAGGAGAAATTATTGCCTTGTAGAACGTTAAAAAAAGAGGTTCCGTATCTCTGTTAATCTATAGAAAGTCTTAGAAGACGCATCGATTGTTTAGTGATAGCGTTTATATGTTCAGTAAAGGCTAGTTTAATATCAAAAATAACTTCGAGACTTTTATGACTATTGACTCTCGTGATAAGCGAAATATTTATGTTGTATTTTAGCCAGAAATACCAACAATTTACCAAAATAACACAAATCTTCGTCAAACTAACTATAATTGCAGAACAATCAATATAACATCACTTACCCAAATGGAATGCCCAGGGGCCTAACATGTTGACTGACATTCACACTTCTCTCCAAATGAAGAACAACTGCTGACGTTTTGGGTAGTGGTACTATGGAATCAACACGCAGGCGTTGTTCGAAAGCAGTATTAATCACATCAGTTCTCGATGTTCCTAGTAACACCGTTAGGTAGGTATTCGAGAGACTGGAGAAAATATCGGAAATTATCAAAAGACAAGCAAATTTTTCATAATTACTCAACTATTGTTGTAAGATGCTACTTCAATTGCTCTAACAATATATGTTATGCTTCCACTATTTGACATATTTAAAACAAAAAGATTTTATCTATTATAATTATAGTAAAATAATATGTTTACTTAGTTTTATTGAGATCTATTCACACAAAAACACTAATACGATAAACTGAGGGTTTTGCTTAACTAATCTAATCTAATAAGAGAAAATAGAGCAAAATAGAAAACACCTAATACCTTTAGTCAACCAGAGAAAAAATGGGCACAGACAACGCTTCGTCAGTACCAGCATTTGACGGCGTTCGAAAGGAGCCGCATCGTGAACCGGCTGGCATTTCATGCAATTGCCAGACATGTGGGACATTCCGATGTCATGTAGCCCAATATTAGAGCCAGTGGATAAGTGAAGGGACCAATGCACAACAAAACGGCTCCGGTCGATCATGATAAACCACAACGCGGGAGGATCGTCGCATATATATATTATTAACCCTAGAAACACCAAGCGGGGACCTCTGAAACCTACAGCCATTAGTTTTTAATGGAAGCCAAAATACTTTGGTGTTCCTAGAGCTAATATGCATATATATATATATATATATATATATATATAATATAATTTACTGACAAAAAAAATAAATAAATAAAATAAAATAAAAAAATAAATAAATAAAATAAATCAAGAAATGGAGAAAATGAAATGAAACTTCTCGTGTTTGCAAGTCCATACAATTTTATTGTAATGATTACAATATCAGATCAATCTGACAACGGGCTTGGTTGTATAAACGTAATACATGTTACATATTAGTATGTTGCAGCACCCCTCGAGTATAGATACATGAGTTGATGTGGCTTAGAAGTGAATCGTAAAGTCATCGTATGATTGCGTGAAGCAAGTCAATTCATAGTTGCTCCTCAAAATCTTGCACATCGGCAATGGCGCGGAGTTAACGTTCGAGCTGGTTTAAAAAACCTTAACATGACATAGATGGTCCATAGATACACATGCCGTGTATGGCCGAGTGTTGTTTTGTTGAAAGATTCTAAAACCGTGCTCTGGCAGAAGGGGGTGACACATGGGGATGCAGATGCTTGAAGTTATACGCGTTGGCTTCCCATATGTTGATACCAGGAGTAACGCCAATGTGCCATTCCATAATATTGACTGAATGTGACCTCTGGCCCCGGCGCATCCACATACAATGGTCATCTGTTCTAATACAAAATCGAGACTCGTCACCGAACAAGATTCGTTATCATTCATGAGGGTTCAATGCTGCCCGAGTGCAACACCACTCCACACGCTGTCTTTTATGCACTGGTATTGATGGCAACCTGCACAGGGGATGATGTACTTGCAATCTACAATAGCTGATATCAATCGTTCCGACATGATGCAGAATGATACAGGGTGTTGTAGAGAGTCCACTACTTCTGTCCGGGCGGTAGACGCATACGTCTAGTTTTACGTAATGTTTTAGGCACAATTAATTACTTGCCACAAAATATTGAAAAGATTATCACACAATTAAGAAACTGGACCATAAAGTCTTTCGATAAATTGCTTCATCAAATGGAGAGGATGGAATATTCTATGGCGCCGAACTGAAAGGTTCAAAGCGTTTTCTCTGACATTTTCTTTTCTCTTTACTATTTTTCTCCTTATCTGATGAAATTTTTAGCGAAAGTACTTACAGTGTACTTTATAGTATATGTGATTATCTTTTAGCTATTTTCTGGTGATTCATTTTCCAATCCATCACGATTCCTTTGTTTTCACTACACATTTGATATAAATTCAAGTAAATGTCTTAAAATTGTTAATATTGGAAATTAAAACAATTTGAAGCAAGACTATTTTTATTAAAGCAACAGATTCCATCCAAAATTGTTTTTGAAATTAATTTTGGCGGTTAAAAAAATAACGAACTAAAAACTGTAATTTATATATATGGACAAGGTCATTAAAATTATTTTCAATTAATTTAGAACTTAGCTGCGGGCCTGGTAAGCGTACGTAACTAAGGTGCCTACCTTAGTTAACAATTAGCTACCACTTTATGCCATTATCTTAATTTTTAATTTTGAACATGAACTACCTACCTGGAATTACTTAGGCATTTAGCGGGCGCCAAGCACCACTTCTCGGTTAACAGAGCAACGTCACATAAAAATTTGCCATTGCTGTAGAGTGTACCGTGCCACGGCCAAAGTGTGTGACGCACAGCCATATCCTTGGTTCCAAAGTCAATCTCTTCGGCTGCTCGGGAGCTCAAATGAGAGGACGAACACTGAACACGCATCGCACTGCAGCCACGAATTTCCCGAGACGATACCTCGTTGCTCTCATTTAACGTCTGATGAGGCTTCAGCACACGAACACTTTCATCAGGAATGTCCACTTGGGTGAAGTTGTCATAGCCACTGAAATTAGGAAATTTGATGTAGACATGTTTTTGCACTATCATATTACAACAGAAACAGTGATACCTTACGATTATATTAGTATTATGTGTATTTACCTAAAATAATGAACAATTTAAAACTTTTTATATGTTTAAGATCTCTAAATTTGGTTTCAAAAGTTACTTGTTTCTTGTATTGTCATCAAGTTGTACACTTGGTACATTGAGAAACGAAATGTGCTAAAGAGAATAAATAATCTAGAGCAATAGTATTCAATCTACAATACGTTCCCCCAAGCGTACGCTACGAATTCTTAGGGGTTCATAAAATCTAACCCTTTCGCTGCGGAATTAAATTTTGGGATGTTCCCTGGAAAAGGGACAATTAAGCGCGCACACACACACACACACACACACACACACACACACACACACACACACACACACACACACACACACACACACACACACACACAAAAAAAAAAAAAAAAAGATCGTGAAATATGGCTTAAAGGCACCAAAATATCTATTACAAATACATAAATTATATAAACGGCTAAACATGTCAAATTTATTCATTTTATTTTCTAATAAATGATTTATATTACATGACACATAAGAAAATAACATGTTGTGTATGTCTGAAATTGACAAAGTGCAAAATTATACAATATTGTGGTGTAACATTAGCGCTAAAACGTTTCGTTTGCAAGTCAGAATCTAGGAAAAACGATCTGATTGTCACTAATTGTCTTACTGTTATCCGGCATTTTTTCTGCTGTACTGAGATAGCCTCAAAGATATCACAATAGAATGACGCAAAGCTTTTATATTCATTCGTGTTTAACTAAAGATTTCCAAGAAATTGCCGCCAGTTGGCAGCACAATCATACGCATTATGACTATCACATGTTTCATATACAATGAGCGACTGAAACCAGCTGTCGAAGCGAAGTATGAACAAAAATAGATGTGGTGGACTAAAGTCGACTTCCGCAGAGAAAGGCAAAAATTCTCAGATCAACTAAAGTCTACTTTCGCAGCGAAAGAGTTAAAATAGGCTACGTTCTACTACAAGTCGATGAGTTAGTGTGGAAGAAACAAGCTCATTCATCTCACTAATTCAGAAACATCTGAGTTCCTAACATATTTATTTCATACCAATTATAACATAGCTCTATTAAATTTGTAGTACGATTTTCCTTTCCGTAGTAAAACTGAATTATGTAATTAATATCTAATACAGCCTATAATTTAGTTTTGCTATAGTTACGTACAATTTGAATTAAGGGTTGCTTAAATCTTGAACTACACGCTTGAATGGAAAAGTATCGTTAGAGTACGCGGCGAAAAAAATGGTTGAATATCACTGATCTAGAGGGTAAACAAAATAAGCGACAAAAGTATATAGTAATAAATGTCTTACAACAAACTGCTATTTTTAAATAGTTGTATATTCAAAATAATACTTGTTATTCACTACTCTGTGATGTTTTTGAACTAATATTTTTGGATATTAATGCTTCATTTTGAAGTCCATTCTTTTAACTGAGAATTTTTGGTATATATAAGTCTATGATGCTCAGCTAACTTTTATCCAGAGTCCCCACTTCTGAAATTAGCGTGGTACGAATGAATTTAGAAAAAAGTATGACCCTTTCGTAGGTTTAATAAATGCGTAAGAGAATCGAGCAATTCTAGGTTTAAAACATAAGACTGCCATTTTCAATTGATTAATGTATAACGTCGGAGTAAACTTTTAGACTTAAGAGCAGTGACATATAGGAACAGGAAGAACAAAGGTGAGCAGGCAGAGAGGTTTTGGTAGAGTGCGAATAGCCATAGACCCACAAGTGGTTTATCTACAAAACCATCGACTCCACGATCTATGTTTTTGGTCTCATGTTACTACGAATTCATCTGCTTATTGTCTGTTCATATGGTTTACGGAGAATGAGAGCAACAAGCAGTAACCACATAAAGCATAGGGTTGGAAACAGTTGAGCTGAGAATGAAGTATATTATATTTTATCTATCTATCTATCTATCTATCTATCTATATATATATATATATAAACAACAAAGGATTAAAGACTTAAAAGAAAAGGGAAATGAAAGGATGGATAATATAGGAGCAGAGGCTTACGAAAATAGACTAAAGGAAAAGAGGAAATAATATAGGATTAGAGGTAACTCTACCCATCACGACTCTGGAACTCACTAAAGGAATAATTAGCACTTCTGACCAGAATACATACACACTTATTTATTAAAACTGAATTACAGTGTAAAACTCTTTCGACAACTTTAAGTTATCTTCATCAGACACTAACAAATAAAACGTTTGCGTTACTTGCTCTCTCTTAAATATTTGTAATGGAAAACATAGATTTTGACCTAAGATTCGACAAGGAGAAGTAATGATATAAGTAATGTATCAAATTTGAGTTTAAAGAAAATTGTTTTTTCAACAAAATTATCATAAGTATACAATAATATTCTCATTCAATTTCCACACCTAACTGTAACAAAAATGTAGAAAAACAGCCAGATTTTAACGGGAATTAGTAAGGACCTGGGGTCATTTTCTCGAACTTAATTTTTGGAAGGCAGTCTACGCTTCTGTGACCAGAAGCATATCACTAAAGTGTACGATTTCTTTTGAAAGAAGTAAATCAAAGAGCTCATGTGAGACCTAATCCTGTTGATAAACACAGTAGCGAAAACCGTCGGAACAATTCAGGAAAAGCTTCTCGTGGCGAGCACACAATTTCATTTTTACTGATTTTAAATACTTATTTTTTTTTTTTTCAGTTTTAATAAAAATGCGTCAATTTACTTCTAATTATCAGACGACTTACCTGAAACCTAGATACTTGCATACATCAGTTGCTATTTTAGGTCCTCTGCTTTCATGCAGTCCACACAAAGGTCTCCAGTCGCCATCACTGTTAAAAGTGACAATACCTTTCGTACGGATTTCTGGATTTCCTTCGGCATCCAGCTTCAGCACTTTGCCATCAGTTAGAGCATCTAAGAAACATAGTATTCCACAAGTTATTGTAAATCTCACAGAACAGAATTATTAGTTTTAAAGATATATTTTACAGAAAGTTTATTTTCCGCACACGTCAGTATTTCCAGCCTAATACGTACATCAATATCTAAGAGCCTATCCGGTTGCAATGATATGAACAGACTTTGGTTGAAATTAAGCTGAAATGTCGAAGAGACTATGTAGATTCTATATTCCAAAAGCAAATTGTCCTAAAATGGATGAAACAGTCAAAAAGAGCACGAAACATGAACGTTAAAGTCAATGGAAAATTAATGAAAAGAATGAAGTCGTCCAGATATCCGAAAAACTATAATAAGGAGATGGCTAATTGAAAGCTTATTGCAAAGGCATAATGAAAGCTTAAAAACGATAGATAGCACGTAAGATAAACATGGATACAACATTGTGAAATGTCAAGCTGTTTGAATAAAATCAATAATAATAAAGTATATGTTTCTTCTGCGAATTACCTGGGGCTCCCGACGAGGAGGTTAAGTGGTTGAAATATATTACATCTGGATTTCGAATCTGCAGACTCAATTTAGCACGGAACGTGATTTTTGACCTGATCACGTGCCACGGTTTGGTCCTTATGGCAAACTGGATAGGCTCTTTGACTAAAATTTATTACTCTCCTTAGTTGTTCAACCACTCAGACTAATACACGGAGAAAATTTAATGCCACAAGGTTACTCCTTTACGAGTAACAAACTACGCATGTTACGTGATAAGGCATTAAATGCTTTTTAAGTAATATGAAATCATCTAAAATTTTGACAATAAACTTTCTTATTATAGCAATTGATAATCAATACCCTTTATTTACTGAAAGAAATAAAATTGTCATTAACTTAATCATCTGAAAGTTAGGTTTTAGTTTCACGATTTTTAATGTTAGCTTTTGTTTAAATAATTTTCAAACATTTTCAGTAAAATATATATCTATACACTTTCATACAGGGTGTTTCAAAACAACACTGACAACGTTTGAGAGGTGATTCCTGACACCAAGATAATACAAAAAGTATAGAACAAACTGGGTGCACAAATGCTTCCTTTCGGAGTTATACGCTGCCGAAAATATAAAAACTTAACTTTGAAGATCCATACTTCAATACTATGGGACTTACCGTAGTCGGGTCAAGCCTTCACTTAGAAACTAATATATGCACTGTCCAAAAATACATGTTCAGAATTCTAAGGTACTCACACAACAATTTTTATAGAGGTAGTCGGTAAGTACTTTAAATTATATGCCCGTAGCCAAACTCCCTCTATAAAAATTATTGCGTGAGTATCGCAGGATTCCGAAACATTTATTATTATTATTATTATTATTATTATTATTATTATTATTATTATTATTATTATTATTATTATTATTATTATTATTATTATTATTATTATTTGGATAGAACACATATAAGTTCCTACGTGAAGTCTTGACCCGACTACGGTAGGTTCCATAATTTTGGCGCTATGGACCTTTAAAGTTCATTTCAGTTTTTCATGTTTTTGGTAGCCTATAACTCCGGAAGGAAGCATCTGTGTACCCAGTTTGTTCTATTCTTTTTGTCTTATCTTTGTCAGGAATCACCTTCCAAACGTTGTCGGTGTTGTTTTGAAACACACTGTATATTTAAATATTATTTCCTGCACGATAATGTATGCTTTGTAGTATAGATGAAATGTTTATAAAGGAATTACTAAGAAATTAATAAAAGTTAACTTAATAGATTATCACAATTTTACAAACAAGTGTTTATTTATTTATCCCAGAACATTTTCAATGTGCGTGTATGTTCTTATGTTACTGAAATCGCAGAAACAATTACTTACAACAGTTGCTTTCGTCTTCTCTCAGCAAACAATCAACTTCGTGGTTACACTTCTTCCATCCTGGAATACATTGTTTACTTAGGCGACAGTAGAATTCGTTCGACGCACATATCCCTGAAAATACAACAGTATCTCTTAAAACAAAATCATCATTGATCATAAAGTGAAGGATATTTTAGACATACTCGTTAGAAATGAGAGGATTTGCAATCGATCGTGTCGGCCATCTAATTGGATTTTTCTATCATTTCCAGTTATATCAAACAAACGAAGTATTGCTACTTCGACAATGGCTAGGTAAAGATTTAATGAGTGTTTCGTATCCAAGTGAGATTGTGAAATACCTTTTCAAGTATTTGATGACTACAGAAAATGTAGCTCAGGTACGTACTGTATGTGCTTCATTATAAGAGAAAGTGACAATTTACAATGAGGTTTTATAAAATGCATTCAAACAGATGTAATTTGATTAAAATGTTGAATTGTAAGATCCCACGCTAATATGATATATATATATTGGGTGGACAATTTATGTTGAAAATCTCTTGTAACTATTCAACTAATGTATGTCAAATTTTGTACAGCCCGTAGCAAAAAACCTGCAACATGAGCATGTAAGTTTATTGTGAAACTACGCCTAACAGCCCAGGAAATCAGCATAACGTCTAAGTGGCACAAATCACGCCAGAAGAAACCTCCGGGTCCTCCCCTTCACACTTATTTATGAGCAAAAGACTTCGTCGTTTCACAATAAACTTACATGCTCATGTTGCAGGTTTTGTGCTGCGGCCTGTATCGTCATCCGCAAAAAAAAGTTCGCATATACTGTAACTTCCACATTTTCATTAATAGCTCAGTTTTCTTAATATATTATCGCTTCTTTGTGCTTTCCTTAACAAAGCAGTGTAGTAATGAATAATTATTTATGATTTTTGTGAAAAAATAAAGCAAAATAAGAAAATTATAAGCAAAAAACTGTGATTGTTATGAAACTTTAGTCTGTCAGATATTACGCGAAGAATATCCCGAGGGAAATTCACTCCATACAGTGCACAGGTATTAGGAGCACTCACAAATACGTAAAATTGAAGGAACAGAAAATGATGTATTTTTGAGATGAACATACAATTCACACTTGACGTGAAGTTCCAATATGGGAAATCAATCAATATCTTCAGTTGAAATTACTGAAAAAAAACAGAAAATGGCTACTTAAAACTCCAAGTGTAAACCTGCGCTTGGAGCGAGTCTATTTCTAATATCAGAACGCGTTATTTCATAACATGTCTGCGTGGCCAAGCGGGTTTAGCAATGCTGTTGAAATTCTAGAACCGAAGGTTGGCAGTTCGAGCCTGAGTGCGGAACGCTTTTTTTTTTTCAATATAGTGAAATATTTTTTAAAATATAAATGTCTAGTTTGAAGTGCTTAAAAACACAAGACCAGATGAACAATCACTTTTCAAAGCTCAGTCACATTTATTCACTATGTTCATCAATTAGGCTATATACGAAGACACTAAAATGTGGAACGTTAACGATCCTTATTAACGTTAATACCACATCCGTTATAATGAGAACAGATTTGTGATCTGAATACCAACCTTAAACCATACGTCCAAAATGAAAATTATTCATGTTCTTGATACCTATTGCAACACTCAGTTGTAATATAGAGAGTGAGAGTGCGAAAGAGAGAGATAAAATACTGTATACAGGGTGCGGAAAAATTCCCGGAACGGTCCAATATCTCGCGAAGTATAAATATCACCAAAACAAAAATAACACATGTTAAATAGTTTTAAAGAAGCTATCCAATGACAGAAAACGCAATCACCTATCCCTACCTCCTTGGGGACTACGGGGGATAACTTTAAAATTTTAAATGGGAACCCCTATTTCTTATTTCATATGTGGATTCTCCAGAAAAAGTGATAGTGATTTGATCAAAAATTGAAAACAGTGTGTGCGAAGATGAAGTTACATGGAATACAATATCGATAATTGTTTTGCAAAGTAGCTTTATGAAGTAGTTCTTAGTAGTAGGGTTATTTACAACAAAAATAAGCCATTTTTGTCACCATTTGTATTTTCTTGCAAATTAATAAATATGGACAAATGCATTATTTTATGGAAGTGAAAACAGTGTGTGCGAAGATGAAGTTACATGGAACACAATATCGATAATTGTTTTGCAAAGTAGCTTTATGAAGTAGTTCTTAGTAGTAGGGTTATTTACAACAAAAATAAGCCATTTTTGTCACCATTTGTATTTTCTTGCAAATTAATAAATATGGACAAATGCATTATTTTATGGAAGTTAAAATGTATGAATTCGTTATGTGGGTAAAAAAATCACATAAAAATTTTACTCTGCGTGGGAATCGAACTCACGTCCTTTCGTGCCGCAGTCCCGTACGCTAACCGCATGGCCCAGAGCTCGACACTGAGAGGCCACATTTTCATAAAGATTTGCCGCCTCCATTTTTTATGTGTCGATTCAAGTGCTATCCGTGAAGGCACTGTTTTCAATTTTGGGTCAAATCACTGTTACTTATTCTCAAGAATCCAAATGTGCAACAAAATATGGGGATTTCCATTTAAAATTTTAAAGTTACCCCACGTGTGGGAATGGAGGGTTGCGTTTGGTATCATTGGATAGATTTTTCAAAACTGTTTAACACGTGTTATTTTTGTTTTGCTGATCTGTATATTTCGCGAGATATTGGACCGTTCCGGGACTCTCCCCGCACCCTGTATAAGCTTGTATTTTTAATTAAAACAGTTAGTGTAAATCATAATCTGGATTTTTATAAAGTAAATTAAACAATCATATATAAAATGTATACAGTTTAAAAATGAATTAAATTGCAATTCCAGAATCTGTAACATTATACATTTCTTATTTATTTACATCGAATGTTAACTTATTGTATAGTTTATAGCATGAGTATCAGCTGATATGTAACACAAAATTATCTATAAATTGAATTTAAATAGGAAATGATATAGTTGCTATAAGAACAAGTTTATGAAAATGAACTGTATAATAATGGTTGTATTTGAAACAGAGTTTGCGTAATGGAGTAAATATTTACACCGCCAGCTTTGCAATACTGTGCGGTTTAAATTGTCAATCTCATCAATTTTACTTATTTCGCTTGAATGTTTATGGAATTTAATATAGCATTATGAAACATTCAACAACTGATCTAGTAGTGAAACATATTTAATAAGATTACCGCACATTACGGTAGAGTCCGAGATCGCTCCCAGCTTTGCGAGCACTTGATAATATTTTGTTATTATATTAGATAAAATATTATGTGGAAGAGCTAAATTAAATTATAAAATGAAATGAAATATTTAACATCCCACTATTACGCCCTTTAGGCGGGAAGGTTCTAGATTGCTGGTCCTCACATAGAGGAGAATTTGGATTAGTAACCAGTTTGGTTCTTTCCTTTATCAAATCTCAATACACAATTCATATAGTAATGTCGAGCAAGCGATAGCGAGTGAAGGCAGGTTAACCAGGTTGATTGCTTTCTTCATCCCCACTCAATTGGTATACGGACCAGTGTTCTAGAATCCTGCTATTTTAGGCTAAGGGAGAAGATAATTAAAGTAAGAAAAATGATATAAGAATTGGTGGAATGAGAAAGTGGAAGGAAAAGGAAATGCTGTGAGAAAAGTCACGGACATAATGTTGTCCACCACAAGCTTACTTGGACGGAATAAAACCAGAGACCGCATGCGCCAAAGGTAAGCGCTCTACCAGTGAACCATCGCGCCCCATAAATTAAATAAGAAAGATAAGTAGTAGGCATTTTATAATTGAATATTGTATGTAAGAAACTTATTGTCCATAAAGATTCTTTCTCTTCAAGCTTTTGTAATTGATGTTGCAAATTGTCCGATGCTTTGCAATGCGGGTCAAAGGAATAAATGCATTTTTTCGGAATAGTATCGTCTGCCCCTTGCTGCTATTGGTGGTATAAAAGTAGTGTTGAGTTGATTTTTAGTTTCTTGTTCCTTTTGTTATGTGAATATAGACTAGACCAAAATTTTTTACTGGTGTCCATTTCAGGATCACTCGGTAGCATGTTTTTAGTGGAGGAATGTTACGTGAATATAGATTACACCAAGTCACAAATATTTTGACAAAGATATACATTTTCATTACACAAATAGTTTCTGCTTTTCCTTTTACTGCAAAAGTTTGTTTCTAATAGTGATTTTTATTCTTATTTTATCCGTGAATACACATTCAAGACTTTTTTTTAAAATAAGTTGTTTAATAAGGCACTGAAAAGTGTTGGATTTTGTAACACTCTAACACTTAAAAACATAATACTGAGTGATCCTGAAATGGACACCAATAATTAATTTTTGTCTAGTCTATATTCACGTAACACTTTCAACAGCGAGGCTATATGAAACGTGGGCTTACTAATTAACGTGGAATAAAAATAAAAAAGTCTAGTGGCTAGCGCGAGTGTTTTTGGTTCTTGTAGTCTCGGGTTCGATTCCCCGTAAGGGTCGATTCAGGTTAAATTTTCAGGGGAGTTTGTGGGAAAAACGTTAAAAAATATAATTGCAAAAGTCTGATGCCAGTGTTTTGTAAGCTATTGACAAAATAATAGAAAGACAGGAAAGAAATTCTCTTGAGAACTGAAAGTGAACAATGTTTTCGCATTTATGCGTAATTTGCTACTAGCGTGACACATTAAATTGAATATAATATAAGTATTAGACACAAAATTCGCTACTTCACGGTTGATAACATGGTAAATGCTAGGTATTGTTAAACATTAAACGTAACACCTCAATTTTATATCAATAAATAACTTAAATAAATAAATAACAAGACAGAACAATACTATTAACCTATATTTGCATAGTATATAAATTAAAAACACGTTATATGAATTGTGTATTATCATAACGAAATGAATTATCGTATTATCATAACGAAAAATGGCTGAACCGTTTGAAATGAATTTTATTAACATAGTTAACACCTACCTCGGACTGGGTTGTTGTCACGCCATTTTTATTGAAATGCGTATCCAAACAGAAGAGAGGGGGTTAAAATGTATGCCAAAAATAGAATCTCTCACGTTTGTGAGATGAAATATGATACATAAATTCCTTATTTAAAACGAGTGTGCACGTGTCCGACCGTGTTTAGAAATTTCGGTACTAAATGGAGAAGAGGGGCAATTTGTATCGGTTTTGCTCAATATTTAAGAATGATGACATCGAGATTGTCTGGTCTTCACAGCAAAACGGATGAAGCACTTGAAATTATCTTTTAAATATACGGTATTTAGCATTTGTCCAGTCGGATTCATTAACACATATGTCGTAAGAGGAACAGATGGATATAAACACCTTATTTTAAAATATGTGAGCCCATCTTCCGTTGTCCTTAAAAATCCACTTTTGAGGGGGAAATGGGGCAAGTTCCAAATAAGGCGGTCAATATGTAAAAGTGACGTCGTGTTTGTCTGTCCGATCATCACGGGAAATCAAATCAGCCGTTTGATATAAATATTTGAATACATTTAGTACTTGGAAGAAAATGGTTAGCTGACGTTCACTAGAAACTTGACAAAACTTCGATACAAATTAGAGGATAGTCAGCTATGCCTAAATCTAATATTGTAGGTGGAAGTGAAAACGACGAACGAAGTAACAGCGGATTAAAATTTAGCATTAGAAGTCATTGAAAAACAGAATGTGATGCGCGAAAACGAGAAAAAAACGTAACGTTGCCGACGACAACACACTGGATGGTGCTTATCGAAAGACCCATAAACGCAATTCATTAGCTCATTCTTCACGGTTTGGATTGCAAGAAATAAAACTATTTCTTCGTGCTAATACGCCTCTCAAAACGAAATGTTATATTTCTGCAAAATTTGTTTTTCTCACATGACTGGATAATTTTTTTAAAAATTCTATTGTGCTGAAGAAAACAAAACCATATGACAAGCTGTATTTGATCTGAAGACCCCATGATCTTTACTACATGTTGTTATTCATTACCTCAGCGAGACGTTGTTTGCAATGACACTGATACATTGAGTGGTTTGTTCGAGAAAGTTGCTTGTCTCGATTTTGTTTACTCTTTAGGTTTTTCGTAGAATACATGAAAAAGAAATACATTTTTCGCTTAGATATCCAGGAATCCTGTTTTAACTGATCAGAAAACAGCAATCTACTGGTGAAATGATATGGGGTAATGTGTAGCATTTTGTTTTCACGCCATCGATAGCAGCAAGGGGCACATGAATTACATAAAAAGAGAGTGTGTTGTTATGAACTACTAATATATTTTTCAAAAAAAAAATCTACGTGTTACTTCGTAGCTCAGGGGATAAGTGAGAGATTACAACACACAAGTTCGCACGATCGAGTCTTGTCCATTGCTATTATGTTTTTTTTTTCATTTTCATTGAAAGTGACGGTGAAAGTGACGTAGATACATTTTCATTGGCATTTAAAAAAAATAAAAAGAATGGAAGGGAATACGTAGCCCTGAAAAGGGCTGTTTATATATAAATGTCTAATAGGAGGTCCAATGACCTTCTACATCGATGACTGCCTGGAGCCTTCTGGACATGCTTGTTTGACTACAAGGGAGCACTTCACAACTGATTACTGAGTGATAAGATCTGTGGTATTCTGTTCAACTTTCCTTTAAACGTAATAGACAATATTTGTCTGACCTTGTCAGTGCCTGAGGCAGAAGACAAAATCAATGAAAATGTTTTCAACATAACATTTTCGATTTATGTTTATCTCCTATCCGTTTTTATTACGATTGCCTCCATTAGAAATATCAGCTCTCTTTTTTTTTGGCCCGTATAAGGAAATGCTATTGCGGTTTTCCAACGTTCAATATTTTTGGCAAAATTAACACTTTCAAATAAAGCTAAACAAGCATATGTTTCACAGACAAAACAATATGTAAAGTTCTACTTTCCAGTTAGGCAACATTCCTTCAAAAAATTGCAACTATAGTTTGCATCTCAAGTAATTGGCCTCCTAACTAACTAACTAATTCTATGGCCTATGGAGCCCGGAGGTTCAATGCCGCATTCACAAAAGCTCTCCACTGACTTCTATCCTTAGCTAACTGGATCCAGTTTCTACTTTGTATTCCTATTTCTGCTAGATCCATCTTAATATTGTCCTCCCATCTGCGCCTAGGTCTTCCTAATTATAAGCTCAAGTAATATGTAACATAATAATAATAATAATAATAATAATAATAATAATAATAATAATAATAATAATAATAATAATAATAATAATAATAATAATAATAATATCTTAGTATCAAACTTTAAGCGATTTTTATATGATGCATATATTCATGAAAATAGTCACTACTTGTTATGTACTCATTTGGTGTTCCCCTAGGGTTACTAGGAATTGAAATCAGGATCTCTGACTGTGCAGTCCAGTATGCTAACTGTATGACCACAGAGCACGGATCTGACAAAAAAATTTTCATAACGTTTTGCTGCCCCTCCTTTTCCCGTATCGATTAAAGTGCCATCCGTGAAGGAATTGTTTTCAATTCTGGGTGAAATCAGTCAGTTTTCTCTGGAGAATCGAAATGTCCAATAAGAAATGGGGGTCCTACTTTAAAATTTTAAAGTTACCCCTACCGCCAAAGGGAATGGGGATAGCGGATTTTGTTTGGTATAATTGAACTATACATATAAAGCAGAAACATATATTCTCATTTTGGGAGTGTGTTTTCAATTTGATATTAACTTAAAAATCTATTTGAACTTTGGTAGTGCTAGCATTTCCATAGCGTCATCTTCGTATACAAACAGATGGTGAATAAAAGTGACAGAGGTTTGAAAGCTGACAGTTTATCTGATTTTGTTTTTATAACTAATTCAAATGTTAAAAATGTAGCGTTGTATTTAGAAAAAATAAAATATCCTTATATTGAAAGAAAACCGGACTGGGAACCGAACCGTCAATCATTACTGTAATTTCAAGCGCCTCGCTAAACCCACTTAATTTCTTCTTAATTTACGTCGCGAAAGGCGGCCCCGAAGTTCACTTACCAAAGTCTACTTTCCCCTTATCAGTAATTTCTGTATATTTCCTACTCGGTTATACACGTTTTACAGTAACCTTGAATGATAGGAATACAAACACAGACACGTCGAGAACATTTAAAATTCCAAAAGTTCTCCCACCGGGAATCAAACCCAGTACCCTGT
The DNA here is from genome assembly GCF_964235325.1 of Thermobia domestica. Lineage (NCBI taxonomy): Eukaryota > Metazoa > Arthropoda > Insecta > Zygentoma > Lepismatidae > Thermobia > Thermobia domestica. Next base: position 267,098,462 of record NC_137463.1, read on the forward strand.
ACACCACAGACACACATGCCAGCCACTAGACCACACAGCCAAGTTATAAAGCCAGCGCGTTTTAATAATTATACTGGAAATGCACGAGATATGCACTTGTAATACATTGAGTGATTTATTCGAGAGAGGCAAAGCACTTTACTTTGAATTCATTTCTTGGTTTCGTTTCTACTGTGTTTATCCTTTATATTTTTCGTACACTACTTGAAAAAGCAAATACATTTTTCGCTACGGTGTCCAGAAATACTATTTTAACTGATCATAAAACAGAAATCTTTCGGTGAAATAATATGGGGTAATGTGTGCTATTCTAGTTTCATACCGAGTTCCTTCGTAGCTAAGCGGTTAGCATACGCACCTTTGACGTAAGAGACCCGGTTCGATTCCCGGTGTGAGCTCATGTGGTTCGGATTTCACGCTAATCAGTAGGTAAACGTCTCATATAGCCTCGATGCTGAAAGGGATGTTAAAATCAACTCAACATTATTTTATACCATCAATTGAAGCAAAAGGTAGACGATACTATCCTGTTAAAAACATGCATTTATTTCTTTGGCACAAAGCATCGGACTATTTGCGACACTTCAAGAAAAAGATGCTTTATGAATATTAAGTCGCTTCAAGCGTTGAAATCGCTTTGTAAAAATCCAGATTATGAATTGCAATAACTTTTTACGTTGTAATTAAAATAACAGCATATATTGTTTTCTATCTCTCTCTTATACTTTCTCTCTCTCTCTTTCTTTCTCTATATATACACACCTGTATATTACAATAGGTATCAGAACATGAATAATTTTCATTTTGGACGTGTGATTTAAGGTTGGTATTCAAATCAGAAAGTTGTTCCCATTATAACAATGTTAACGTTCCTCATTTTAGCGTCTTCGTATATAAATGATGACAGGGTGAACAAATGTAACAGGCTTTGAAACGTGATAGTTCATCTGATTTTTTTTTTTTTTTTCAAGCACTTCAAAGCAGAACTTTATATTTCAAGAAATGTTTCCATATGTTGAAAAAAATCAAAACTGCCGGGAGACAGATTCGAACTGCCGCCCTCCGATGCTAGACTTTCAAGAACACTACTAAACGCGCTTGACCACCGAGACAATTCATGAAAAAATATGTTGTAATAATGCTCATATATCGCTCCAAGCGCACGTTCACACCTGAAGTTTTAAATAGTCATTTTCTCCCTATATCAGTAATTTCAACTGAAGATATTGACTGATTTTGCATATTGGAACTGTGCATGAAGTGTGAATTGCATATTAAACGCAGAAATACGTAGTTGACTCTTCAGTTCATGTTTCTGTTCAATAGCTTCACATGTTAGTGAGTGTTTCCTAATACCTGTGTCATTTTCCCTCTTTTTTCCCACGGGATATTCTTCGTGTAATTATTTGACACACTAAGGTTTCATAAGATTAAAGGTTTTTTGCTTATAATTTTCTTATTTTGCTTTATTTTTTCTCTAAAATAATAAATAATTATACATTATTACACTGCTTTGTTAAGGAAAGCACAAAGAAGCGATAATATAGTCAGAAGAGCGAGTTATTAATGAAAATGTGGAAGTTACAGTATATGCGAACTTTTTTTTGCGGATGACGATACAATGCAAGTATCGACAGGGGGAGATTCTTTGCTATACTCAGCAATGCCACAAGACTAACAGTGAAGCCAGCCCAATATAAAGTTGTATTTATTAAAATACCATTATTTCTCATTATTACATCCTAGCATCTATTACCAGCTTCACTGGGTTAAAATAATAATAATAATAATAATAATAATAATAATAATAATAATAATAATAATAATAATAATACATTAAATGCACAATTCCCTATCTCATGTGTTTGGTATCTGTGAAATATGCTAGTTACGTTTTCAGTGGCATGGATTTAAACGGCATCCGAAGTATCACTGTTCGTCTCAGTGACCCCGAAAACTATAGATTCAACACTAATATCAGTCATTTTCGATCATTTTTAAATGTCTCTCCCTCCTCTACATTGCACTGTTAAAGTGAAATTATAAAAACCATCCCCGACCCGAACCCTATTTATGTTGAAAATTTGATCGAGATCCATTGGGTGGTTCAAGAGCTCTTACGTTTTATATTATATATCCCTCCCCTCCCATTCCCTTAAGTTCTACCGTCAAAATGAATAGATAAAAACACTCCCAGGCCAGAACCCCGTCTACGTTAAAAGTTGGATCCAAAATCGGTCGGGTGGTTCAAGAGATTAAGAGTCACAAACATAGTTATTTTCAATTTTATAATATAGATTTCTAATATACATGTTAAACGAAAACTTTTAATACTACATTCGTAATTGTCTTACAAACTAACAGAGTAATAATCCAAATGAGACGAAGCAAGATACCTAGTTTGGGATCCAATACTGCGATCATGATTTGACATTTTTGAATACATTGGCCTCCGGACCCTGGCAGCTTTGTAAAAGAGAGCTCACATCTGATATATAGGGTCCCCGATTCGATCTCAGCTCGCGCCAATTGAGCTTTGTGGTGGGCAAATAGTGTACGTGGGTTCTCTCAGAGTTCTCATGTTTTCTCCCACTTTCCTCATTACATTATTTCGTTCACTATCATTATCATTCCACTACCTTGGAAAATAGTTACGAAATGTGAAATTACATTATATCTTGTAACTTCGTTTCAATTTTTTTATCTATTTTACGACCATTTTTATGTTTATATATATAAAACAAAAATGCTCGTGAAAAATAGAAATAAAAAAAATGAAACGAAGTTACAAGATTGAAAAATCTTACTTTTTCAAAAGGTTTTATTTCACACAACTGCTTAAATAAGCATCACATCCAATAATGTAGAGGATTTTCAATTTATTTACAGATCATAATTCAGTTTCCAGCAGTTTGGTATCTCAAACCGTTCCGGAGATATGATAAATATATTTAAGTTTCCAACACTGCTTAAAATCTTGTAATTCTGGTAATAACTTGTAATTACAACTACCACAAACTATTTCCGTCATGTTACAAAAATAAAGGAAAACAACGATAATTTAAAATAAATCATAAATACATCATTTTAAGGAGAATAAGCAATTTCTTCCTAAGAAATATAGTATATACAGGGTGAATAATTTATCTGAAGGGTTAGAACTTTTAAACTAATAGATAAAAACTACTGAAATTTCGTACCATGCAAATATCTACAGAAGGATATTGATATACCCTGCAATACTCAATACCACCAGATTAACAGTGTTGTCAACCCAACCCAAAGTTATAGTTTTCCACATAGTATTAAGTCAGCTTATTAAATATTTCAAATCTACATGTTAAACGAGAAATTACAATGCTACATATTTATTCAGTGTTACAAAAGGGCACTACAGTAGCACAAATATAGGAGAACTCTACAGCAAAAATAACACAACTAAGACGAAATAGGCAATGCAAATCCAGAGACCTTAGTGTCCAATACTGTGAAGCAACAAATTCTTGGAAACACAATTTTAAGTCAATCAAAATGAACTAGGTGAAAAAAGAAAAAAAAAAAAAACTTACTGCAATCTTTTTCGTCACTGCGGTCAGCACAGTCAACATGGCCATCGCAGACAGCTTTTGGGTCGGAGCTGAGTAAATAGTCTCGACATGTGCAATTGGACTCATCTGAAGCATCCTCACAGTCCACTACTCGATCACAGCGACGATGAGCAGGAATTTCTTGCACTAACCTTCAACGCATACGAGAGAAAATTATTAAAGATAAGCACGAAAGTAATATATACTATACCTAGTGTTAGAAACACGTCAGAAAAAACAAAAAACAAAAACGAAGTAGTTTGTTGTTAAAGTAATAAATTAAGAAACATTTTTACTAATAGCAGGAACTCTGCTAATTAAAATGAGTTTATGAATCTATATCTTGCAGAATGTGTTTAAAGAAAACATTAAAGTATAATGATAAAAAACTAGAACAAAACCAAACAGAACCAATCATAACCCTGCATGCTAACACTTAATCTTTGGTAATTGACCATAAAAATAAAATTTGAAACGGAAGATAAACTTTTAAATAAATAAGGTGGGTAGAAGCAGCAGGGGCAATTATTCATTCAATCATCATTGTCAAACATCTTGCGGAACGTACTCTGGAACTACAGGAGCAGTTCTCCTGGAAGAAGAAAGAAGTAAGTTTGTTCCAAATTCTATCTTTTCCACACGGTATTCGTTTGAGCTGTGAATACGGTAGAGAAATTGGTATCCCAGGAGGGGATATTTTATAATACTATATAAAACTTGTTAAATCTTTGTAAAATAGAAATCTGTTAGCTGTTAATAAATCTTTTTGTTCAAGTTGAACCGAACGGTCTAATTTTATAATTCAATAGGAAACCTTTTCTTAAAGATGCAAATTATTTAATGATACTAAACACTAGGTATATATAATACAAAAAGTGAAAAATGCACGGATGGATCAGAATCGACAATGTATGTGAGTTAAAGTAGCAAAGAGAGTACTGTGGCTCAGTCGTAATCGCTTACCTCAAGCGCAAGGGGTCCCTGGTTCGATTCAAGACCATGTGAGTTTGTAGTGGCCAATATCGTACCCTTGAGTTTCCTTTGAGTTCTCCCATTTGCTCCTACATTCTTCTTTAATCATGGGACGTAAACAAAAATTTACTTCAGAGAGCAAACTAGATAGCTTAATGGTTAAGACATTGGCACGGTGAGCTGGAGATCTGGGTTCGACTCTGTCTGGTGATTTTTCTCACTTTGTATATCATTGAATTCGTATATACAGAAAAATTAGTGTGAGAAAATGTTTTTTTTCCATTTATTATCTATAATGAATAGTACAAATTAATTTTAATTGAAATTTATAGCAGACAAGCGTTAATTGCCCGCTTTGTTAGGTTAAATTAACAATAAATAACAATGTGTTCCGTTAGTCACTTTTTTACTATTACTAAAGCGCTCTTGGGTATCGGCCATTTTCGATCATTTTTATATTTCTCTTCCTCCTCTTTCTCATGTTCCGTGATTGAATTTGGATTTAAATGGCATAGGAAATGTCACTGGTCATTACAGCGATCCCAAAAACTATGGATTTGGCATTAATATCGGCCATTTTCGATATTTTTAAAATATATTTCCCTCTTCCCCTATGTTGCGGGGAACGGTATCAGAAGTGTCATTGTTCATCTCAGCGACCTCGAAAACTATGGATTCAACACTTATATTGGTAATTTTCGATCATTTTTATATATATATCTTCCCCCGTCCCCTCTTTTAAGTTGCACCGTCAAAGTGAAATGATAAAACCCATCCCAGGCCCGAATTTCATCTCTGTTGAAAATTGGATCGAGATCGGTTGGGTGGTTCAAGAGTTAAGTCACAAACATAGACACTTTCAATTATAATATAGATTTAGAATGTATTTCAGTCACATACTTATTTGCACAATTAACAAGCTTTTATAACACATCCGACGCTTTCAACATTCAACTTACTTTCCTTCTGCAATTAGTAATTAATGAAGACATTCTTAATCGCTTACACAAAAGTACAAACATAGACTTCGCTTTAAATTATCTATAAAGACTAAAAACAATACAAATCAACATTTTATAGTACACAACATGAAAGGATTGTAATTATTCCTTCATAAACAAGAAAGACATTTTTGATTACAGTTTTATTCAGTGTCGCATTTAGGATCTCGACACCCCTAATGATTACGTGTTTCTCTACCCCTTCATCTCTAACTTAAAAATAAAACTTAACTAAATATTACTTAATTAGTGAATTAACAATTTATTACAGTTAAATACCACTCACTAGATGCTACGGCTACAATACGTAACAAAAAGTAACAAATGGGAAATATGCTCTGAATTATTTTTAGATTTCTTATACTATTACGTATTTATTTCTGCATAGATTCGAAGTGCACGGCGTTTCTATCGAATATAGAAATTTTCTATTTGCTCTTTTTTTTTTTTTTTTTTTTATTTTTTTCACATTAGAAAATCCAAAAGGTATTATTTAATTTTTAAATTTTGCGCTCTAGACACGGGCCAAGTTGGCCTAATGGGAAATGTGGCACTGGTTTTATTTTATTTTAATGAGTGTTAGATACGTATGAAGCTAACTTGACTTAATACTGGACTAAGGAAGAACTTGGTCAAGGCTACATACCTATTGGGTATAGAGTATTGGACTGTATGGTTCAGAGATTTGAACATTACGGATCGTAGACAAGAAATATCTAGACAGCTTTGAAATGTGGTGTTGGAGAAAGATGGAGAAGATAAAATGGACAGAAAGAATAACAAACTAAGACATTTTAAAACGGATAGGAGAAAAGAGGACACTTCTAGCCACCATCCTTCCTTCGAAGGCCAATTAGATTGGACACATTTTACGAAGTTGTCTTTTTCATACCACCATAGAAGGAAAGATGGAAGAAAAGCAAGGAACAGGAAGAACACAACCGATCGATGATTTGAAAAATAGAAGAAAATATTGGGAGTTAAAAGAGGAAACTGAAGATTGAGAAAAATGGAAGAAATATTTCCAGGCCTAAATCTAAAATTAATTAACTAACTAACTAAATAAATAAATAATAAACCTTCAATGGTCCTAGGACATGTCGAAAGGCAGAATACTTAATAATATGGGTAGAATGTTGGGACACAGTCTACACAAGAAATATTTTTTCGATATATTTATAATTTTTACTCTAGTATCTATCGGCACAAAGATAAAAAAAGATAGTTTGGAAGTTCAGAAACTTACCAAGTACAAACAAATTTTCCTCTTGTACTATTCGTATGGTGCATTGGATGCTTGGAATCGTTGGTGCTGGCGGCAGCTCTCCCTAAAGGACATTCTATTTCATTGGAATGATCTTCAGAAATTCCTTTGCTGTGTGTAGGTTGATTGGCTGTTCCCGAGGAGTGTAAATCACTGGAAGATTGCTTCAACGGTGCCTGCTTGTGGCTAGTGATGACTTTTGAACCCTTATCTACACGGTCTTCCGGCGAAGAAGTAGATTCGCTTGCCTCTGATGAGATATTTTTCGTTAGTTTGTCATGAAGTTCAATTGTTGGGAGTTTTTCCACAGGCTTTTGTTCATTTACTGATTGGTTTCCTTGTCGTGGATTATCAAGGACAAAGGTCTTATTTGATTTTTTATCTATAGTTATCTCATGTGAAGGTAATGGTTTATCTGGAAGGGTGGTTTCAGTTATGGATGTATTCTTCACAGGTGATGGTTTACCTTCATCATTCACAACAGTTTCAGGTATAGACGTGTTCTTTCCAGGTAATGGCTTACCTTTATCGTGCACAACAGTTCCAGGTATAGTTGTGTTCTTTACAGGTAATGGTTTATTTTCTACGTCGGTCTTGTTTTCTGGCAAAGCCTGAGCATCATTTAGAGGTCCAAACGTAGTGGTTTGCGTCCCGTGGGTGTGTGGACTATCATTAGGAATGTGTGTTGTGCTGGAGCCACCGCTTGTACTGTTGTGATAATCTATTTCACTGACGTCTACCACCAAAGGTACCAGTGCTACCATCTCGTAGTCTCTGCGTGTTTCTGTCTGGACATTTGTTTGAGAAGAAGAAGCATTTCCTTTAGGATCTGCGATGTTGCTATGATTAGTCACTTCACTTTCATCATGGCTTCTGAAGAATTGGTGCGCATTGTGAGCGTGGTGAAACAAATCTACATGCTTATGATGGTGTATTATTTTTTTCTCGACTATCACATCATCATCTTGTAACTGGCTTGGATGGAAGACTTCAAAAGAGTCTAAGAAGGAATGTGGATGGAAGCTTCGACCGTGGTGAGAACCTTTGTGTGTATTGTGAGAAGACGTTGAACACTCAATTTCGTCCTCTGCATGTAGACAATGTACCACACCATCACAGACATGTTTCTTGGCTACACATCGACCTCCGCTCATCACACATTCTACTCCTGGACATTTAAGTTGAGGCTGCATCCTGGCGTTCAGCTTCGAATCATCTGCGAAGAGAAAAAACAATAGATTTACTACTTCAAATTGAAATGCATTCTATAAATGATTTGTCAAAAATTCTTTCGTGAAGATTTTGAAAATACGATAAATTAAGTGAAATGAAATTAAGTTTTACGTACCACGGTTATGCCGACTTGGCTAGAAGAGGAGATGAAGAGGTTTTATATAAAATTTAGGGTTACCACATTTCAAAATTGAAAATCCGGGACGCTACTAAATTACGAGAACCTTTGAACTGCTTAAAATGAAAAGAAATGTTATATACTAATTTACTTTTTTTCCATTAGATAGAGTCGTTTTATTACATAATTACATTTTTAGTTATTTTAGTAGACCTTCTCCTCATTAGTTAAGCAAACGTAAGCAGATGATTTACCCCCTCCCCCCAGTTTTTTTTTTTTTTTTTAATTTCTCAGAATCTGTTATGTTTCGTGGCTTTCAGAGTGTTTTAGCTCATTCAAAGTATGATGTTTCCTTTCACACATTTTATCTGTTCGTGTTGTTGTATCCTTGTTTTCTAGAATGGTTAATTCATTGGCAATATGTTCTGGTAGCGTTTGTTATCTTCACAGAACTTGTTTCGTTGAATTTTTACTTTATTTATATTATTTTTTAACAAACTAACAACTCAATAACTCTTCTTGAATGGTCAGCGGAAAATTACCAAAAATATCGGTCAGGGATTATGCCGATTGAAAGAGAGTACTGAAGGTAACTAAGACTGAGCAGTGAAACTTTTTGTCCCTGGCTCGATGAAATGAATGCTTTGTTTAATGTCAAAGTAGTTAAATACAAACTTAATTAAATCCATGTTTTATGTATTCAAGTTTTTTTTTTCCAACTTTACAATTGCCATACTTAGAAGAGAATAACTATAGACCTAATCCTGTGAAAGAGCGAACTATAATATTCCCTTCATTTCTTCTTCGCTGAAATCCGGGACATTTAAACATCCAGAGAAATATTTTCGGGACGCCGCACAGTGGTCGGAAACTGGGAAAAAGCGGTCAAAAGTTGACTTTGTCAACTTCACCGCCTATGAAATCAGTATTGATATTTGATTATAAGTATCTCTCCTGCTTCCAAACCTGGAGTTTGAGGACATAGGAATATTTTCGCTGTCCATAAAATGCATGTAAACCTGAACAAATAAAATGCCGAAAAATCAGTAAAAAATGAACCAAACAATACGATATGTTTTAACCATTTATATCGTTTTTGAGGTCGATGAAAGCGGTTGAATAGTACATTGGACTCAAATACTGTGTGTTTAGTGAAGAGTTTTATTTGTTATCCATTGTCATGACATTTATATGATAGCTTTGTTAGTGTTACCGAAAAGTTGCATATGCGCTGATGTTAGTAGCTCTGCAGTCTAAGCTTATCCTTGCTGATCTGCAAAATAAGATGTATTGAGTTGACCAGGAGTAGTACATAGGTTAAGCATTGGACATAGCTGCAGCCAAGTGCAGCTGAAGGACTCAGCCCCATCTAACTGGAAATGCGTGATGAGTAATGTTGTGGTAGCAATCGAGGTCCGCTATCTGAGCTCTACGAAGGAAAAAAGGCATATTATCTTTGCGTAATTTGGATTGTTCTTCGTCCCTGAATCAAAGTTGTAGTGAAAGCCTCATACATTTTGCAGTGATAAATTATCAGTCATGAGGAGCTGCTGTATATTACTTTTACACCATTTTGGGTAGCAGAGCGTGGTTAATGCAGTGAAAGATAGCAGTGGATGAAGTTTAATATATTTAACGTAATATATGCTATAAAGAAAATTATTACAAGAATCCTCTATGGAACACAAGAAGCATCAAGGGCAACACAAACTTTGGCTCTCTCGTAACTCCGCCATTTGTCCTCTCTGAACTACTCTCGAACATATGACGATCGCATGCTGACCATCAAAATACTGTACTGAATCTTTTAAATCTTACCGAAACAACTTGATCCTAAACTAAATTACATACCAGTAAGCATTAGTATTTCTTCGAAGATGGTGCGAGTGCAAAACTGCAAACTTTAATTTTGTATCCTAAGGCCAAAAACATATTTGTTTTACACCGTCTTTTTATTAGCTGCATATACAATTAGAGGGAGAGCACATTGAACCTGTAACTGCTTCTTGGATGCATATTAACGCTGTTATAACTCCGTACTAGCTAGCGATGTCCTATTCACATAAGGCGTCAACATGTTATGTTTTCAATTTATAAACTGTATGTAGGATTTCAAGATGGCGGCTTTGATTGTTCTATGTCCTCCCCAATTTCTCCTCACCTTTATTAATCCCGTGTATTGTTCCTTTGGTTATATTTTGCAGTATTTGACATTTATGCGAGAGGTTTCCCACTTTTGGACCACCCTGTATATATATGTAACTGCACTTATTGCAGTACGGGTTCTTCGAATCACTTTCGCAGTAGTTGCAATCGATTTAGAAAGGACAATTACGTATAGAACGATAGAGACACATCCGTTAACTTCCGTTGCTTCTGAATAAATTATTTTTGTCCGTTTTTTCCAAGTTTCCGACTACTGTGCGCCGGGGCGCAATCTCGATTCCGTGACCAATGGCAATCCTAACAAAATTACATTGTGTACTGCAAATTTATACTAGAATTAAAAGACAACCTGTGTTTTCTTCAATCCAGTGGATGAAAAGGCTAACTTTAGTGTAGACTCCAGGTTCATCTACTCGTCCACAACCTTCGCCATGGCTAACAATACCACCAACATACCAACGATCGGAATCAACTGCACTCCTGAAAGATAGATAGATTTCATTATGGAAATGAAACTCAGTGCAGTACATAATACATACTTTTCTATTGAAATGAATTTAAACACGAAATATTTTTTTAAAAAATGATTTTTTCTACATTCATAGTTGACAGCATGGTGGAAAGACTACAAGGTGGTTGCATGCGCATGTCGCCTGGAGCGCTGTCGTGGCTGTGACGTCATCTAGTTTGTAAGAGACAACGGGAAACGGCGCGGCTTTAAGTGACAAGTGGAAATTCTTTGTTACTTTGTGTCTTTTAAATGATATCGAGAATGCCTAATTGTGCAATGTACGGCTGTAGTAATTATTACAGAAAAACTAAGGGAACTAATATAAAATACTTTAGATTTCCTCAAAAAGAGGGGGAATGTCTCCAGAAATGGATTTTAGCTTGCAGGCGACAGGACAAAATAAACCTAAAATATGGTAATTTTACATAAAAGTAATAAATAAATGCAATGGCAAATGAAATTATAAAAAAGCGATTTATTTACGTACTTTCTTTTTAGTATTAATAGTATGTAATAATAGTATATAGGGCTACAGTAGCTTGTGTTGATTCTGCATACAAAAATCCAACAGTATGATTTAAAAAGACGAACTTTGAGGTAAGACCCGGATTCGAAATCATGAGGGAGGGGAACCGACAGAGGTGATCATTTCTATCATCATTTCCTTATACATAAGCTATTGAGACAAAATTTTCCCCACAGAGACAGGCATGGAACTCGAGAAGGGAGGCACGATGATCTAGGAGGCTTACCTCCCTCGAGTTACGCATATGGAGAGCATTGAACGCGTTACAGTAGTTTAGGTCCCATTTCATTCTGGAGGTCTGCTTCCCTGTAGCCTCGATGCTAAAACGGGACATTGGGCTTCAAATTAACTAACGAATGGAAGGTTCGTAATAACGATTAACGGTTACAAAGATCATATAACAATATATTTGATCAAGAGAATAAAGTATCCACCTACCATGTCAGGGCGACATTGTCGGGACATTTTTACACTCAAATTTTGAAATTTTTGTTCATTTTAATCATAACTTTGGATAATTACATATACATATTTAGGGCCCCCCTCCAGAATTATAAAATTAAGAATGACTGCAGTAAATTTAAAAATATGGTAGATTCTCAACCAATCAAGAAAGCACGGTGGCTCAGTGGCAGAAGGCTCACCTCTGGTGCAAGGGATACTGCCCGCTTCTCGGTCAAGTGAGTTTCTGGTGGACAACATCGTGAGTTTCTCGGGGTACTCCCGCATTCTCATTCCACCAAATTCCACATAATCATTCACTTGCATTTATCTTTTGTCTTCTTTAGTCCACGGGACAGAAAAGAGAAAACTTATCAAGGAAATTAAGAAAATTGTGTAATTTTATGGTTTATGTGTTTTCTAGTCTAGCTGTTACACCCCTACATCGTCTTCACTGACGTCTAGTACTTTGTTTCTTGCTTGAAATAGTAAAATTGCAATTTCTTTGTTTGAGGTGCTTTGTATATACATATTTATTTCTATATATTTTAGAACACAATAGTATATGTAACGTTTTATTTCGTACAAATGTTTAATAATACAGTTTGTTATGACATAAATTTTGACACTAATATTCAGAGAACTGTCAGTTTCACCAAACCTTTTGTTCAAATACAAATTCTATAAATAAGCGATCAGCGGTTTCAATAAGATGATTTTTATATAAATCAAAAATAAAAACGATGTTTAAAATATTAAATACGTGCGTCCCTGCTCAATAAAGTTTTTAACCTCCCCTGAGATTCTGACGAAACTTACGTGGGAGCAACGTCTTAAAAAGAAACTGTCCAAGCATAACGAAAATATACGTACGTGCATTTCTGTTTATGAAAACCATGAATTCTCCCTTGAGATATTCTCAAAATTTATATGGGGTCATCAGTAAAGAATTCTCTTTCAAGCAAAATAATAATAATAGTAAATCAAAACCGATCAATGTGTTACGAAAATATACTTGAACATACATAAATATATATATTATAAAATGCATTAACGACACACTGTGTTATAGACACAAATTAAACATAACTTTCTTACAAGGCTGTCTATATTCTTTATTATAAATTAACGATAAATGTTACAGTTTCGGAAGTATATCACTTCCTTCTTCAGACTACTACTCCAACTGAAATCATAGATCACTATAACTTTTAACAAGCGCTTGCTAAAAGTTATCTATGATTTCAGTTGGAGTAGTAGTCTGAAGAAGGAAGTGATATACTTCCGAAACTGTTACATTTCTCGTTAATTTATAATAAAGAATATAGACAGCCTTGTAAGAAAGTTATGTTTAATTTGTGTTTAAGATGGACACAAGGCCTTTTTATAAAAATATCTGTGTTATAGATTATTCAGGCCTATACATACTCGAGCAAGGATGTTATAAATAGAGGATCTGCCCATATGTATCTTCATCCTATTAAATCGGTGAAGACAGAAAGCAACCGAGCATCGGCACGTCTGATTGGCTACTCTCGTTTCTACCATCGTCTGATTAGCTACTTTCGTTTCCGCCATGATTGTTGGCTCAAAACATTGCGATCCTATTGGACGAAGTGGGCAGAGTAGGGGTGGCGAAACTGTGAGGCATGGCTTCAAGATTTTGTTGTAAGGATAGATCCTCTATTTTATAAGATCCTTGTACTCGAATGTATTACTTCAGATATTTAAAAAAGAAAAGAAAGAAAGAAAGAAAGAAAAGAAAAGAAAGAAAAAGCAGAAAATGTAGTGAGTAATATTGGCTTGTTCAAGCTTCAAAGTTGTTTAATATGAACTGATATTGCTGTTTCTTTTGCTATTGTAAATATCTTCCTTTGAATTCACTTAGCTTAAGCATTGATTACATTACGTTTATAGAATGATTCTTTGTACTAAAATATCTACTTTGTTTAAGATCACTATAAATAGAAGAGAAGTTTGCGTGTAAGATACCAGCGAGCAAGCGCTTGTTAAAAAGTTCATCTGACTCTCGCTGGCCACGTCTGCGACCGAGATGACGTCATGCGCCAGAGCGACAAGAATGTAGCACTGCATTGCATCCACCTTGTAGTCTTTCCACC